>NC_045444.1:36433160-36779004 GCF_002776525.5 Piliocolobus tephrosceles | reverse complement strand
AAAAAAAACTAGATTCTGATAATCCAACAAACAATAATTCTGAGGATACTTCTTTGTTTATTTTCTGTAACCTTTATCATCCAAGCTGATGAACATAAAAGGTTAATAAGGTGGACCACTACAATAATAAGTTGGTAGATAAGTGTGTGAAAATTATGTAGAAGTGTCCATTGATTCAAGATATTCTCAGAGATGAGCTCCTATTTTAAAATTGTGGACCAGCACTTAAAATAGTATGTCAGCAATTTACCCATAGCCCCAGGATAAAGTTGAGTGAGATAATAAGTATTATTTGCAATTCCATCTCAGGTCCTTTGCCCATTTCTTTTTTAAAAAATTTTAAGTTTGAGACAGGGTCTTGCTCTGTCACCCAGGCTGGAGTGCAGTGACACAATCTCAGCTCACTCTAACCTTCGCCTCCTAAGCTCAAATGATCTTCTCACCTTAGCTTCCCAAGTAGCTGGGACCACAGGTGCATGCCATGACGCCTAGCAATTTTTTTTTTTTTTTTTGTATTTTTAGTAGAGACAGGGTCTTGCCATGTTGTCCTGGTTGGTCTTGAACTCCTGAGCTCAAGTGATCTGCCTGCCTTGAGCTTCCAAATTACTGGGATTACAGGCATGAACCACTGCACCCAGCCCCTTTGCCCATTTTTAAATTGAGTTATGTGTTATCTTGCTATTGAGTTGTTTGAGTTCCTTATATGTTTTGGATGTCAACCTTTTATTAGATGCATGGTTTGCAAATATATTTCTTTCATTTTGTAGCTTGCCTCTTCACTTGGTTGATTGTTTTCTTTGCTGTACATAAGCTTTTTAGTTTGATGCAATCCTATTTGTATATTTTTGCTTTTGTTGCCTATGCTTTTGGGGTCATATCCAAAAATTCTTTGCCAAGACCAATGTCTAGAGCTTTCCCTCTATGTTTTCTTCTAGTAGTTTAAATTTCATGTCTTATGTTTAAGTTTTTAATCCATTTTGAGTTGATTTTGTGTATGGTGTGAAATATGAGTTTAATTTTATTTTTGTGAATGTGGCTATCCAGCTTTCCTAGCATCATTTATTGAAGAGACTGTACTTTTTACATTTTGTGTTCTTGGGGAATCTGTTGAAGATCCCCAAGTTATTACAGAAGATCCCCAAGTTATTGTAGTTATTGACTATAAATGTGTGGACTTATTTCTGGGCTCTCTATTCTGTTCCACTGGTCTGTATGTCTGTTTTTATGCCAATACCATGCTGTATTGATTACTATAGCTTTGTAGTTGGCTCTGAAATAGGGTAATTGATGCTTGCAGCTTTGTTTTTGTTGCTCAAGATTGTTTTTGCTATTTCGGTATTTTGTGCCTCCATATTAATTTTAAAATTGTTTTTAAAATTTCTGTAAAAATGTCATTGGAATTTTTATAGGGATTACATTGCATCTGTAAATTGCTTTGGGTAGCATGGATATTTTAACAATATTAATTATTCCAATCTGTGAATATGGGATGTCTTTTTCTACTTCTGTTTTAGGTCCACTCTTGGGGTGTAGCTCTGCAGGTCTTCCAACCAAGAGCTTATTTTATTCACTGAGACCCTTTCCACTGGCAAACCCTGAACTTTAATCCTGCCTTCTCAGCACTTTAAAAGCATAAAAATCTACCCTCTGCTCCTTGAAAGATTCTGCTTAGCTTTCAGCTTCCTGCCCCATGATACTTCAGAACTCATGTCTTAAGGGTAATACCAGATGAGTATTAGTCGTCTTTTTCCATTTCTCTCTTTTTCACTGTGACTTTGGACTTTCTATTTGTTTGTTGCTTTGTTACAATTTTTATCTTCCAAGCATCAGAAGACTGCCAAAATCTTTGCTGGTTTCTCCTCTGCCTGAGAAAATTCTGCATTGCCAACTTCTTGCCCTGCTGTCAGAATTGGCCATGCATTAGGGGAATGCCACTGCAGAAATGTCAGCTCATTCTCTGCTGTTTCCCTCCTCCTCTTAATCCATTATTTCAGTAGTTCTTATATGTCTTCAAACAGCTTTACTTTTTTTTTTTTTTTTTAAATGACCTTTCTAGCTGTTCTTAGCTCTGCTGTAAGCTACTCCATCATACTCAGAAGTAGACATCTCCATTTATATTGAAGTGAAGGACACTGTTATTATCATTGGAGGAGAGGGAGCTTTCCAGCTGAATGAGGTGTGTGTGTGTGTGTGTGTGTGTGTGTGTGTGTGTCTATGTCTGGAGTGCAGTACTTTCTATACAGATATTTATAGGTTTCTACTGACATTCTATCTACCATTCTGTATTCTGCCTCACCTGAATCCTCACTTCTAAGATTACCTAATGTCTCTAATTCCTGAGATTTTCTGGGGCTCCTGGGCTTTCTCTGCTAACTTAAGTCTAGGCTTACTCCTCTCTGCCATATCGGTTGCCTTTTATCCACTGATTTCCCAGTTACAACGGTTTTAGCCCTTGTGGGCTTTGCCATTTTTACCCATCTCTTTATTGTTACTTTAGTGGAGTTCAGGAGGGAGTAGAACAATATTTAACCACAAGTTCAACATTAATCCCTTTTCTGAAAACAAGTGAAATTGTATTGTTACACTACTTCTTACATAAGTGGTGCTTGATCATCAGAAATGATATTGGTCAAACTGTTAGTCAAAGAAATGGAATGAAAAGAGACACTATTTTCCTTTAATTTGATCTCTCAATTCTTATATTTTACCAGCTCTCACAAACTACAATGTTAAAGTACTTGCTTTTTAATGAAACTCAAGACATACTCCGTCCTTTGCAGGGACATGGATGAAGCTGGAAGCCATCATCCTCAGCGAAGTAACACAGGGACAGAAAACCAAACACTGCATTTTCTCACTCGTAAGTGGGAGTTGAACAGTGAGAACACATGGACACAGGGAGAGGACAAACACACACTGGGCCTGTCGGGAAGATGGAGGCAAGGGGAAGGAGAATGTTAGGACAGATGCCTGATGCATGTAGGGCTTAAAACCTAGGTGATGGGTTGATAGGTGCAGCAAACCACCATGGCACATGTATACCTATGCAACGAACCTGCATGTTCTGCACATGTATCCTGGAACAACTTAAAGTAAAATAAAAATAAACATTTAAACAGGCATTCTGACGTGGGAGTCTGCCACAGGAAATACAGAGAAAGGGGGCTTTCCCCAAAGGACATAATAGTCTCTTTTGTAGAATTGTTTCTTGGTATATTTTACTCTATTTTATAGTTCTTACAAAATTCTTATTTCTTTTTCCAGGAGCCTAGACTACAACAGAATGCTGACACATAGCTCTCTAGGCATATCCACCATGTGTCCTAGTAGTATACAAAGGTCTACCAAGTGGTTTGGAGGATGCTATTCAAATTATTAATGGCTACAGTAAGACTTTGGCTGTGCATTTTTAAAAAATGTGTTTTAAATTTTTTGTGAATTTCATCTTATTGGCATATCAAAATCTGTAACACTATTTCTCTTTCATTATTTATTCTCCCAAGTACATAGTGGAAATACACTACTTTATCACTTGGTAGCGTATATTATCTGATATGGTTTGTCTGTGTCCCCACCCAAATCTCATCTTGAATTGTAGTTCCCATAATTCCCATGTATCATGGGAAGGATTGAGTGGGAGGTAATCAAATCATGGGGGCAGTTATCCCCCATCCTGTTCTTGTGATAGTGAGTGAGTTCTCATGAAATCTGATGGTTTTATAAGGGACCTTTCCCCATTTGCTTGGCACTTCTTCCTGCTGACATGTGAAGAAGGACATGTTTGCCTCCCCTTCCACCATGATTATAAGTTTCCCGAGGCCTCCCTAGCCCTGCATAACTGTGAGTCAATTAAACCTATTTCCTTTATAAATTATCCAGTCTCAGATATGTCCTTATAGGAGCATGAGAATGGACTAATACATTATCTTACTGATATAATGGAAGGGTCAAAATTTGGAAACTTTATGTCAATGGACTCTACTTGCCCTAAAAGTCTCTGTTTACTTTTCGATCCACAAATAATTACTGAGGTCTTACTTTCTGCAAAGCCTTGTCTTAGGTACTGAAGATATAGCAGTGAATTAAATAAACAAAGTTCTTATTTTTGAAGAACCTTGCATTCTACTGAAGGATATGGCAATAAATAAATAAAAACATATTATGTTGTCAATACGATGTCACACATGTTATAAAGAAAAACAAAGCAGAATAAAAGAATAGGGGGCAGGGTGGTACTTTTTTAAATAGCACGGTCAAAATAAACCTCATTAGGAGTAACTGTGAGATCTGAACAAAATGCAAAAGGACCCAACAGATGTGCAGTAAATAAAATGAAAGCCAAAAAGAAGTCAGTAATCCATCCAGATGACTGGTCTATACAGTTTTCATTTTCCTCATTGGATATACAGTAAGTCATTTTTTTCCTTTGTTCAGATCTCAAAGTTGTATGTTTGGAATTTTAAAAAAAATTAATTTGTTTTATTTGGTAACCTAGATCTCAGTTCATCTAAGATGATGTTCTTTAAAATGTATATAGTAAGCCAGACATACTGAGTTTACAGATATCATTTAAGTTTGACATTGTTGTATTTACATTGACATTTACTGTATCTAAATTCAGTGATGTTTATAAAATTTTTGTTTGTAGTAAGCAAAATTTAGTTTCCCTTTACCATTTTGTTCATATGAATAAGTGTGTTAGACTTGGTAGGCGCTATCCTTGAAGTCACTTTTAGACAAACATTGGCGCTACTGAGTAGAGGATGGGTTAGTTTCCTGAATTTCTGGAAACCTCCAGTGAAAGACCAAAACTTAAAATTACAGAGACTGCTACATGGTCTTCTCCAGCAGGCTCATGGAAATACCTACCCTTCTGACCCGGCCACTAGAGGGATTGTTGTACTGTGGAGAAGCAGTCCTCCCCCAGTGCTTTGGGAGTGATTCTGCTCAGGGCATTGTTTGGAAAGTATTCATCTTCTTTTCTGAAGAAGTGATGGAGGCAGGTAAGAGAGCTCACTTTCCCAGCACGTCTCTTATTGACTGTGGGCTCTGAGGACGTCTCTGGAGCGTGTGTATACAGCTTTCTCATTCTCTTTGAAGTCTAGCTATTTGCACTCCAAAGAAGTTAGGATTCTCAAGACTGTCTAGGCTGAAGATAGTTTTTAAACCACGTATTTTCTTTACTATTCAAAAGCTTTGTCTTTGAGAGCGTATTTGCCAATAAACTGCCTAGGAGAACTTGTAATGATAACCTAAAATAACACCAACTCTGTACTTAAATTGCCCTGCTTTTAAAATGTGTTTGTTTTGGCTGTATTTTGTAGTTGAAATAATTTAATATGAAGTGAAACATATTTTGAGCAATTGGTTTTTTTTTTTTTAATGCATATGTTTGGTATCTCTAGAATTAATTATAAGCCTTACTCAATTGATAATAAATGGATATGAATAAAACTTAAACATGTTCAATCAATTAACTTAGCTATTCAAACACGAAAACATTGAAACATTTCCTTTGAAAATAGTTTAATGACTTCTCCATATTTGTACCGCTTTGTAACTTTATAGTGAGAATTTAATTAATAAATAACGTATGTATTCCATAATTTATAGTATGAACATGGCTCAAGTTCTTAAGCAAAGGGAAAAATTACATAATATGGTAACCTATACTCACCTAAGAGTCAGTCCTGTAACTGCTGAGACTCTTTACTTCATGGTCTCCCCTCTGTTCCTTAGGCCCCTATGAAATAGTAATCCAAAGTGTGCTATGTATTCTGACTTATTTTCAGTAATGTAATCTGTTTTACATGTCAAATCCATATGTAAACTATAAGTAGACAGACCATAAATACACATTTTTATATCACTTGATTATGTGGCTCAAATTTGCAGTAAAGTTTAGTGTGTGTTTTTATGGAGTTAATTGGTCACACAGGGCTTAGAGTCTGTTTTGACCCATTTACTTGGTATAGAACCATGTAGAAGCTGCTGGGAACTTTATTTGCATGATTGTGCTCTGGAATGCTAGAGTACATTTCCCCAAGGAAATTCCAAGCATTGTATGGAATGCGTTATTTACTCTCCATGCAAAGTCTCTCCTCTGTCCTAAAGAAGTTTTTTGCTCACTTGTGTGTGTGTGTGTGTGTGTGTGTGTGTATGGGATAATCTAGAATCCAGTTTTATAACCTCATATGTAGAGGCTTTTGTTTTTGTTTTGTTGCCATCTATCAGGGCATCACTGTGTTGCTGGTGATAATCTGTGGAAACTTCATATACGAGTCTGTGTGTGTGTGTGTGAGTGAGCACGTGTTGTCTGCAATAGAAATCCCAGCAGTATGCTTCAGGGACATTTGCCATCCTTTTCCTGAGACTCTCCTGTCTGCTTAGTTTTTCTCAGATCAAACACACACTTGATTTTGTTGGGGATAACATGAATTTCAAAGTTGCCACTTTGTTGTTTCCTTACAGGACTCAAGGGAAGGGCCTTACGGACTTCCCCCTTCCAGGAGAGGGTGCCCACCCGCGGGTGCTTGGTTCTGACTCCTCCTTCTCTTTTCTTTTTGCACTTTAGCTTCAACACAGCCCCTCATGGCCCTTAATCAAGTGCCCTAGGGCTGCTTTGGGAATCTTCAGTCTTTTATTAGAGGAAGAAATGCCCCTCTCACCCTTCCTTTGGTCCTTTCTTGGGTCTTAGAAACTGGGGGGCCTCATACTTTGTGTAGGTGCTAGAGGAGGCTCTCTACCCTCATCAAGAGGAGGTGGGCTTAGATACCATGGGTGAGAATGGATGTTGGTGCTCCAATTCCTATTTTTGCCTCTTCGATAATGAACATGATTGTTGATTCCCTCATGAGTTTCTCAAGAAAGTAAGCACATTATCTTGAGAAGAAAATTTTTTTCCTAATTTCATCTGAGAAAAAGGCAATGACTTATGTCACACGACTCTGAGTCTTTCCCCCTATAAAATAATCAGTACTGCATTATTGTGCAAATGAGTAACTAATTCTGTCACGTTCCTGGATTATTTCTCCTGTCCCTGATTATTTTTCCCTTATTAGAATGTAAACTCCATAAGGGCAAGAGTGTTTTCTTCACTGCTCGATTTCAATACCTAGAACAATGCCTAGCACATACTATATGATCAATATATATTTGTTGAATAAATGAATATTGTAAGATTGTACACTACCTCAAATGGCATCCTTTTTGGGGGTGTGTGTGAAGAGAATATCAACTTGGATTAGTTCATATTTTATTATGATTTTTACCCCCACATCCAGAAGAAGTTTCTAATTTACTCCCCACTTCAACACTTACGGTAATAAAAAATGACTAAAGTACTAAAGTAAAGAAACTGAAGGACAGATGATATAAGTAACTTACTTTATTAATAGGCAGCTGGTCAGCTTATAGCACAGTTTGAAGTCCAAGGACTTACCTACTTTAGATTGATCTGGTTTAAATGGGTCACACTATGCATTCAGGATCATAACAGCCATTTGCTGAGTAGATATAAGGTTTGTCTCTGAAAGCTAATAGGTAATTTTAGAAGTATCCATAGCAGTGATATATAAGCATTATATATGTAAATATTTTTCAGGTTCAAGCTTACAGGATACTTCAGGATGTTAAGCATCTGATTTTGCTTAAAACAACAGTATTCAATAAAGTAGATTAGGAATAGGAAAGAAGCCAGCCCTAGTTTATAGACACTCAGCAAAAGCCAGTCATCCTTTGCAACATGTGGACTTCACATTGGGTGTTGAAATTCTGTTGTGCTGGGGCAAATCAAAGGAAATGTGAATATCACACAATCAAAGAATGGAATGAATGCAGGATTCATTCTGATGAGAAAATGAGCCCTCTGAATCAAGCCAGGAAGAGATGAGAGGATTGGGTTAATTTCCTTTCTAGATAATAAATATTGTGGCATAAGGCAGTAAGAGAAAGGACCATTGAGAATGATTACAAAGAAAATTACTAAGATCCCTATGTTGGTAATTGATCTTAATGGAATTTAATTATTTTATTACCATAATCAGTCGCCTCTTATCTTGCTTTTTCTTCCAGTCTACTTTGAAAACTATTAACTCATATTACCTAACTATGGTCAAGAAAAAAACTGCTTCATAGCAAATTTTAATTCTTATTGCAGTGTAACTTTGGCAATCTCATTTGTGTGTATTCATAGCACTGGAAGAAAAAGGAGGTACTGTAAAATGAACTGGGTGGGGGAGATTACTGGATAGGAGTATCCTTGTTATATCTTTACTCTCAATTCTTGATGTCCTGATGTGAGTGCTCTGAAGTCATGAATCATGTTTGTTTATTTTGTATTCCCAATGTCACTCATAGCACCTATTAAAAAGTTGGTAGCTAACAAATACTTGTAGAATGAGTAGTAAAAATAACTAGCATAATTTTTATTCTTTGTACTATTGTTATTTCTCAGAAATATGTGCTAGCCCATGTATTTTTGCAAATCTAAGAGCTCCTTTAATTTGTTCTTTATCAACAGATATTGTGGGTTCTGCCTTTCAGATGCTGACATAGCATCTATTAAACGATATCTTTATCGTTTGCTTAGGGTAGTATGCATCTTAACTATGAGAAAGCTGGGAATGGTGACTCACACCTGTAATTCCAGGTGTGTTTATATAACACCATGTTTATGATTCAGATTTTGCAAGAAGGTTTCAAATAAAACACTTTGAAAATCTACCTGAGCTCGTTCTCTTCTATCTTTGATGGATATTGAGTACAAGACATAATGGCAACCCGTAAGAATACTACTCTGATAGGAAATAGTGTTTAAGGCAGCAGGAAAGGTGATATTGTTGGTGTCAACAATATTAGTCCAAGGCGAGGTATCTTCTCCAGAACTCTAAACCTTAGTACTAGTTCTCTTTTCACTGAGGTCAACCCATGTGCAATCTGTGCCTTGGCAGCCTGGGGCAGACATCCACTGGCTTGGCAGGGAGGCAGTGCCTCCTGTGGTCCTTGGCAATCAAGCTACTATTTTCAACATCTGTATTGAGAGGTGATGTGTGTGTGTGTGTGTGTGTGTGTTTGTGTTTGTCTAGGTGCACACTCAATCTTCAATCTCTGGGGTTTCATCATACAGAAGGATCACAACTGTTTCCTGTTTTGATTTTACAGAAGAAAAGTGGGAGTTCAGGACTTTCACCTGGCTGTTCAACTGATAGAGAATTTTGAATTTCAAAGCTTCTGTTGGGCCTCATTGTTGTAATAGATGGACATCAATAGAAAGAAGGCTTTTCATTAATAAAAGGCAAAAGATTTATGTGATCTGAAAATAGGAATGCTTTTACACCGTTGGTGGGAGTGTAAATTAGTTCAACCATTGTGGAAGACAGTGTGGCAATTCCTCAATGGTCTAGAACCAGAAATACTATTTGACTCAGCATTCCCATTACTGGGTATATACCCAAAGGATTATACATCATCCTACTCTAAAGGCACGTGCACACATATGTTTATTGCAGCACTATTCACAATAACAAAGACTTAGACCCAACCCAAATGCCCATCAATGATAGATTGGATAAAGAAAATATGGCACATATATACCATGGAATACTATGCAGCTGTAAAAAAGGATGAGTTCATGTCCTTTGCAGGGACATGGATGAAGTTGGAAGCCATCTTTCTCAGAAAACTAACACAGGAACAGAAAACCAGACACCACATGTTCTCACTCATAAGTAGGAGTTGAACAATGAGAACACATGGACACAGGGAGGGGAACATCACACACCATGGCCTGTTGGGGAGTGGGGGCCTAGGGGAGGGATAGCATTAGGAGAAATACCTAATGTAGATGACGGGTTGATGGGTGCAGCAAACCACCATGGCACATGTATACCTATGTAACAAACCTGCATGTTCTGCACATGTACCCCAGAACTTAAAGTATAATGAAAAAAGAAAGATGGCTTTTTAGGTGCCTCAGATTATTACTCAGTTCTTAAAAAAATGTTTTATTATATGAATATGTATATACACACACACACAAACAAACATACACACACACAATATTTTCTCAGGGTGAGAATAAGAGGACTACAAAGGGCAACTGCCACTGCCTTTCAAAATAACAAAAATACTAATATTAATAGTGACCGTGTAAAGGTGGATAACAATGATTTTCTTTCTTAATGCGACTGGGAACTCTGTTCTTTTGAGGATTATCATATTTCCTCAAGATATGCATTTATGCATGCATGTGGGTTCCTGTATTTAGCTAGTAGATGAATTAAGGGAGAATGAGAAGGCATCTCTTACTAAAGGGACACCTCAGAAGAAGCTATATTTGACTGAATAACTCAGAACTCTAAGGAATGTATTTCTATGGGTTGCTGAATTGCACAACATTCTTGAAATTGTCGAGACTCAACAGAAAACAATACCCCAAAATGAAGGCCTCAGAAGCAGCCTCAGAAGCAAAAATTTTTTCTTTGACCTTCTCCTTCTCTCTGGTCTCTCTGTCCCATTCTCCCCCAAGGCTAGCCACAGAAACTAGAATTCCTTTTTCCCAAGGCAGATCATAGAAATCAGGATCCCCTTTCCCCAAAGCCAGCCATAAAGCCTAAAAATATTACATAACTTCCTCTCAGCCTTTCTGTGTGAAAACTGTACATAAAGAAATGATCTGACCTACCTTGTTTGACTGTAGGTCACAAGACACCCATTCCAGAGAGAGAGTCCTGCCCCACACCCAGAAGGAATGAATGCTTACAACAGAGAGACCAAGAAGAATCTAGGCAGACAGGCCTTGCTGGGCTTCTCCACTCAGTATGAGCATTAGATCATACCCTTTTTGTCCAATATTTCTACATGGATGTTAATACTTTGTTTAACCTAAGCATAAACATGGAACATTTTCTGTGTATCTTTGGGTCTTCATTCTGAAGGTTCCTGTGCACGTGCTAGGTAAATTTATATGCCTTTTCTCTAATTTATCTGCCTTTTGTGAGTTGATTTTTGAGCAAACCTTCAGAGAGCAAAGAGGAGGTTTTCCCATGGCCTCTATAAGGTGAAGATGGATCTTAGAGATAGACAAGGGATGAGATTTCCCTCAAATGGGGAAATATGCATGGCTATAGATGCAGTTACTATTGGAAACTATCAAGTAATTACTGAGGAAGTTGAGACCACTGGAAGAATTTACTGCCCTGTGGATCTATTTATTTTGGTGTTGTCTCTTCTTTTATATTTGAACCTATTATAAATGCCAAAGATAAAACCTAATGACGTCTTTCACTGCTAATACCTACCAGGTCTAAAATGAAATTCGCTTAGTTCTTTAATTACTGTCGACCAATTCCATGTCCTGCTGCATTTCCCAGCCCAGATGCTCTGAGTTGCAAGGCCCAGCCAGCTTCTTTGTCCTCTGTCCTCACTGCCAGAAATAAAGGATTGAGTGTTTGACATGCTGAATTTGAGATTTCTGTTAGGCAGCCAGGTGGTGATGTTAAATAAGCTGTTTTATCTGGAGTTTAGAGAGCAGGTTTGGACTGTTAAATCCGGTTGTTGCTAGCATTCATAATGTGTTTAAAACCAAGAGACTAAGTAAGATAGTGATAGTCAAGAGAGTCAATGCCCTGGGACATCTTTATAATTGGGGAAGGGAGGGGGGATAAAGAGAAGAAAAAAATAATAAAAATGGAAAAAATAAAAAAATATGGAAAAAGGAATGATTCATTGATGAAGGAAGAAAACTTGGAGACTTTGGTATCCCTGAGACAGGTGAAGATGATGTCAAAGATGGCGGTGAATCAGTTCCATCATAAACTTCATAAACTAGTGATGGGTTAAGTAAGATGGGGCTTGAATATGGAGCAGTGGAAATCATTGGTGACCTCATAAGAGCAGATTTGTTTGAGTGAGGTGGTCAAAAGCCTTTTTGGACTGGTTTTAATAGAGAATGGGGGAAGAAAAGTAGAAGACATTGGGAAAAGATAGGAGAGCAAATAAATAGGGTGGTAGATGGTAAGGGAAGCGGGGTTAAGAAAAAGTAATATCTAGATGTGAGTTTTTACTGCATTTAAAAGGAAATAAAATGAGAAGGAAATTTTTTTTTTGCCAGTTTGTATCTCCTACTGTCTTACAGTTTCTGTCTGATTATGATAAAATATAAATCTGGTCCAGATTTTGATAAGCTGAAGACAACACCTCAACCTTCACAGGGACCTTGTCAATTCAGCTGTGCAATTTCTCCTCTTTCAGGACTAGACCTCCCACCCAGGGAAAATTCAGAATTTAACAAGATAATCTTCATCCCAGTCCCTGATGATGACAGTCCCATTCTTCCATGGCACTCTGCTGTTTCTCTGACATGCTTGCTCCCACCCACATCCCTTCTTCCAGCTCAAGGAGTAGTGCAGACTGGCTGCCTCCTGAAGATCATTACTAACTCTCACCATGCCTCATCCCATGTGTGCCCATTCTGTCTTTGGGGATACTGAAATGAAATCCAATAGTTTTGAAAGAACCTGACTGCCTGTCCCAAGCTTTAGCTCCACCATTACAGTTTCCCACTGAATTAATAGTCCATTGTTTTTTCAATGCTTGATAAAATAAATAAGATGAAAAAGACCTAAATTTGGTGGTATAATTACAAACCAACAGTATTTATTCTACAGTTCATTGTTACAGTAAAGTATTGGTTGGAAGCAGAATAATAAATTAGATTTTTTTTTTTTTGGTTAAATGCTAATAGACTTTTATCTGCTACAGCAAACCACTTTTCTTCTAAAAAAAAAAAAGCATGCAAAACAGTAACATATTTCATGCTCTTATCTTGGGCAGCGATTTAAACTGTAAAAGCACCTCTCTGCCTTCCTTCCCCAGACACAGCATGATTTTAACAGCAGCATTATTATCACCACGATAATAAGGGAGTCGTGCCTCTGCTTGCCCCTCTTTCAAGGAGCAAACTGTGATGTCAGCATGTCACTAACATACTAGATATGTATCTCTAGAGGTTGCCATGGCAAATCTGGAACCAGAGCCTCCCTAATGAGCCTTAGCTACTGCCGCCTGACAGACTAAGCATTCTCAGGCATTTCCTGTTAGACTGTGTGTTGGCCTCAGCTATGAAAGCAGTTGCTTAAAATTCTGGCAGTAGATTAGCATTGGGTAAGAGTGGGGATGAAGTCTCATCTAGTCACGAAGTGTCACTTAATCTGACAGAGGAATTTCTGGGGCTGGAAATGTATCAAGTGCAATGGGACACTGAGGAAATACATTAAAACCCAGTTTCTGGCAGTTTTATGATAAATCATTTTACTCCCACTTCAAACAAACAGAGCAACTTTCAAATTAACAAGAGATTCACGTTTACATCAATGATTGGGCTAAAAAGAATAAAGATTAAAAGGAGAATGGCAGAAGAGAAACCAACAATACTAGAGCAAGAACATAATTCTTTGAAATTACTTCTTGTGTTGGTTGGTAAGGTTAGTTTTCATAGTGGACAACAAATATAAATGTCCTTTGGTAAGTCATCACACATTTTCATAAATCAAACATGCGAGGCTCACCAGGGTGATAGTTGTCACTCACTGCAAAGTATTAAGATGGCAACGTGGGGTTGGGAAGTACATCAGCTGACTTTCCTGGGCATTGCAAAGACATATCATCATTGTCACTCCAAAGCACTGTCTTGAATCCACAGTATGGCAAGGGTTGGGGAATTTTCGTGACAGGCTCTTCCCAATACACACGTAATACCTAACCTTTGTTAGCCCTGTCGGATGACATTACTTTTTGTTTCCATGTCCTGAATAAGACCTTTGTTCATTGAGGGTACAAGAAAAATACAGAGTCCTCGTTCTTACAAGCAATATGCAAAATGATACCCGTCAGGGTCTTCATTGGCTTCCTCACAGAGGTGATGAGTTGGGCCTGATGTCCATCCTCACCTGGACCTGGAATGGATAACTGCATGCAGGCTGTGGGTTAAGGGGTCAGTTTACAATCTTGCAACGGGGCAGAATCAGTTGGCTGAAGACAAAATTGAATCTGTGTTCTTGGATTTCTAAGAAGGGTAAACTCACCTGCTGAGTAAACCTGGGAGAGCTGAAGAGCCACTGAAGTGTCAATGACATGCTGAGTAGTAGAGTGCTTGGGGTCCAGTGAAGTTCAGTCCTGGAATACCCAGTGCTATGAAACCCTGGGGCTGATATGGGTTCTGGAGTAGTTCACTGATTTCAGTTATCTAATGGCATTCCATGTCTATTGGTGAGTATTGAAGAAGCCAGTTTCCATAATAGACAGATACTTGTGTAACATAACCTATTAGAGAAAGAGAACTGCTAGGCCTTACCATTTTATTGGAGAAATATTACGACTCATTCAGAATAATGTTTCAAGCAGAAGCTTGCTAATGCCAATGGAAACACTCTGCTTAAATATTGCCACTTTTCCCTTCCTTTGATTATCACAAAATCCTCCCTGCCACTTTTCTTGGGTGTCACAATTTATTTATCTAACAGGGTCAGAGATTGTGGCTATCTCTAAGGGAAATCTTATAATTTTTTTTAGGTAAAGGAATAGACTGGAAGATTTTAGTACCTCAAGTCTTTCTTTAGATTCTACAGTGTGGTATTCCTTTCCACATCAGAATGAAGGAGCATATAAAATGCACCACATTTTAGGAATAGAAATGAATTTGAGTCAGAAGAGCAGTAAATGATAATCCACATGGCGTGCCTTTGTCAAAGGGACAGACATTTCCAATACAATTCTTAGGGGAGGAAGGTAGTTAGAATAGAATATAACAGCTCTCCAGAGGGAAGAATACATTTCCTATATGATGAGGGTGGTTATGCATTATATCTGCAGCAGTTTTCCCTTGAATCCAGATATCAGATCTGTTAAGGGGATTTGGGAAAAGATCACTGTGTGGTGAAGGTAAGGAGGGAAGATTGGTTCAGATTTGCCCCAAAGTACATCTGAAAACAGAATTTTAGCATCCACTAGGTGTTTGTCAGATGGTAGCAATTTCCAGCAACAACATAATGGGGACATATCAGCAACAGATCTGAATTGATTATCTAGAGATGAAAGGCTCCCCAGACCCTCATTTCCTCTTGGATTCAGCTTTTGATTGCGTGCTTTGTCCTTTGTATATCTTTTCTTCACTATCTCATTGGTTCCTTTTTTAGTATCTCAAGCTTATCTTTTAAACTGATTTATCTCAGGCTTTATGGCTCAGGGAGCAGCTGAAACTAACAGGAAAAATACAAAGAACAAACCTGGATTTTTTTTTTTTTAATTATTGTCAGAGAACAGATGCTATGGCAGGTGCTGCTAGTAAGATATTATAATCAAACAGGCAAAAGATATATAGAATTTTATTTTTCCATCTTAGGACAGGGCTCTCAATATGTTGATTCATTCATGTGGTTAAGGACACATTAATGTTTAAGAAATTTGCCCACAGTCTATGAGATAGTGGTATGTGACAAAATTTTATGTGTATTCCCCTATTGCAGATTCATTTGGGAGAAATGATGTTCACCTGATAATTAAGTCCTTCTTACATTACATTTCATGCTGTAGTGAAACAGCAGTTGCTCTCTGCTCTCAAAGAGGAGGGGATATTTAATTATTCAAATGAATCTCAGTATCCAAAAAAGTGACTCTTTTTGATAAATCCCTGTGTTTTGATTGTAAATAAGACATTCAACTTTTTTGCTTGTGCATTTGTATAGGGCTGGTGCAACAATTCTTTCCCTAAATTGCTTATATCTCAAATATTCTTTTTGGCTTAGCCTTTATTTTTATTCTCGGGGCCAAAAAGATATCTGTGAGTTCCTTTTTAATGGCCCTTCTGACTAATTTTCAAACTGTTGTCATATTTTAACGAACTGTTGAGAGTGGGATTTAATCTTGTTCTTCTTCACAGACAATCAGCTGTGTACCAGGCCTTAGTTCTTTCTTTGGGTTGCTCAGATATCTGGTCTACACTGTGGGTGAGGCAGATGTCTGGTCCACGTCTGGTCTCTGGGGCTGCCACTGAATCTTCTTGACCTTGGAAAGAAGTATGTCTCAGTTTTTAAAGCAAGACTATTATCTGGAAAAGTTGTTAGAAATTTTTCTTGATTTAGAAACGTATTTGGCCAGGCACAGTGGCTCACACCTGTAATTCCCACATTTTGAAGGCTGAGGCTGGAAGACTGCTTGAGCTCAGCCTGTGCAACATGGCAAAACCCTGTCTCTACAAAAAATACAAAAAAATTAGCTGGGCATAGTGGTACAAGCCTGTGGTTCTAGCTACTCAAGAAGCTGAGGAGGGAGGATTGCTCAGGAGGCTGAGGCAGGAGGATTGCTTGAGCTGGGAGGCAGAAATTGCAGTGAGCCAAGATGGTGCCACTACACTTCAGCCTGGGCAATAGAGCAAGAACCTGTCTTAAAACAAAACAAAACAAAACAACAACAAAAAATATAATTTCTAGTACGGTTGAATCAGTTCATTCAGTGAAAGTGCTAAGCACTTTGATGTTAATTTTGACGGCTATTCACCTTCATGTTATCCAGGCTTTTATGTTTCAAAGTATTCCTTTCAGACTTACAATAGTGATATTTTTAAAGATGAATGACTCTTATGAACAGAGTTCATGCTATAGTTCTTGTTCCAAAATGATAGCTACAATTTCTCTGGGCCCACAGAACTTGAAGTTGGAGCCTGTTAGTAATTTTCTTTCTTCCAACCTGCCTTTAGGTTGATGGAAATGCTCAGGGAGACATCTCCTCACAAGTGGAATTGGTGCTCTTCTTGGGGGAACACTGAAATATCTTTGAAGGTTAGGCAGCTCACTCACTTTCATTGGTCCATTTATCTGACTGGAAAGAGCTAAGAGAAAAACTGATTCAAGAAGCAGCTTTGTAGAAGAAACACAAGGCTTATAGTCAAGGCAACCTTGATTCAGACATATTTGCTTTTTTTGTTTGTTTGTTTTGTTTTGAGACAGTCTTGCCCTATCTCCCTGGCTGGAGGGCAATGGCACGATCTCGGCTCACTGCAAACTCCGCCTCCCGGGTTCATGCCATTTTCCTGCCTCAGCCTCCAGAGTAGCTGGGACAACAGGCGCCCGCCACCACGCCCGGTTAATTTTTGTATCTTTAGTAGAGACGGGGTTTCACTGTGTTAACCAGGATGGTCTCAATCTCCTGACCTCGTGATCTACCCACCTCGGCCTCCCAAAGTGCTGGGATTACAGGCGTGAGCCACCGCGCCCGGCCCCATATTTGCCACTTCTTAGCAATGCAGCTTAGACTTTCTGAGACCAACTTTCCTATACTGAAGAGTAAAGATCTGGCAGAGTTATTTTTAAATAGTAAGTACAATAACCAGCAAAATCTCTGGCAGTCGTTAAGAATTGGAAACTTCTACCTGTTTTCTTCCCATTCTGAGTCTCACCTCATTTGTAAAATGGAGAAAATAATAATCACCTTTTGGGGTTATGGGGAGAATTAAAGATGGTTACCCAAAAAGTAAGTCTTAAAAACAAAACAAAAACCTTGTTTAACCCATCCTCCTGCTTCCCACTTTAGAGACCAGTACATTGTGGTTGGACAGCCGTAGGCTTGGACATAGACACATTGGCCAGTACTCTTCACTATGTTGTTATTATTGACTATTTGAATGTTCTAGATATTCTGGCTTGGGGAGTTGAAGACTAAATTTTGAAGCATTAATTGAACAGAGTGGATATAGTACTAGACTTCCACAATGTCAAGACCCATTTGGAAATGGTTCCCTGGACATTCAGGTTTACCAGAAGAAAAAGCAATGTGTTGAGAATATTAAACTGGATTTTAACATTAAAAAATGGCTTTAAATGTAATTTTAAACAACTGTTTCAGGTTGAACAAAACCATTCTTTTCGGTTATCCTGGTTTTCTTTGAGTGTTGTCAGTGTTAGTTAATATAAAAATTTTGTCCGAGTGAGTTCTTTACTAGGTGTCTCTTTACCCTGAAAAGCCAAATAATACCCTTATTCCATATGACACCGATACCAAAGTCAGATAAAAGGGGTTTCATTGCAAGGCTAAGAAAGCTAATTTTCTAAAATTGGAACATTATCTGTCATGTATTACTACTCTGTAATTATGACTATTATTCTCATTGGGAAAAAAGATATTTCAGGAGGGGAAAAGATTTTTATAAGAGGCTTTTAATATAAATGGGCAATTATATTAAAATACCGACTTTCATACTTAGACACTGTGTTGTAGATACATTATATTATATTTGATTTAAATTTAGTAAATTATATGCATGTGCAAACTTAAAATATATGAGTATTGCTTCCTTAAATGAAAGGCATGAATAGTCTTGTGAAATAGATTTTTGAGAAATGGATTCACAACTTTTATGCTTGCAAAGCTTTTATTGTTAATAGTGCATTGTTTTTTCTTTTTTGGTACAGAATGAATCATTTTCATTTGGCAATGATTCTGAATTTTTTTGCAAGAATGATTATGCTTTTTAAATCATTTGTGGGGCTGAACAAAGGGCAGTGGTAAAAATAAAAATTATAACCATGATTCATCTTTTTCTAGAAGATGAAGAGAGTACTAAAAATTATGAAGAATCCTTCAGTTTTGCTTTAAGTGATGTACTGAAAGAGAATTCACAAGCATATAGAAAATTTGGACAGGAAAGGAAATAATCACATTTGATCTTTACTGAGTTTAAGAAGTTTACATTGAGTAGCTGTGAGGACAAAATTTTCCAAGCATAATTCACCTCAAATGTCACTCTCAGCAAAAGAAAATCCGAGGTTTGTAGGCCAGAAGTTTATTCAATTTTGGAATCCTTTTAAAGAAAAATAATAGATGATTAAAAATATATAACAAGGACCAAAGATGGTGTTTATTTGGAATGAGAAGAGAAATTAAACAAATTATAAATTTTATAAAATTGACAAATACTACAAATATCATTATATCTGAAAAATGCCTTGATACATTAAATTATAACTGTCTGACACATCTTGAGAATACCCCTTTCTTTATATTTTTGGCTGTTGAGTTTTGTGTTGCTTTTTTATGTGAAATTATTTTGTAATATTTTCTATGTAAAGAATACAAAGACAACTCAGTGTTTCGTCTAATATGGCTGACTGAAATCTGTTTGTTATTTTCAATAGTTGGGGTGCCTAAGTTTGACTGCACGCAAATGCACGACTATGTAGCACTGTTGACCTTTAAACACAGAACTCTAGGGCTGGGTGCAGCAGCTCACGCTTGTAATCTTAGCACTTTGGGAGGCCAAGTAGGGAGGGTCGCTTGGGCTCAGCAGTTGGAAGCTGCAGTGGGCTATGATTGCCTAGGGGACAGAGCGGGGCCCTGCCTCAAAAATAAAATAATAAAATAAACACAGGAGTTTTGAAAAATTCAGTTTCACATAATTTCCAGAAAACAACATAGTTTATCTGTAACCATATAGCATTAGTGAGTCTTCCCCAGTAGATGAGAACTTCCGTTATGATAAGAATGATAAATGAATCCTCTACTTAGACTTTTACCAGTCTGGTGGTTTGAAGAATTCTCCATAGTCTAGCTTTTGGTTCTATACAATTAAAAATTTGTTTCTTCTCTATTGCCCACATACTTCTAGAGCTGGGTGCTGTATGAGACAAATGTATTTCAAAGTGACCTCTGTAATGGTCCTTCATAGTATGGTGTAGTTGATAATACAAATGTGTCTGGAAGTCATTCCCACAATGGGACAGACAGCAAGGAATAATTTAATTATATAAAGAAACAGCTGTAAACCACATAAATATATCCTCTGAACCAAATTAAATATACCTTAACTCAGCTTCTTAGCAGGATTCCAATAATGCCTGTAGCCACTCTAATGCCGCCTGACAGGACAGACGAGTGTGATGGAGAAGTCAGAATGGGAAGATCCAGTAGCTTAAACAATTACAGCTAAAAACAAACAAACAAACAACCTCACTGTTGCCAATTTTGAAAAAACACATTGCAGCAACTCTCCCAGGGCTGTGGCTGGAGGTCTGGGGTGTTAAGCGGCTCTAAGGCTTATGCTTCATTTACTTCACCGTAGATTTGTCTGGGTCCCAGATGGGGTGGTCGTATGCCAAGGGATGTTTGTGTGTCTTTGTGGACAGACATGAAGCATCCCAGGGAGAACTCCTATTCTAAATTACCTCCTTGGATCGCTTGAGGCCGGGAGTTTGAGTCTGTTGTGAGGTATGATGGTGCCATTGCACTCCAGCCTGGGCAACAGAAAAAGACCCTGTCTCTAAAAAATTAAAAATAAATGAATCAATAAATTACATCCTTCATCAAAGCTGGACTTGGACCATTAACCATTCATATTTTTCCCTTCAACCTTAGCCTTTCCCTTGGTAGAGTCCTCTTTTTAAAATGTTACATCCCTTAGGAGAGGCACATGCACTTACTTCCTTGAAGCTTTGTTTTTCAGGGTGTTTTCTTCCTTTTTTTCTAAGAAAAGATAAGGATTTATGAGAAGTTTGGGCCTTGGACATGAATAAGGGCTCAGTAAGGGAGAACGAGGGCAGAGTGAGCAAGGGGCATGAGGTTTTGTGTTGGCTGCGGCAGCCAACGCTAGGGGTTGCTGAACTATTATTGTTACATATGTGTTAATGTAATTGAGTTGTGTGTGTCTGTGCATTTTTCTATAGAGCCATTCCATTTTCTCTACAGATTTCATATTGACTAAGAATAAAAACAATGTCTGCTGCCCTTTTACTATTCTCTGAAGGGTTAACATCTACTCATGTGCAGGTCTGCTGTTAGACAGAGATGCCACTTGGAGCTGACTATATATTTGGCGATCCTCAATTTACTCATGTCTTAGCTTGTTTATTCTTTTTTGGACCCACCTGTCCTTCATGGCTTCTACTCCCTTGATGTTCGTTTTAGCATGGTGCTGAGTATTCAAACAATGCATATGTTTCTAAGCAGAAATTTTATACAGTAAAGATTAAACAGAAACTCAATTGATAAAACAGATACATGTCAACCTGCCCTGATTGAAACAGGGGCTGGGGCATAAAGCCCTGGCCATGTGGCCTCCTTCTTTGTAGCAGGTCCCTGAGTGGCTCTCAGAAGTCCTTATGGCTCCTACTGAAGAATGAAAAACTTGGTATAGAAAAGTGACTCTTGGATAGACAATCAGAAAGCCTGGATTTTTGTTGTGACTGGCATTTCTACTAGTAATGTGACAATAGGCAAGTCATCAATTGCTCTAAGCCTCGGTTTTTGCATTTGTAAAAAGTGGACAATAATATGTTGCCTTGCTCACTCAGCCTACATCAAATTAAGGCTATGAGAATGAAATGGGTTATATATGTGAAAGCCCTTCAAAGTGCTCTATATGTAAGAAGTACAGTATCATCCCCTAAGTCTTTTCAACAAAATCACCTTATAGATTATTCAAGTCATGTAATCATAAATGAGAACATCTGAAAGGGTTACCGATGCTACCCTATGTCCTTTATAATATCTCAGGTCAGGTAAGAGGCCACCCCCTCCCTGTATATATTGTCAAGGAAGACAAGAAAATAAGAGCGACATTTTCAACGTGTAGTGGGACCAAAAGCCCAAATACAAAGATAGAAAGGACAATGACTAAGCACCACATGAAAGAAATAAAAAACTTACCAGGTGTTGGCAAATTTCTGCTGTGGCTCATGAAATAAGGATGATGCTGTTGCTATGCAGAAACAAAATATTTGGAAGTGACAAATTATCTTATTTTCAGTTTGTGCCCAAGTGTATTTGTTTGCAGAATGTGCACTGTTCGTTGACAAGATAGAAGAAGACCTAAAAGGAACTAGAGGAAAATAGAACAGGCAGAGGAAAATGAATGTAAAATACTTGGGCTATTTAGCTTGAAGGAAAACCTAAAGATAACTCAGTTTTAGATTGCTGAAGAATGATCTGATAATTGGCTTTTAGGAAACACAGAGATTTATTGTGTAGAGTACCGTGTACGGTTGGCACTCAACAAAGAACTCACAAGTCCATTGGAGTTCACAGACACTGGCCTTCAGGGAGAGTCAGAAAATTGAAGGAAGGTGCCCTATCAGGAACATTGGCCCCTCTGCCATCAAGTCCATTTGGTATCTAAACCATTTCAAAGAGATGAAAACATCTCTCATTTTTAGAGACGTAATTGATCCTAGATGGGATTAAGGGTGGAATGACATGGAAGAGCTGGATCTGAAACCTGCTCTTGGAGAAGAGCTGATGATTGACACCAGGAAAATTCAGAGCCAGGAGGCAGGGAGAGGTAACTGTTTAGCAGCTCTTAAGCCTTCAGAGATGACAGAATCTGCTTTGGTTGCCTGAAGAGATCGTCCTCCACATTAGACAGATAAGGATGGAAAAAACATAATAAGCAGCTTTCCGTAATTGACATATGGGATGAAACTGGCAGGCAGAGAAGCTCAGTCTTCATCAAGATAAGCTTGGCTTGTGGTCAGGCTGAAGGACTTGTCTTGAGTTGTTTCAAGTTAGTAGGAATGACTTTCCAGGCTGAAAAGCACCGTCAGGGAAAGAAGATGCACAAAACGCCAAGTGTCCTCTATGGGTTTGTGGACAGACTTTCTGCATGGTTAGTGCAAATGATTTGTCACATTTTACAGTGTTAGTACACATGGAATGAATCTGTGTTCATACTTCTCAATGTCAGAGTCGCAAATACTGTTCACCTGAATCTTATAGACTAAGTAGCAGGTTAGAAATACCTTCACCAAGCAGGCTAGATCAATTGCAGATCTCTTAGAACATGGACAGATTTCCTGTGTATGACACTGTCATCTGTCTATATGAACCACTGGACACGGGCCTGACTACCTTCTAGGTTACTAAAATCATTTGAGAATAGAACATGATACAAAGAATTAAAGGGGTAAGAAACAAGATTTAGCAGTTGCCATGTTTTGCTGTATTTTCCATTCATTTTTCTTTTGGGAAAGATTCTGTTATGTGGTCTAGTTAAAAAGAAATTTTACAGAACCTGTTAATACATAAAACTGGAGAACATTTTTCTTAACTATTTTAAACTATAAGACAAAGTCTGAGCAGCTATCATACTTTGCATAGTGAATTGTTAGAGGTCTTTTGAAAACCAAGAGTTTTGGTCACCTTGACTTTATTTCGTTTTTTCCTTGCTATACCTGATGATAAATCATTGCTTGGAGTGACGTAATGTGCACTTGTGTCTCAATTTCATGTTTGTACTGCATTTATACAGAAAACATTCTCCTTTCCAGAGTGCAATCAATGTACATCACAGGTTAGCCCTGGAAAATGTTGTTTGGTTTTCTGGAATTTGGTTCTGCTCTATCTCAAGATTTCAATGTAAAAAGGTTAGATTTCCACAGGTGGCTTTGCATTAGTCAGAACTGAAATCAGAGTCTATTACTTATAAGAGGTCATGGAGAGCAACTAATTCAAGACACATGGGGGTCTTGCCCAACATGATACATCTAGTTAATAGGAAAACTAGCACCAGAATGTGTTGAGTGTTCTTTGCATATAACATATCATAGGAACTTTTGACGTAGCTATATCTGGATAATCCCAAAATGGAACTAGACAGAGTAGAATTGGGATGCACTTGAGGCTATCAGACACTAGGTGGCATCTGTCTCTTTTTTGCATCTGATGGGTAGGGTTTCAATTGGATTTGTACATTGAGGGGAAGTAGACAATAATTTGCCATCTATGATCTTTGTTCTTGTATAGATTTATGTGAACTAAGTTAGCACCAATGACTCATAAACTAATTTCAGCATTGCAAATGAGAGGTACCAAGTTCTTGGGAGATACAAATAATCTTTGTGAGTACAGCAATTCTAAAACATATCACTTACTTAACCTTCTCAGCTTGGACATTTAATATCTAGAGGGTTTTAAAACTTCATGACTTTATGAAAATTATAAAAAGGATTGACTGAGAAGCCATTTTATAGAATGAAAATTATGTTATTATAATACATAAATGTTGATAAAAATTGATAAAAAGTGCGATATTAATTTCTGATGCCCCATTAGTAGATGTTGGTAAACATATGTAATCAGGTATAGTTCAGGGAATAATTTCTGTTCTAAACCAGTCTAATTTTCTTAAATTTTTAGGTTCTATGGATCCTACTCTGAGGTTCTAGGAAAAAAAAAATATTTTCTTCAACTCTCATAAGTTCTTTGTTGAAATGGAACCCTGTAGCAACAGACAAATTAATAAGAGAAAAACAAACAGAAATTTATTAACATGAATATTTTATAAATAACATGGGAAACACACAAGAGATGAAAAGTCTTAAAGAAGTGGTTTTGAATTCCAGATTATATACATCTTCAACAAAGAACAGTGACATTTTAGAGAAGTGACAAGACAAAAGAGAGGACTTTGAATCTCCAGTGGCAGCAAATGGTGGGAAGGCAGATAAAGGTAAGTTAGTCAAGCTTGTTAATGTAGTTTCCTCTGATCTCATCTCCAGGCTGACATGTGTCCAAAGCTGTCTTCAGTGGTTAATTTTTTTCTCTGCCTGCTAGAGAAGGGGGTCAGGATACCTTTTATCTTTGTAAATCTGCTTCCTACTTTTCAGCAAATAGAGGGAGGGCAGAGAGCTGTTCTGCATCTGCTTGTTCTTAATTCAGCATAACAATCCTTCATATTTTGGGGTGGCATATTCTGGTCTCCCACAATGTATTAATGTTTTTCTCTTCTGTGTTTAAGATGCAGATATGTTCTGAAGTCAAGAGTCTCTGCTTCTGAGTAAGGGCTTCTGTGAAATCTCTGCTGCTGGTTAAGTTGCCCTGGAAGTGACTTCTTTTTCTTTCCTACAGCTTTGTAGCTTTCTGTGTCTTTACTGAGAGTACACTATTTACCTGGTTGACTGCCTCTCTTATTTGGTCCCTTGGTGGCAGGGTAAGAAGAAATTATATTTTGCTTATTTTGGTAGAACTTTTTAAACTTTCAAATACAAGCTGAAAACTGCTCTCCTATTTTATAGAAACATAGATACTACATTTTTGCTTTCAAGGAGAATAAGTCTGTAGACAGATAGTATATAGTTGGGCACAGGAGCTATTATAAAATATGAGAACACTATTGACTAGTTCCTCTAATGGTCTCTTAGCCTTGCTTTGTTCCTGAATTTTCATCATGGTCTTAATTACTGCCATGGACCAAGTTATTGTCTCCCCTTACTCTCCATTCATAGGTTGACATCCTAACTCCTGATGTTATGGTATTTAGAGATGGAGCCTTTTGGGGGTAACTAGATTTAGATGAGTTCATGCGGTAAGACCCTAGTGATGGGATCATGTTTTTATAAAGAGACACCAGAGAGCTTGTTCTCTCTCTGTCTCTGCCATGTGAAGACACAATGAGAAAGTGGCTGTCTACAAGTCAGGAAGAGAGCCTTTACCTGGCACTGAATCCGCCAGTACATTGATCTTGGACTTTCTGGCCTCCAGACCTATGAGAAACAAATTCCTTTTGTTTAAGTCATCCAGTCCATGGCATTTTGTTACTATAGCCTTAGCAGACAAATTCAGTAACCATCATGTCATGATATTACTTTAAGGGGGAAAAAGAGTACACTTCTGTGTTGCTTAGTGACAGGGATATGTTTGGAGAAATGTGTTACGCAATTTTGTTGTGTGAACCTCATAGAGTGTACTTACCAACCTAAATGGTATATATATTTTTCATGTGAAAACCAAATATCCCAGCACCATTATTGAATATCAATCATTTCCCCTACTTGACCTGAAATGCCAATATCAAGTACCATATATCAGGTTTCTATGTACGTTCCATTATAATCTTTTGAGACCACTGTTTTTATATGCAGTCCATCACTGATGGAACTGTTACATGGTGCATGACTATACTTTTAAAAACTGTGATCAACATGAGCATCAGACTCTCTTGCTAACAACCCAGCCATCTTTCTGCAATTAGAAGCATCTCAGGTATTTTACTCCTTAATAGTTTCATTTTATACAAGTGCCAGCAACAAGAATCTCTGTTTGCAAGCCCCAGCTGGGAACCAAGAGTGATTGTTTAGGCTGTGGGTGTTAGTGATGGTGGGTGTAGTGGGAGGATGGGTATCATACTGATATTGGCAGAGGGTGCAATTTGACTCATTTAACATGTATAATGGTTTGCACCCTGCATTAAGGATGGTGTGTTTTAAAACTGAGATATTGAGGTAAATAAATTAATGAATACAGATAAAATATTGAGGCAGGAAATTTTAACATGTTAATGTAAATTTCTATTTGTGGTCATCCTGTACAACTTTAGAAACCAAATCTTATATTAGAATGTCAGTTTCACAGACACTTATGGGAATAGATGAATAGCATCTATGTAAAGAAAATCTGAAAAATCCTTGACAACATCACCAAATGGCAAATGCATTTGCAATGCTCTGTAAGAAAGGGGAAAAGCATGAAGAAAACCTCATATAAAACAGGGAAGGGCAAACAAAGGCTCACTAACATTCTCATTGCTATTATCAATCTTTTTTTCTAGGGCTAATGGCTCTATATAAGACATGCACATTCATCTACCAATGACATCTGTGCAGAGCATGGAAGGGCATAGGTTTGTTATTGCTTGGTACCCTGAGCTAGGGAAAATGAACTTCTGATATTTTGGAGGAAACAGACTTTGCTTCTTTGGTAAAATGAGGGTAACCTTGCTGCTTAATGTTCTAAGTTAATTTGTAGACAAAATAATTGGAGAAACTATATGTCTATTACTATTATGTTACTTACAGAAGCAGAGAAATTGTTTTTAAAAACATATATTTGGTGAATAAATATGCTTTCTAGGAAGGGCTCCAATTACAAGTTGATAAGCACTCCAATGTGCTAGCAGACACAAAACTGCTGAAATTCTCAAGGTTTTATTTTGCATTAAGGAGGAGATGAATAGACTTTGATATCAGTCTTTCAATGCGGAAAATTATATTCAGTACTATGCTGGGATAATCAAATCCTTAGTGAAGAACTTTGAGGACCTTGAAAACGTATAAAACTGTGAATCCAAGCTCTTACTGGTATTTCTGATACAGCGTATCCTTTCTTATCCTTGAAAGCCATACTCCCTCTCCAAGTAATTTCTTAAGTTCATTCCTTTAGTATGGCCCCGTATCAGCAATTGCTCTGATCAGAGAGTAAATATTGGTTTGTTTACTTTGTGACCCTTGTGGGAGCTCAGGAGTTGTACTAGAAATGAAATGTTGGTGGCCCCAAATGAAATGTGTCTCTTGGTCTGCTTTTGAAAATTGCAGTTAATCCATTTGCCTAGTGTTCCATTATTGGAACACTAAGCTTGTGGAGTTATTTATATCCTACTGCTAAAGGTCATCGCTAAGGTCTGATTTTTCACAGAAAAAATTTGCAACCTCTGGCATAAATGGGTTAATCAGTGTGATGATATGACATTTGTCCCTATGTTTTCTGGACTTCTCATGACATGTATTTCCTCACAAAGATGAATGCCTCCAATAAAAATGAAAGAAGAACTGGTATAATATACAGTCCCACAATGTACTGGTATCAACCAGAGTACATTATTGCTTGCCTGTAGACTCTCCAGTGACAAAAGTGAATTCAATAATAATTTAACAGATATTTATTGAACACTTACTTTATTCCAGGAACTGCATACACAATGGAGAGGAAGACAAAAAAGGCCATGGCCTGATGAAGCTTACATTCAGACAGACAAGTAAGTAAACAAATACATAAGATAAATAAGCTAAAGCACTATTCAATGTTTTGCTTCAGATATCTATTCTTATATATATAATAAGCCATTCCCAATTTAGTGCCTTAAAACAACCGTTTTCTCTTGCTCTTTGATTTTGTAGGTCAGGAATGTGGAGAGAGTTTGGTTGGGTGATGAGCTCCAATCACAGCATTCGCTGGGATGGGGGATGGGGAGGGTCTACCTCCAAGATGTCTACCACACTGGCACATCCAGTGTCTCAGCGGTGTTGGCCTCTTTCTCTTGGGGTCTCATCTTCTAGGCCCTCTCCAGGTGGCTTGGATTTCCCAAAAAATTGTTGCTCAGGGTGGTCATACTTTTTACATGATGTCTGGCTTCCAAAAGTCACAAAGCAAAAGTTGTCGAAATAGTTAAGGATGATTCTGACGGTGATACGGTGTCAATTCTCGTGTAATTAGTCTCAGAGTTCACCTAAATTCAAGAAGAGGTTGAAAAATAGACTCCAACCTTAAATGGGGGGCGAGGGGAGGTGGCAGGGTCACACTGTGGAACAGCAGGTGGGATGGGAAATATTTTAGTGTCTACCTTTGGAAAACAATCTACTACATACATGAAGAGGAGTGGATTGCAGGGTTGGGCACAGGGGCACTTATTTTAGTTGTGGTACCAGCCATGAAAAGGAGTACAGGAAGTTCTAGTTTGAGTAAGTCTATACAAATGGTCAATTGATATTCACATAATGCCTCATTAATGATACTGATGACAGTGATTAGATGAGAAGCGGCAAGTCGAGAAACAGAAATTCTACTAGTCTTGTTTTATCTATCTTCTCTGAGCATTTGTTTTAGTTCATTCTTAATCATTTACACTTTTCTTTTATGCCTAATTTTTTGCTGGAGGTGATACATTGCAACAGTGACTGCTTAGATATGGTTGTGGTACAAGTTTCTGAAATCCAATTAAAGCAAATGCAGACATGTTATCAAGATGGATGTTACCTATAAAATCTTCTGTTCCAAATAACTAGAGCAGAGCTTGGTGTTGGCAGCTCTGTGAGATGCAGCAGAGAGCCCGTTAATGCCTTTTGCAATGATGTCTGTGACAATCAAGGAGTGTTTTGTCCCTTAATGCTTTTGTAAAATCAATATGGATTATTGATCCCAACTTCTTAAAGACTTCCTAGGAGGTTGTGTATACCATTAGTCATTCATGAGGTAGTTCAACAATTGGGACATTCTTTTAGTTTTCCATGATTAGAATCCCTTCTAAATCACCAGTCCTTGTTCTACCTAATGCTTTCAAGTAAATAATCCTATGATGTGCTGCACAGAATCTGTTGTATCAGTGGCTTTCGTTTCTTTTTTTCTTTTGATATATAAGTGTTTCTGGAGGTATTTGAAAAATGTAGACTCCCAGGTCTTGCCTTCAGGGATTTAGATTCAGTTAGTCTGGAGTAAGACCTGGGCATCTGTATTTGGAATACATGCTGGATAATGCTGAGGTAGATGCTCAAAGGATTTACCACTTTGAGATAGTAGGTTTATGATGGCTGGTGTCCACAGTAATTAAAACAATTTTTTGAAGGCTGTATAATGATATGAAACCCAGAGTATACTTGATATAGTCAAGGACTATCATTGCACTTGACTGTTATATAATTCTGACTGGACTGAGCCTTCACTGATGCCTTTTTATTTAAGCAGACATTCCTTAAGTGCCGACAATGAAGAAGGGACTATGGTAGGTGCAAAGAGGGTCACAGAGATGAGGAACACATGATTTTTGTTCCCAAGGAATCTACGATTTTGGCTTTTCATTAGTTTCTTTCCACTAATAACTATATTAGAGAATAACAATTACTGCTGGCGAAGTGAATTTGAATTTAACTCAATTCAGAGTTAGGAAATTAAAATGCCAATTTACCATCAGTTTGCTTTTGTGCCTTGAGCAAACCTGTTTGTATCTCTAGTGTTCATTTCTCTTCTAAAATAAATGGGTTAGGCCATACAATTATAAAATATTTTTGTACTTCTAAAATTCAATGTTAAAAACTTCATGTTAAAAAAGCCAATGAGCCAGGTGCGGTAGCTCATGCTGGTAATCCCAGCTCTTTGGGAGACGGAGGCGGGTGGATCGCCTGAGGTCAGGAGTTTGAGACCAGCCTGGCCAACATAGTGAAACCCTGTCTCTACTAAAAATACAAAAATTTAGCTGGATGTGGTTGCAGGCACCTGTAATCCCAGCTACTAGGGAGGCTGAGGCAGAATAATCGCTTGAACCCAGGAGATGGAGGTTGCAGTGAGCCAAGATCGTGCCATTGCACTCCAGCCTGGGCAGCAAGAGCAAAACTGCATCTCAAAAAACAAACAAACAAACAAAAACAAAACCAATGAACAAAAGAAGATACAAGAATTGCTAATAAGCACATGAAAAGATGTTCAAAGTCCTTAGTCATTAGGGAAATGCAAATTAAATTTCGGTGGGATATCATTTCACATCCACTAGAATGGCTATAATAAAAAAGACAGTAACAAGTGTTGGTGAGGATATGGAGAAACTGGAGTTTTCATGTATTGCTGTTGTGAATTTAAAATGGGGGAACTGCTTTGGAAAACAGTTTGTCAGTTTTCAAAAATTTAAATTTACTGTGTGACCCAGCAATTCCATTGCTGGGAATCTACCCAAGAGAAGTGAAAGCATATATCCACACAAAGATTGGTATGCAAATATTCATGGCAGCATTATTCACCATAGATAAAAGTGGGAAGTAATCTAAACACCCATCAACTTGTTAATGGATTAAAAATGATATATACCTGTAATTGAATACTATTTAGCAACAACAAAAAGAATAGGTAACTGATGCATGTTATATAACATGGATAAATTTTAAGTGAAAGAAGCCATATGCAAAACAGGACATATTGTACGATTCAATAAACATCCCATAGATGACATGTCCGGAAAGGCAAACCTACAGAGACAGAAAGCAGATTAGTGTTTGCCTGCCGTTGGGAGTAGAAACAGTGGGGTGGTGGCTGCAAATGAACATGAGGGAGCTTTTCAGAGGAATCAAATGTTCTCAAACTGGATTTTGGTAATGGTTGCAGGACTCTGTAAATTTATTAAAAGTCATTGAATTGTACACTTCAAGTGGATGCATTTTATAGCATGTAGATACTATAAATATTATATAAATACATCTTTTTATTTTAGAGTATATATATACACACGTATATATGTATATGTATATATATATACTCTAGTCCCATATGGATCTAGTAAATTTCTATAGTCAAAGAGAAAAAAAATCCTTTACATATATGTCCTTTACTCCTGTTTTAGTCCATTTCATGATACTATAACAGAATACCAAAGGCTGGGTAATTTATAACGAAAAGGGTTTGTTTTTGTTTTTGTTTCTGTTTTTTTAAGCTCACAATTCTGATGACTGGGAAGTCCAAGATCATGGCACTGGCATTTGCTCAGCTTCTGGTGAGGCCCACGTGCTGTGTCAAGACATGGTAGAGACATGGAAAGGTGAGTGGGTGCATAAAGAAAGCAAACACGAGAAACAACCTGCTCTTGTGGTAACTGATCGAGTTCTGTGAGAGTGAAAACTCACTCCCGTGAGATGACACTAACCCATCCATGAAAAATCTGCCCCTATGGCTCACCTCCCACTAGGCCCCAGCTCTCAACGCTGCTACATTTAGGAATCAAATTTCGACATGAATTTTGGCATGGGCATACTACATCCAAATCACAGGAACCCTTTATATTCCTTCTCTATCTATACTAATAGTTTAAGCCCTATCTGAGGGGTAAACTATAGAACACATGCCTTAAAATGAAGGTATTTTCATAGCTCTGACAAAATGATAACATTGCAAGCAACATAATAATAATATACTTATGATTTCTATTATTTTACTTTAGCTCCAATCCTTACATTATCTGATTTAAACCAAAGGAGCAACAACAAATCAAAGCTTGGATTAAGAAAAGGATTGATTTGAAGGGACCAAGAGCCGACTCATTTGCGTTCATGGAGCGTTCTTTTAGAGTACTTGCTTTTACAGATAGACTGGTCCATCTGCAGTGAACAAGCAGGCCTGTTTACGTAGCACTTGGCTTTCTTATAGTTCTAGAGAAATATCAGTGGTTGAGATAATTATACAGTGAAACTACAGTTATTGTGGGGAAATTGCCTTGTCGAAGATGGGTGTGCAATAATGCAGTCTCTGCAAAAACCCATGCCACAGCCTTTTCATCACTTTATTATTAACTCCTTAGTTACCAATTTATCACGGTAACTAGGGTAAATTTTAAAAAACAGGAAAAGGAAAAAAAAAACCTCTACAATTATGTAACCTCAATGTTACAAATTTTTATACCTATTAGATGCAAATTATTCTAAATTTTTAGTATGTCTATATCATTTTAGTTCTTTCCCATTCTTTTTCATTTTTCTTACATAACCGTGGTTACCAATCGTTTGCTCATACCATGAGCTATTGTTGGAGGTGGGTGGGTGAGGTAATCTGAATTATAGAGGCAGGGAAGGTAAATTTCCTTTATTTTTCTTTCCTGGATCTTGTATATGTGTCACTTGAGTTCACTTTTTCAGCATGTATCTTTTTGAGTACTAGTTATGTACTTGAATGGTGATGATCAAGAAAGACTTGGTTTCTGACCAGGCGCAGTATCTCATGCCTGTAATCTCGGCACTTTGGGAGGCCGGGATTGGTGGGTCACTTGAGGCCAGGAGTTTGAGACCAGCCTGGCCAACATGGTGAAACCCTGTTTCTACTAAAAATACAAAATTAGTCCAGTATGGTGGTTTATGCCAGTAATCCCAGCTACTTGGGAGGCTGAGGCACGAGAATCACTTGCACCGGGGAGATGGAGGTTGCAGTGAGCTAATATTGTGCCACCGCACTCTAGCCTGGGTGGTAGAAACTCTATCTCCAAAAAAAAAAAAAAAAAGGTATAAAAATTAGTCCAGCGTGGTGGTTTATGCCTGTAATCCCAGCTACTCGGGAGGCTGAGATAAGAGAGTCACTTGTACCGAGGAGACGGACTCTGGTGGGGGAAGGGGAGAAACTGAAATATAAATGATCAGCACAAATGGTGTGAAAAATACTAGATAAATGCAAACTTGGGTACTATGAGAACTAAGGGGAGGGGATACCTACAGAATAAATCATGCAACCAACCTTGTCCATGGCTTCTCTGTGAATGACTTCTAGGCCTCGATGGTTCAATTGTCTTGTGAAATTTGTGCGAGACAGCTAGTCTCATATCTGTGCCAAGGAGTACTATAAATCCCCATTGCTTGAAAAAATATATTCCCCATGATTGGCTGGCAATTTGCAATGACGTAACTAGGCATAAATAAATATAATGTATTCATATGAAGATATAAGTAATTGTGGGAGATATAATGTTTTTAGCTATCTAAATTCTTTAGCCTTAACTGTACACATGCTTTTTGGAAAGTTAGTTCAGGTGGAGGTGAGGAAAGAAAATCTGACGCCCTCAAATACCTTGTTAAGTGGATAAGTGGAAGTTTGTACAACAAAATAGGGATAAAGATAACCGAGAAAGAGAAATGTACAGGAGATTGCCCTTACTTACTTCACAGTTTTGCTTAAGAATCTCCCTCACACTACATATAAGCTCTGGCAAGCAAAGACTATTGCTGCTTTAAGTTAATGATGGCATGGCCACAGAGGAACTTGTGGCTTCAGTCAGAGCAAACCACATGGATAATTCACTTACCTCTTGCACTGTTAAGAACTGTGACATCCCTTCACTGTGACGTGACATTTGTCATCTGACCTCAATCTCCTAAAACGGTTGCTTTCCCACTGACTTTCTGGCTTCACTCCCTCTCAGTTTGGTATCTATGCACATGGACAGCTTTCCGACTTATTCAAGGATTGTTTCTAGTGTTTTCTTTCAAAAAACCCTTTGGTTGATAACCTAATTCTGGGAATAGCAGCAGTGATTCTAGGACCCCACAGACAAAGCACACTCAAAATTCTAGCTTCTAGGAATCATAATAATCAATCATTAGATTAAAATCCTATTTTCATAATTCCTTTGACAGAGTCAGTGTTTCTCAAAGGGGTGTGTCCGGAATTCGTGGGTTCTTGGTCTCACTGACTTCAAGAATGAAGCCGCGAACCCTCGCATTGAGTGTTACAATTCTTAAGATGATGTAATTCTTTAAGAAACAAAACTTCTTCCGGAGTTTGTTTCTTCAGACATTCAGATGTGTCTGGAGCTTTTTCCTTCTGGTGGGTTCGTGGTTTCGCTGTCAGGAGTAAAACTGCAGACCTTTGTGGTAAGCGTTACAGCTCTCAAAGGCAGCTAGCCTGGAGTTATTTGTTCTTCCCGGTGGATTCGTGGTCACGCTGGCTTCAGAAGTGAAGCCGCAGACCTTCGTGGTGAGTATTACAGCTCACGCAGACCTTCGCGGTGAGTATTACAACTCATACAGGCAGCGTGTACCCAAACAGCGAACAGCAGCAAGATTTATTGCAAAGAGTGAAAGAACAAAGCTTACTTACACAGCATAGAAAGCGCCCCAAGGGGATTGCCACCTTGGGCTTGGGCAGCCGGCTTTTATTCCCTTATCTGGCCCCACCTACATCCTGCTGATTGGTCCATTTTACAGAGAGCTGATTGGTCCACTTTACAGAGAGGGGATTGGTCCATTTTGACAGAGTGCTGATTGGTGCGTTTACAATCCTTGAGCTAGACACAGAGTCACAGAGTGCTAGTTAGCTAGATACAGAGTACCAATTGGTGCATTCACAAACCTTGAGCTAGACAGAGAGTATTGATTGGTGTATTTACAAACCCTGAGCTAGACACAGAGTCACAGAGTGCTAGTCCTCCAAGGCTCCACTAGGTTAGCTAGATACAGAGTACCAACTGGTGCATTCACAAACCCTGAACTAGATACAGAGTGCTGATTGGTGTATTTACAAACCCTGAGCTAGATACAGAGTGCTGATTGGTGCATTTACAATCCTTGAGCTAGACACAGAGTGCTAGATGGAAAAGTTCTCCTGTCCCCACTAGGTTAGCTAGACACAGAGTACCAATTGGTGTATTCACAAACCCTGAGCTAGACACAGAGTGCTGATTGGTGTATTTACAAACCGAGCTGGACTCAGAGTGCTGATTGGTACACATATTATCCTCCTGCTAGATATAAAAGTTCTCCAAGTCCCCATCCAGTTCAGGAGCCTAGCTGGCTTCACTAGGTGGATCTTGCGCTAGGGTTGCAGGCGGAGCTGCCCACCAGTCCCCAGTCGCGCCTGCACTCCTCAGCCCTCGGGCTGTCCAGGGGACGGAGCGCCATGGAGCAGGGGGCGGAGCCCGTCCGGGAGGCTCAGGCCACACGGGAGCCCACCGCAGGGGGAGGAGCTCAGATATGGAGGGCTGCAGGTCCCCAGCCATGCCCTGCTGGGAGGCAGGTAAGGCCTGGTGAGAACTTGAGTGCAGCGCTGGTGGGCCGGCACTGCTGGGGGAGCTGGCGCAACCTCTGCAGCTGCTGGCCCGGGTGCTAAGCCCCTCACTGCCCTGGGCCGGCGGTGCCGGCTGGCCCCTCCGTGTGAGGGACCAGCCAAGCCCGCACCTCCGCCCGCGCCTGCCAGAACTCACACTGGCCCACGAGCACAGCCGCGGTTCCCGCTCTGTGCCTCACTTTCCACACCTCCTTGCAAGCAGAGTGAGGAGGCTCCGACCCTCAGCCAGCCCAGAGAGGGGCTGCCACGGGGCAGTGACAAACTGAAGGGCTCCTTAAGTGCCACCAGAGTGGACTCCGAGGCCCGAGGCCGAGGAGGCGCTGAGAGTGAGGGCTGCTAGCACATTATCACCTCTCAGGGTGATTCCTGGGCCACCTGTATTAGAAATTACCTGGTGGGGCTAATTACAACTGTAGATTCCTGATTCTATTCCAGAGCAGAATATCTAAGTGTGGGCCCTGCTCAAGTTTGAGAATCTCTGGGATAACTAAAACAGCAAAGTTCCATAGGACTATAGTGTGTGAAAAATGATTGACAAGCAACAGGACCCCCTGAAGGCTCAAGAGGGTCAACAAAAAAAGAGAACTTCAAGGGGCTATTGAAGCACTGAAAGAAGAGAGCAGTCTGATGGGCATCCACTGGGCTAGAGAAGACTTATCAGAAGACAGGGAGACTGGGGTAGATACCATATATTGAAGCTGCTGTCTCGGCAATGGACAGTTTATACAGATGCACTATGCGGAAGTGGCTACTGATTCCACATCAGAACTGATTTTTTTTTCCATTCGTTTGGTGTTTACTGCACACTACTTTGTACTTATCAGAGATTGTTATGGAGGGGCGAGAAATTTGCAGGGCTTTGCCCTCAAGGAACTTGTGATCCAGTTGGGGAGCCACTTGGAAAGGAGTCCAAAACGGGCAAATTGGTGCTAAAATAACGTTCAGTTAAGTGGAGTAAACTCACTTAATGAAGTTTCTCAATGAAGTGAGAAACTGCATATGTTAATATGTTTCCAAATAGTGGTTATGGCTATGATCATCACTATAGGCTCTTAGAGGAAAGATCTGACTTGCCCCTCATGTCAGGATCACTTGTCAGAATCATTATATTTTAGGTAGTTCTGTGTTTTCTTCTGCAGACCTGTGGATGTGTATGTTGCCAGGAACACTGGCCATGGTAGGGCAGTCTCATGAAGCTTCCTTTGTCAAATGCTTTCTTTGCATTGTTGAAGGGCAAGACACGTCTTGTGCAACCTGCCAAAATGAATTACAATTCCCCTTGGACTCCACTCAAATTGAATTCCTATTTAGTTAATTAATTTGTTGCTGTCCTTGTTCTACCTCTTGCCATTGACTTTGTCCATATGGTGCTGGGTTACAGCATCTAAGAATCAGAGCTAGGAGTGCCAGACACTTAGTGAGAGCTCAGTAAATACTTGTGATTACCTCTATTATTGTTCTCATCTTCCTTTTCCCTGATATGCAAAGTTACGCAATAATACAAAGATATACTTCTTCTCATGGAATCTTAGGGTTGGAGAAATTTCAAAAGTCACCTAATTTAATGTAATTGATTCATACTGGAATCCTCTCCACTATATTTCTGGATAATTGGATAAATATCCAATTAGGTATCCAATCAATCCTTCAGTCCTTTCTACCATATCCCTGTCTTCTGGGTCAACTCGGAACACTACTAGAGAACATGAAGAAACCATGCAAGTTGGTGGCCCGGGGTTTGGTGTGAGTCCAGGTTCCCACAGAATTCTTCATACCGAGGGCCCGGGAGCTTGGTTTATTCTCAAATATGAAGCTACCCATGGCAGTCTTGTTATACCATGGCTCAATTTCCTCCCCACCAAAAGCTGGAGTCTAGCACTGGAGCTGGCCCCTGCCGTTTTCATAGCAAATCTCATTTCCCTGTAATTTTCCCTTCTTTCAGCAGTACTTGGAGCAGGCCTTCAGTGCTCTCCTCAAGCACACTTCTGCTTCATGCTTTTGGAAACCTCATCTAGAGTGTGTGCGGGTGTGGGGATGGGGATTTGTAGAAGCAGAAACTGAAATTCACAGGCCCAGAGCCATTGGCCTGGAGTCAGAACACCTAGATTCACATCTCAGCTCAGACTTGCTGGTGGCCTGAGGCTGCTCACTTAAGATGCTTGAGCCTCAATCTTCTCATCTGTAAAGTGGGAACAATAGTAATAATTATGCAGTTTCAGGGAGGATTAAAAGAGATGGTGTGTGTTGAGTGCTTAGTACTGCACCTGCCTCTCACAAGGATCTCTTTTTAATCCCTCATGAACTAAGACTTCCCCCGGGCTTGGCTGGAATTGTGAAGTAGGGAGACCACAATGAGAATCATGGGAAGTTGTTTCAGCAAGGGTGCAGGAAATGGATATGAACTAGAAGTTTGCCCCTCAAGTCTTACCATCTCAAGCATTATCTTGTGCAAGGAGGTGAGGAGGAGGGTGAGAAGAAACTCTGGACCTGGACAAGACTGTGGAGAGGATCTTGTTCCTTTTCTTCATCTCACACATACCTGTTGCTCCTCCACCACCTAGGACAGCCTGCTCCTCATTCTGGTATTTTTCTTGAGCCCATTTACTGCCTTAAATATATAGTCTCTTTGGATTCGACAGATAAAAACAATAACAAAACAATGTTACTTTCTATTCCTTATCATATAGCCCTAGATCATTTCACAGCATAGAACGGTGGGCTTTGGGGTGGCGAGAGCATTTACTGTCTCTGTCCGAGTGCAAAGCTGCCAGGATCCATCTTGTCACGCTTTATTCTCACTCCCCAGCCCGCAGGGGCCAGGGTGAGTATTTGCATTAAGGTCAGACATGGTCAGGTTCAATGTGAATTCTTGCGTGTCGAGCTGCTAATGACCTGCATCTTCACCCAAAAGGCTTTCCCAGTTTATTTCCCTTGTTCTTCTGGAAAGAGAATTCCAGCTGTTTATAAACCCGATCTCAAACATCTTACAGACAAAGAATCCTCGTTTTCCTAAACGGGACAAAATTTGAAATGTTGACATGAGTCAAGAGAGGAGGGGATGACAGGTCAAGACACACTTTTTAATATGTTAGTGCTCTGCATTAGACAGGTGGCAGAAGGCAGTTATATTGTTTACATCCATTAGAAAAGATAATAAATAGAAAGTTTTTGTGTCTAAGAATGAGGCCTCAGAAAAATTCCCTTTCTGAGAAAATAAAGAAATGCGTCCTTCTGTTTATCTGACAGAATGATAGGACAGAATATGTCTGGTGAGACACATACTCACCATTTCTGTCTGCACTCAAACACAAAACACTTCTTTGAACAATGTGTTGGCTTTTTCCTGCACATCAGTTCTCCACTGGATACCAACTGGGTGTGCTATAATTTAGTTGAATTCTGACACTGTCTACCTGGAGATAGTGTCAGATCTCACAGGTTAAAGGCTCAGTCCCACAAGAGTGCCCCACTTCAGATGCCAGTTGCAAGTCTGGGCCCCCAATACTTCTGACTGACTGACTATAAATCAGGGGTTCCCATGACCACCTCCTCCTAATTTGCTTAAATTGTTACCCAAAAGGGGTCCTGATCCAGACCCCAAAAGAGGGTTCTTGAATCTTGTGCAAGAAAGAATTCGTGGCAGATCCATAAAGTGAAAGCAAGTTCATTAGAGAAGTAAAGAAACCAAAGAATGGCTACTCCAGAGGCAGATGGTTGGCTATTTTATGGTTATTTCTTGATTACATGCTAAACAAGGGGTGGGTTATTCATGAGTCTTCTGGGAAAGGGGTGGGCAGTTCCTGGAACTGAGGGTTCCACCCCCTTTTAGACCATGTAGGATAACTTCCTGACATTGCCGTGGCATCTGTAAACTGTCATGGCAATGGTGGGAGTGTTTTTTAGTAGCTAATGCATTATAATGAGTGTATGATGAGCAGTATAATGAGGAGAAGCAGAGCTCACTCTCATCACCATCTTGGTTTTGGCAGGGTTTGACTGGCTTCGTTACTGTATGCTGTTTTATCAACAAGGTCCTTGTGACCTGTATCTTGTGCCGACCTCCTGTCTCATCCTGGGACTAAGAATGCCTTCTCTCCTGGAAATGCAGCCCAGTAGGTCTCAGCCTTAATTTACCTAGTCCCTATTCAAGATGAAGTCTCTCTGGTTAAACGCCTCTGACAGAATGGCTCCCCAAGCTCAGGGAAACACTTTACTTACATTTACCAGTTTATTGTAAAGGGTACAACTCAGATGGAAAAGATGCTTGGGGCAAGGTGTGGACAGGGAAAGGGTAAAAAGCTTCTGTGCCCACTTTGGGCGTGCCACCCTCCTTGCTCCTCCTTGTGTTCAGCAACTTGGAGACTCATCAAGTCTCATTGTTCAAGAGTTTTTATAGAGTTTGATCTCCAGACTTCCCCTCCCTCTTCCTGGAGGTTGGTGGGTAGGGCTGAAAGTTTCAACCTTCTAATCCTCTATGCACTGAGTCTTTCAGGTGCCTGGCCTCATCCTGAGGCTACTTGGGGGTCCCATCCTAAGTCACCTCATTAGCCCAAACTCAGGTGATGGAAAGTGGCTCATTATCAATAACAAAAGATACTTTAATTACTCAGGAAATTCCAAGGGTTTTAGGTGCTCTAGGAAAAGAATGGGAATAAAGCCCAAATGTGTATCTCATTATCCACAGTGTGCTATGCCTGACACAGCCTCGACCAAGGGAAATGAATGAACTTGGGAACCAGACAGATGGTTTTAGATCTTTACTCTGACACTTTGTGACCTTGACTAAATTACTTCATGTCTCTGACCCTCAGGAACACCACCTGTAAAATGGGGTGGGTATATGCCACCATATAGGGCCTTGAGATTAAGTAGCCAGGGGCAGTGGCTCACACCTGTAGTCCCAGCTACTCGGGAGGCTGAGGCAGGAGCATCACTGTAGCCCAGTAGTTTAAGGTGGCAGTGAGCTACAATCCTTCCACTGCACTCTAGCCTGGGCCACAAAGTGAGATCCCATCTCTTTTAAGAGCCTTTGGCCCCCTGGAACTTCACTGAAAATCACTGAGATGAGGCATACACATTCATTTAACATGTATACACAAGAGCCTTCAGAACAAAGACCCAACACCTCAATAAAGTTCAGAAGCTTATATACCATCTTGAGGTTAGAGACAGAAAGCAAGCCCAGAGCATGGCCAAAAACAGGAGACGGCGGTAGATCAAATTTCAGTAGCAAGACAGGTTACAAGAGGGAGAGAAGTGGATCCCTGGCTAGCAAAGGTGGTCTTGTTTGTAGATGAAGACTCATTTGTAGCAGCCCTCAGAGACAACAGATGATAAATGTTTCTTTTCAGACCTTTTGCTGTGTCCGACTCTGTTAATCTCTCCAAGATCCAGAAAAGGCCTAGAAAGGGAAGGCTTGGCTTGCATTATGGAGATTCTCCACAGATGCAAATTATCTCCACCTGAGTCTGCTGGCTCTGCAGCAGCCATTTCAAAATATGTCAAAGAAATATATTTGGGGGTAAAATATTTTGATCTCCTTCACTTCCAAAGTCGTCTTGATGTCTAAATCAGTCTTACAAACTGGCAGAAAAAGCAGCCACCTTCATCAAGCTATTTGAAGGGAACTAAGAAGTCTGCCTACTCAAAATTATATCTGCCTTTTTTCTTTCTTTTTTTTTTTTTAACTTAAAAGTGTTTTTTTTTATTGTTAAACATTAAAAAAAAATTCTTTTTGAGACAAAATCTCACTCTGTCACCCAGGCTGGAGTGCAGTAGTAAAATCCCAATTCACTGTAGCCTTGACTTCCCCGGCTCGGGTGATCCTCTATCTCAGCCTCCTGAGTAGCTAGGACCACAGGTGCCCACTACCACACCCAGACAAATTTTGTATTTTTTATAGAGACTGGGTTTTGCCATGTTGCCCAGGCAGGTCTTGAACTCCTGAGCTCAAGCCATCTGCCTGCCTTGGCCTTCCAAAGTGGTAGGATTACAGCATGAGCCACTGCACCCAGCTGTACTTAAACTTTTTTAAAAAATAGATGTAGGGAACACAAGTGTTGTTTTGTTACATGGATATATTTTGTATTGATGAAATCTGGGCTTTTAGTGTACCCATGACCTGAATATTGTAGATTGCAACTTTTAAGTAATTTCTATCCTTCACCCCTTGCTTCTGAGTCTTTAATATCTATTATTCCATACTCTATGTCCATGTGTGTACATTATTTAGCTCCCACTTATAAGTGACAACATATATTTGACTTTCTGTTCTTGAAATATTTAACTTAAGATAATGGCCTCCAGTTCCATCCATGTTGCTGCAAAAGACATGGTTTTATTCCTTTTTATGGCTGAGTAGTATTCTATGGTATATATGTACCATATTTTCTTTATCCAATCATCTGTTGATGGATATTTAGGTTGATTCCAAATCTTTGCTATTGTGAATAGGGCTGCATTTGTGATACAAGCGTATCTGGTTTCAAAGCAGGAAAGGAATACAAACCTTTGACAACTTAGCGTGGGTTAATCTGTTTGAAACGGCAGGAAAGAAATGGGGCACAGGAAAGACATGCTCAATGGAGGAGAGGAGGTAATAAAAGAAGCAGAGGATAGAGAGCTACCTGAGAGGAGAGGTCTGGGAGAAGCCACGGGGGAGGCTCACAGACACCATGGCAAGTAATGAGGAAGGGGAATCCAGGTGAGCACACAGAGGACATGGAGCCCACAGCACACTGACATGGGGCCTGCTGTGTACAGAAGTTCATGTTTTATCTTATGTGCTTCTATTCCTATGTTTATGTTTTTGCTGCCGAAAATGTAAATAGAGGTAAAGAGGCTGAAGTTGTTTTTTCTTTCTTTCCTTTTTATTTTTAAACACCGACGGTTGCCTTTTGGTGAATGATCCCTTAGTATGCGCTTAATGGCACCACAGTGTCCAATTCAGCCAATTAGAATGGATAGTATTTCCCCAGGAGAACTTCATTCACTCTGGCTTGATGGCATTAGGAAATAATTTCAGCTTCTAGGCAGTATGTATTCCCCTCCCCCATCTCCTTTATTGCCATACATACCACTGCAAGAATTTAAACAACAAATCCAGGGCTATTTTATTGTGCTCATCATTACCATTCATATACACAAACACATACCTCATACCAAATTATGCCAAAAATAAAAGATGACAGTGAACAGCTACATATTAATGTATTTGCAGAGTGTTGGCATACTCTAAAAATGTGGGTTTTAGGTTGTTAATAAAGCATGATTGGTCTAAGAAATATTAGTGATGTTCTAGACAGCTTCTTGTTAATGTCTGAAAGTATTTCTGCATCTTATTTTCATTAGGAAAAGAGAGATGTAACAATTTAGGATTTAATGGTCAAATGATGCTGTTACTACCCAGATACTGTCATTTCTGCACCATGACTATGGTGATGGATCTTTCCAATTTTGTCAGTTCCTTCTGCATCATTATTCCTTCAGCTGGTTCATTTCTGGCTTTCACATCAGCCCCAAAGAAAAACAGTTAAGAGTGCTCACATTTCTGTCGCTAATCTTTGGCTTATTAGATCTTTTCTTATAATTGCATTTCAGGGGCTCTACTGAGCTGCTGGAATAGTTGGTGTGTGTCAGATATGATTGTAAGACTTGGGGAAGGTAATCCTGGGCTTTACAAGGTAAGACAAATGTGATATCAGAGAAAAATAGATTGTTGATGGTGAGGCTTACTCCTTCCAGCTTTGGTTGTTAAATTAAATTATGACTTTGAGGAACAGGAGTCCTAAATTCTTCCTTCCTGACTTACAAGCATATTCACCTAGGATTTTATGCTGGGTCCTTTCCCTTACTCTGTCAGTGGCTGGCACCCCGATGAAGACTGCTGTCAGCTTAAGATAAATCATATTTCAAACATATTTTTTTTTTTTTCAGATTGGGCAGCCAAAATTAGTGCAAGGAATGTCAGTCTGTTGCCAGATCTGTCAATATAAAGTTTAGATCACAGTTAACTGGTGCCAGTTTAGTTAACTACCTGACAAAAAAGGGTCATAATATGCCATGAAGAATGATTTCATTCTTAAAATGATAGATGCTCAAAGCCAACAGGGATGCTGAAACTGACACTGGTCCTTTCAAAAAGGACTTGATAACATCCTTGATAAAGGACTAATGGAAAGAAGGGAAGCTTGACCTGGAAATAAATGAAGGTTGAAAAATCCTACCCTTATTTTACACAACTTATCTGCTCGTATATATATATAAAAAAACACACACACTTGACTTGGAGCCATACACAGATTGTCATGTGATAAAATAGTCTCTTGGTTAATTCAATCTGCTTCTAAGAATTTTGTTGATATTCCAAATTCCAGAAGAACAGAGTTCAGACTCCAGATGGTTTAGAAATAGATATGTTTAGCTGTATTTGTTAGAGTAGGCTCATCTGTGTTAACAAATAAAAGCAAAAAAATGTAATGGCTTATACCCAGTTTCTTTCCAAGTCTTTCATGAATCCAAGGCAGATGTTTCTGGTCAGCTGGTGGCTTTCCTCCATGTGGCAATTGAGGGACTCATGCTCTTTTCATCTGGCAGCTCTAGCATCCTACCACCAGTCTAGACCAGTGCTTCTCAAATTTCCATGCATATATGAATTGCCTGGGGGAGCTTGTTAAAAGGGAGATTCTGTTTCAGGAGGTCTGGAATGGGACCTAAGATTTTGCATCTTTAATAAGCACTGAGTGATGCCAATGTGGCTGGTTCATAAACTAGACTTTGGGAAGCAAGAATCCACAGGAACTCATCATCAACTGCCTCTAGCTGGTGGAAGAGACAAGAGCATGAAGCACATGGGGGCTTTCTGTTGGGCTGGCTTGGAAGTGACAATTTGCTATCCTTCTCTGTGAATGACGATGCCTGGTATCTATAAATAATTCTTCTTTTGATAAGTCTGAAACTGATTTGGAGCATGGTCTCATTAATCTTGTGAGTTAGAAATGAATTTGGGTCACCATTTCCACCCCTAAAACACTTAGGTATGCAAAACAGATGTGGTCTCTGTGTGGCAGATAGGTACCTGCAATGCAGCATTGTGTTGCCAACATCAGCCTTTTCCCGGAGCCCTCTGTGGTTTCATCTCACCGCAGCTCCCACAACTCGTCTCCTGGCTCCGCTGCTCTTATTGTGGGATTCGCCTCATCCCTTAATGGAATAGAGTTTTCTTACAGCCCTATGCTGTGTTTGTATTCATATGGTGCATTTGTCCTCAGAGAATTCAAGATCCATTTAGTTCATGTAATTCATTTTAAATAGCTTAGTAAAAATTTAGTTGAACTCAAGCTCCAAGCACAATTTCAAGCAAATGCATATGTTATTGGAGGTGATCTTTAAACGGGTACTGAGGGGCATATTCTAGGGTCAGTGGGTGAGACAATTGCTTGAGTGCAGCTTGTGGTCATCACAGCATAATTTATAGTTATCTTATGATATCTAAGCTGTAGGTGGGGAAAATGGAGAGTTATCTTATTCCTACTATTTTATGCCAGACTGGGGGTGGGGGAGAAACCTCAAAGCTTTAATCAGGTTTTTATAGGTTTTGCAATCATATTTTCCCAACTTAGAAGTGATCTGCAAGCTAAATGAAATTACAGCAATTGGCAGCTTTTCAAGCCTAATATATGTGTTTGGTTTTTAAAGCCTGCCCTGGTAAAATAATTTGTTGTTGTTGTTGTTATGACTGTTTTTTTCACTTACATACCTGGATGAAATAATTTAGTCAGCCCCAAGATATTGAAAAAACAAAGAAAGTTTAGTGTTTCATTAATAAACCGGCCATTCCTTCTTTCTGCTCCCGAAGGTCTTGTCCTGTTTTGTGGTGCTTTCATACAAATTCGATCTTAGAATATATGTTACAAAGTTAGGGCAAAATTTTCATTGAGAGCTTATGGGAAGTACAAAGCCTTTTACCTCAAGGTATCCAATTTGTCCAATGTTTAAAGCTCCTGCAACCCCATATGTCGGTTTCTGTCTTTAGTTGTGGCTTTCCTGGCATATAAATGTGAACAAATGAGAGTTAGTCTCACCTTAGCTCTTCAGTCATCCGCTGTGCTTGCTTCTTCCAGGCTAGTTCTACCTTGTTGGTCTCAGTTCCACAGCTGTCCACCATTTACTTTGCTTCTGGTCATTGCCTTGGATTCTTGGACCAGAGGCCTCTCAAAAGGGAAGTCAGTCATCATTCCCAAAGACACAATCCTGGATGCATAATCCCAAAAGATCAAAATTCCTAAACTCTAAAATTCTGAAAATCATAATCCTGAAATATCAAACCCCAGAAATATAATTCTAGAAAAAAAAATTGAATTTATTTAAAATATACTAATTTACATTTTTAGAAGACTTACTTCTTCTGCCATTTCCCCAAAACAGTGCCCCCTGTCAGCAGGAAGCAGTTAAGATTGGTCTACCTTCTTAGTTTTATTCTAAGGCAATTAGGTGAACTTCTTTAGAGGGCGGAATGAGAGAGCCAGGTGGGAGGGGGTCCCTGGAACAACTCCAACCATCCTGCTCATGGGGAGGAATGTGCAGTGGGATGGTGGAGCCTCAGGAAGTTCGTGCTGTTTCCAGCAGGGAGGAGCCTGACCCCTTCTCTTCCTATGTGGAACCTGAGATTCAAGCTGCGAGTGGGAAGCACTCTAGCAAGGGACTCAGGCCTTGCAGAGGATCCCTGTTTCCCCCTTTTCCCCCCGTTTCACCCAATGAAACCCTGCTTTACTCATGCTTCAAACCATCTGTGAGCCTAAATTTTCATGGCCGTGGGATGGACAAGGAAGGACCCCATCTTTAGCCTAACTAAGGAAACATCCTGCAAGAATAGCATACATATTTTTGCAAGCATAAGCACTCAGATAAGGACATGGCTATAACAGTTATGAGCAGACAAACTGGATTTATAAAGAAATAGGTCAAAAAGTGAAATGTTTGAATACCTATCACTATGGTTGGTTATTGTGTGCATCCATCTTTATAACTCGGTCATCTGAAATAACGTGACTGACAACCTATCTTTTGACGAGATTGAGGAAAAACCTTGATGGGTCACTACTGCAAATGCAGGTACCTACGAATGGAGATCTTGCAAAATTTTGTCTTTTTCAAATGTAGATGTACAAAGAAGACATCTCTTTATTTACTGAGGAAGTTCCAATGTTTTTATGTGCACTCACAATGTTTACACCCAGTCAATGTTGTGATAATGCACTTTTGTAGAATCAAACCTGCACAAAGTGCCTAAGACAAATTAGACCTCTCTACAAGCCTACACAATTTTTATGTATGGTATTTGGAATGATGCAAAGATGAAATATATACATGTAGCATAGAAAATTAAGAATGGAGGTACTTTATAAAAGCTGGCTGAATTTCATAGTCATTAACTAATTTTTGAAGTCTTTCATTGAGATGAATAGCTGTTTTTTTTCTTTTGTCCTTTTAGGGCATGGCTCTCATTGAAGAATACATTCACATTCATTTTCTACGTGTCACTGCTGCTTTTGAAACTATTCTATGATTCTATATACACCAACATGAGCATTGCTTGTTAAATTTTCTCATCTTCTGTGCCTGCTTCTATGATGTTTTGAGTACTTGGAAATCCATTCTACATGTACTCATACATAGACCACAAATTTGGTGGAAACAATACTGGTGACTGAACTGCAATGCCGTTGCATAAGTGTCTTCCATGCACATCATTATTCTTGAACTAGTCAGTAACTTCTTTGCTGGATTCTTCAGGCAAATGTCCCTTTAATTCATTAAAAACTCATGGAATTTCATCAACTGGAAGGAATGTCAATGTAGACAAATGACGCATTTTTAAAATGGAAGTTTTCATCTTGTCTGTGTAACATGGCCAGTCCACTCATCCAGATTTTCTGCCAAATGCAAATAAAGTCAACCATAAGATAACAGTTCCACATAACATGATGCAACTAACATGATGCAACTATCATGCATACAACCAAAAGTGCACTAATGCCTTCCCTTAAATTTGGATTTCAATGTTTTAGGATTTTAATCTTTCAGGATTGTGATTTTCAGAATCTTAGATTTTAGGGATTTAGGATTTAGGGATTTTGAACTTCGAGGATTTTGTCTTTTGGGATTATGATCCAAATTTCTCAGAAGGTCTTTTTTTTCCCCTGTGTAAGCACCAACAGAAAGGTGATTGGTCTAGACCACACTTCCTTGTCCTGCCCTGCTTCTTGGTTTTTTGTCCTACCAAATACACACTGTGTAGGCATTTGCTACTTTACTAAAATGTTGGGGGAACTGAAGGTAACTACGTTCTAGGAGGAAAAAAATATTTAATTTCTGTCTCATGTGGCAGTTTTTATCATTCAGTGAAACACATGCCAGCATATAAATGCTTTCTGGCTGTTATCTCAAGAAAATGCCCCAGTTCCTTCCTATTTTGCTCCCTGACCTTGTGTCCACCCTTTTATAGGAAAGAACATTTCTTTCTTGAGAATTCTATGTACTGTTTCTTCACTTCCTGTGAGGCTCAATATTGCTCTAGGAGATCTTTTTCTCCTTACTGGTAGCAGGACCCAAGCAATCCACTTTCCTGCCTTTGAGACTTCAAGTCTTCTGTAACATGCAGTGGCAGGGATTGGAGTGGGCTTGGCAGGAGAGTCTAGGATGAACCTTGACAATCTTAGTACAGTAGAAACATCCAGAGTAGATTTAGAAACTTCCAGTCTGATTCTCTTGATTTCTCCAAGAGAAATGGAGATTAAGAATTTTTCATCATCCAATTTGTAAGTATTGAATAGAATACACACGTGTACCCATAAAGCTCACTCGTTCCCCCAAACAAATATTAACTTTCAAAAACAGTAGCGTCTAGATCCACAATAAGCAGAAAAATGTTTTATGGAACACAATTCAATCTGCACAGACTCCTGAATGATGCATGGTTGCAGATTCAGGTGTGATTTCTCCCTGACATTAGCTTTTTCCATCCTCCAGGTCCAGGGTAAGCCCTTGAATCTCCTGTTTACAAAATACATGAGAAACTGAGTCTATTACCCTGAAAACTATGCAAATACTCAGGAGAAGATTGGAAATGAGCATTATTTTGAATTTTAGGACAGATCATCTTCTTAGGACATCCCCATTCCCTTTAAGTTTAAGGGAAGCTGTATTCAGGTTGTGGTGGGGAGGTTAAAGGCAGTGTCACCTCTCTCTCTCTTTTTTTTTTTTTTTTGACAAGGTTTCACTTTGTCGCCTAGGCTGAAGTACAGTGGCATGATCATGGCTCACTGCAGCTTTGACCTACTGGGCTCAAGCAATCCTCCCACCTCAGCCTTCAGAGTAGCTAGGACCACAGGTATGTGCCACCACACCTGGCTAATTAATTTTTTTTTTTTTTTTGTGGAAATGGAATCTTGCTTTGTTACCAAGGCTGGTCTTGAAGTACTGGGCTTAAGTGATCCTCCCACCTCAGCCTCCCAAAGTGCTGGGATTATAGGCATGAGCCACTGTGCCCAGCCATTGTCACCTCTTTCAATGGCTTTCTTATGTGCTAACCTGGTAGGGAATCTTAGCCATTGTTTCCTTGTGGAGTTATTAGAGTTTTTTTTATTTTGGTTTTGGTTTTGCAATGTGAGATGTTACTTAAAATCAATATAGTTAGAGACTCTTTCATCCCACCCTTATATATGCATTTCTCAATCAAGTTTAGAGAATATTAGCACCATGCATTTTCCTAACCGCATGAATTACATATGTATTTAATGGACTGGAGTGGGTTATTCTCTGGTCTAATGACAACTTAGTCATAGGGTCTTCAGTTTTGTGGGCCCAACACTAATTATATTAGTGTTGAGTTTCTTAAACCTTCTATTTTTCTTTGAAGTAAGAGACAGGAAGTAAAACTCGAACTTTGAGAATGTCAAAGAAGTAATAGAATCTGAGTTTTAGAAGAACACTTTGTAATTGTCTAGAAACCACAAATAGAAACCAGGGGTCAGAAAGATTAGATTAAGTGACTCCACTATACATCATTTGAAAATAGTTATGACGTGAAAAGAACAGCAGTGCAGCAACCACCTCTGTGCACTGCCAAGTTCTGAGTCTGTCAGTTCAGGAGGGACAAACTGGGGGAAACCTGAAACAGTGTTAGCAAAAATGCATTGGCTAACATCATGTATGGATTTGAATCCTGCTAAGCAGTGGGAACACAAGTGAACCCTGCTCCAATTCTCAAAATTACAGACCACTGGACTTGGGAGATTGTCATTGGCTACCCAGCTCCTTTATCGTACAGAGTAGGCCAGAGCTGTTGAATGGTTTGTCCAATGTCATTCAGGTTCTTGGTGGCAGATGCAGTGTTAGAACTCGGGCCTTCAGGATCTTTACACAGTGGTCTTCTAATTGATGATTTCTAGACTTTTATGGAGGTGCTTTAGAAGGAATCTTTGTTTTTTGAGATGGAGTATTGCTCTGCCCCCCAGCCTGGAGTGCAATGGCACCATCTCAGCTCATTGAAACCTCTGTGTCCCAGGTTCAAGCCATTCTCCTGCCTTAGCCTCCCTAACAGCTGGGATTACAGGCATCTGCCACCACACCTGGCTAAGTTTTGTATTTTTAGTAGAGATAGGGTTTTGCCATGTTGGCCAGGCTGGTCTTGGACTCCTGACCTCAGGTGATCTGCCCACCTAGACTTCCCAAAATGCTGGGATTCCAGGCGTGAGCCACCGTGTCTGGTCTAGAAGCAATCTTACAGGGTGAGGGAGAGGTTGAGCCTTTAGCACTGGGACCTACTTTAATTAGCGCATCTGCCCTTTTAATTGTTTTAATTATTGAGGTTCTAAGATTTCACTTAAATTGGCTTTTACTATTTCAAAAAGTACTTGAAAATGTCTGTAGTTATAATATGTTCACATTTATAGACTGCAAACTATTTGGCTTGAAAAATATAATTTTTTTATGCTCAATTATATGGCTCTTCTCCTTGTAGTAATTCTTTTGTTTTCTTCCATGATACTCTAAGTAAATAGACTTATAAACTTCAGTCCATGATACAATATATTTCCCTATAAACACAGGTTATGTCACCATGAATTTAGGTGAAAATCAAAACTTTTGCTCAATTACTTCTTGATTCTAACAATAATCTGTTACAATATTTAAGACTGAATAGTTTAACATCTCATTAAATCCATGGACAATTTTCATTTAGTGTTTTCTGATTTCCTTTAGGTTCTGGACACCAGGTTTTTATCTTTTTAAATGAGCTCTTACTAATAAAGTACATGAGACAAAATTCAGACATTGTGAATTGAGCATGAATGCAAAATCTACAAAATTTGAAAAATTATCATTGAACACAATACTCTTGGGATTCCCCTATAGGTGACAAAGATTCTATTTGGTTCCTGCAAGGCAGTACTAATTTTATACCCCATTTCCTGTGTCTCAGCAATTATGAGTGATTTTTCTGTCATCATCCATAGAAGATAGAGCCCTTTAAGAGAATAAGAAACCAGAGGCGGAAGAATATAGCACAGAGAGAGTTTGTGGGAATTCATGTTCAGCAAAGTAATTTATCTTAATATTTAGGTCTCAGGTTCTCATAAGGGTGCTCCTAGAAGACAGCAAAAAAGGAGGGAAGGGTGAAAAGGAGAAAAGAAGATATTACTCTGTTATTGTTTTCATTGTATCTGTGAAGACAAAACATTTGCTTTTTATCAGTAAACTTTTATTAATAAAGAGTCTCTAGATTTTAAAATTGTCATCAGATATAAAATTAGATCCCCCTAAACAGTGGTTATCAGTGCATTTTCCACTTCAAAGTGGAAAATAAAACATATTTATCAAATTTCAGAATGTATATGAGAAACATGTATCCATTCCTAAGGATATCTGGGTAGCCTACTTAAACAATAACTCTTATGCAGTAACCAGCACTGGGACTGAAATAGGAAAATCCTAACAATTGATTATCAACAACTTGTCAATAGATTTTGATTTTTTTTGTCTTATTAAGCAAAATAATATTTAATCAACACTACTTATGGTATTACTTATGGAATACTCATTGAATTTGGGTTTAAATCTATGTAACTTTAAAAAAGGTTTTGCAGTTTTACCTGATATATGTTAATGCACCATACATTCTATTAAAATATTTCAACTTGTTCGCCTTTCTAAGACAACTTTTCTGTTTTGGGTTGGAGGAGAGGGTCAGGAGATTTCTTAATGCAAAATTGAACATTGAAATCTTGAGGGACTTTACATGATTGAAGACAGGATCTTCATTCTGACAGTTAAATGCATTTTACATTATGATGGCATTGCATGCTTCACAGTTCCTGAAAAAGAGCTTACATTAGGTCTCAAAGTAGCCTCTTTTTCTCCCTGTAGTTCCTGATTATTTCCTTTGCTCACATCAGATCCCAGAGGGGACCCATTTGTGAAGTGGAGATAATATTGCCACTTGGGAAGGATGCATGTTGTTCTCTGCCTCGGGTAAAATTGATTACAGAAAGTGTCCTGTACTGAGAGTGTTTTGTCCAGGCATGGAACAGCCTAGAAGATTAGCCCCTTGACTATATCCTGGTTTACGGCTCCTTGTAGATATTCCATGTGCAAGAGATTCTGCCATTTTCCTAATGCTGGAAACATGGAAATGGATAGTGACATCAAATTTCAACCTGCCTGTCTTTCCTATATCTTCCCCAGTGTGTGAAAGACCACAAAGACATATATGTATTATTTACAACTCATTTTACCAAAGCCTAGAAAGACAATCTAAATTTTAGCCTGGACACTTTAATTAATTTGTGGTAAAATTTTGGAGAAATATTCTAACATCTGAGTTTCAATGTCCTTGACTTATGAGAGAGAAATTGCAGTATTTTATTTAGTTTTTGTTATGTATCGTAATTGATTTCAGTTCTTCCATTTGGTACATTTATTTAACTGAGAAATAAATGTTACTAGTTCCATACTACTGAGGAGAAACTAAGGCCCAGAGAAGTTAGTCGGGTTGCCCATTGTCTTATAGTTGGTGAAGGACTTAGGTTACTTAAAAAAAGTTATCTTAACCTTTTTTCTCTTTTATTATTTTTAATTGACATATAACAATTGTATGTATTTATGGGGTACACTGTGACATTTTGATACATGTATATCATGTGTAATTATATCAGGCTAATTATCCTATCCATCATCTCAAACATTTACCATTTCCTTGTGTTGGAAACTTTCAAAATCTTCCCTTTTAGCTATTTGAAAATATACAATAAATTCTTGTTAATTGTAGTCACCATATAGTGCTATGCAACACTAGAACCTATTTCTCCTTTCTAGCTGTTAATTTGAAACTATTAACCAACCAACCTGTCACTATCCCCGTTCCCTTCTGCCCTTCCCAGCCTCTAGTAACCACTCTTCTACTCTCCACGTGTACAAAATCGACTTTTCAAGCTTTCACACACGAGTGAGAACATGTGATATTTAACTTTCTGTGCCTTATTTAACTGAACATATTGTTCTTCAAGATCATGTATTGTTGCCATGAATGACACGATTTCATTTTTTTATACTATTCCATTTGTTTATGTGTTCAGTTGTTGATGGGCAAATCAACCTGTTTATGTTGATTTTATATCTTTGCTATCATGAATAGTACTGCAATAAACACGGGAGTACAGATATTTCTTCAGCATACCAGTCTTCTTTCCTTTGGATATATACTCAGTAGTGGGATTGCTGAATTGTACGGTAGTTCTAGTTTTAGTTTTTGAGACTGTCCATATTGTTTTTCATAATGACTATACTAATGTACATTCCCACCAACAGTGTATAAGAGTTCCCCTTTCTCTACATCCTCATGGCACTTACTATTTTGTGTCTTTTTGATAATGATAATAGCCATTTAGACTGGGGTAAAATGATATCTCCTCGTGGTTTTAGTTTGTATTTCCCTGATGGTTGGTGATGTTGAGCATTTTTTTTCATATATCTGTTGGCCATTTGTATGTTTTCTTTTAAGAGATGTTCATTCAGCTCATTTGTATATTCTTAAATTGGATTTTTTTTTTCTGTTGAGTTGTTTGAGTTCATTGTATATTCTGGATATTAATTCCTCATCAGATGAATAGTTTGCAAGTATTTTTCTCATTCTGCAGGTTCTCTTCATTCTGTTATTGTTTCCTTTGCTGTGCAGAATCTTTTTAGTTTGACATAATCCCATTTGTCTATTTTTGCTTTTGTTGCCTGTGCTTTTGAGGTCTGCTCCACATAATCATTGCCCAGACCAATGTCCTGAAGCATTTTCCCTATATTTTTGTACAGTTGTTTTATGGTTTCTGTTCTTACATTTTGAGTTGATTTTTTTTTTTTGTATATGGTAAGAGATAGGGGTCTAGTTTCATTCTTCTGCATACGGATATCTAGTATTCCCAGCAACATTTGTTGAAAAGATGTCCTTTCTCCTGTGAGTGTTCTTAGTGCCTTCATAAAAAATCAGTTGGCTGTAAATATGTGGACTTAAACCTGGGCTCTCTATTCTGTTCCATGGGTATATGTGTCTGTTTTTGTGCAAGAACAACGTTGTCTTGGTTACCATAGCTTTGTAATATATTTTAAAGTCAGGTAGTGTGATGCCCCTGGCTTTTTCTTTTTTGCTCAGGATTGTGTTGGCTATTGGGGGTCTTGTGTGATTCCATATGAATTTTAGGAGTTTTTAAAATTTTCTGTGAAGATGATCATTGGTGTTTTGATAGGGATTGCTTAGGCTTCTTTTGAGCCTAGTTAATGTCTGACTTCAAAACCAATGTTCTTTTTACTATGCCTTGCAGCAGCTAGAACATGCAACTGCTGTGTTGTATATCACTCTGTAAAAGTGCACTTAGGTATTCTAGACTGTAGAATGCTGTACAAAGATAAAACATTTTATTATTTACTAACTTAACAGTGTTGTTTAATTAATGATACTCTGATAGGGTTAAAAATTCAATATGTCTAGGTCCCAGCTTCCAGCCTACTTGAGTGGCACAGAAGAGCCTCTCTTAGAAGTGCTCTGTGTAATGTTACTAAAATTATGCAAAATTTTGGCAAAAGTAACTGGATTTAGAACACAAGGCATTCATATCTTTGACTTGGGCTGCTAACTTGTTCTGGGATGGTTTATGATAAGTGATGTTTTTAGTCCAAGTTAAATTATCTGTATGATAACTGTTGAAAAGAAATGGACATTGTCTGAGGGAAACTTTTAACATTCTAGAGAAATTATTTTAAACTTCTGGATATTTCCAGGAAGTTGGGGAATCCTAGTTATAAACATGAAAAGAAAAGCAGTATGGTAACAACCTTTATGCACTGCCAAAATCCTAAGTCGACCAGTTTAGGAGAGCCAAAGGTGAAACTGATGATATTTTAAAGGTTATAATGAGTATGATAGAATTAGAATATTGCGCTGTTGACAATTTTAACTGCTGTTCCAAATGCTACATATTTCACATTTTATCTCTGAGTACTAAATAACATGTAGGGGAGGAATTAAGTTTATTGTGATAACTTCTGACTTTTGTGATCTGAGATGGTGAAGTCCATCATAATTTTCATGAATTGCCTCTGCATCTGTCTGTTTCAGGGCCCTGAAGAATTTGTACTAGCATGATAAGAGGAGATTGAAATATAGTGACACAACAGCTACTCCCTCCCACAGGATTTAGAATGCTAGGCTCAAGCCAGACTTCCTCTTTGGGAAGGAGGAGTTGAGGGACTTAGGTTCAAAAAGGCAGAACATTACTGACAAATTCAAATTCTGTTTTTTATGGGAAATGTCCCCACCAAGGCAGTGATAGTACCTTCTTCTGAATTCCAAAGGTACAAATTATACATAACACCTCAGAGTATATTATTATTATTTTGTGTTTTTTATCTTTGCCTTCTCAGTGAGATTATAAGTAACATGGGTACCGTTTCCCTCTTCTGTGTATCTCTGTGTATCTTCTGTATATGACACTTAGTGCTGAGAGTACAAAATACACATTTATTTTAAAATCTAGATTGCTTAATTATTTAACAATTTTTTCTTTCAAAAAGATATAGTTTCAATTCTGTATGTGATGCCAGTAGTACCTTTGGAAAAATAATTTTTTTTTTGGTAAACATCTTCATAGATATAACTTTAAAGTGTTGATCTTAAATCAAACTAAGCCAAACAATGACAGCTAGTAGACTTCCCTAACAGACAAGAATGCAATTTATATTATTTGTGAATGAAGGTTTCTGAAAAAATTTAGTATACTTGAAAATGGATGACTTTGAGTATTTTAATCTTTAAAATAAAAAAGCTTTAAATATTACAAAACTAGTAATTGCTTGTATGAATAAAATGTCCAAGTGATAGAGAGATATTTACTATAAGGGGAAGATACCTCTTTCTACTCATCCCCCATGTGGCAGCAGAACTTCGGACCCATGACCTTCCTTCTCTGGTGTTACACCAGTGAATATGTTACCTGACAAGGCAAATTCTTAATTATATCTGCAAATACACACTCTACTTTGCAGATATAATTAAGGTTACTAATCAGCTGACTTCAAAACAGGGAAATTCTCCTGGATCATCCAGGTGTGCCCAGAGTAATCACGTGGACCCTTCAGACCAAGCTTCTTTGGTTGGTTGACGTCAGAAGAGAAAGCCAGAGATATTTGAGGAGTCAGTAGGACTCAATATGCTATTGCTGTCTTGAAGATGGAGAAGGTCATGTGCAAAGAGGAACAGAGAGAGATCTCGCTGGGCCAAGAACAGCCCTGGCTATCAGCCAGCAAAGAAACAGGAGCCTCAGTCCTGCAACTGCAAGGGACTGAGTTCTGTCACCATCTTGAATAAGTGTGGAAGTGGATTCATTGCCAGAGTTTCCAGAAAAGAACACATCCCGGCCAATACCTTGTTTTTAGCCTTGTGGTATCCTAAGCAGGGGGATCAGTTGAGCTATGCTGTGACTGAGCTTCTGATCTCCAGATAACAAATGGGTATTTTTTTAAGCTACTAAATTTGTAATAATTTTTTACAGCAGCAAACTAATAAAAACTAGTACATCTCACATCAATTCCCAAGGAGTTAATGGTTTGAGGTGATCTTTCAATGTTCAGTATATTGAGACATTCCCGACTAAAAGTCGTAGTACCATGATTAACTTAACAGTCATGAAAACAAACGAGATCATGTCCTTTGCAGGGACATGGATGGAGTTGGAAGCCATTATCCTCAGCAAACTAACTCAGGAACAGAAAATCAAACACTGCACATTCCCACTTACCAGCGGGAACTGAATGGTGAGAACACAGGGACACATGGGAGAGAACACACACACTGGGGCCTGTCAGGGCAGGGGTGAAGAGAAGGAGAGCATGAGGAAGAGCTAATGGATGCTGGGCTTAATACCTGGGTGAAGGAATGATTTGTGCAGCTAAACACCATGCGCATGTTTTCCTGTGTAAGAAGCCTTCACATCCTGCACATCTACCCCTGAACTTAAAGTAAAAAGTTGAAGGAAAAAAAGAGAGAGAAGTGGTGACGACCACCAAAGAGGGGAAAATAATTTTTAAAATTATTTATTTTTTTAAATTGACAAAAATTGTATATATTGATCACGTATAACATATTTTTTAAAACATGTATACGTTATGAATGTCTAAATGAAGCTAATTAGCATATGCCTTACATACACACAACATTTATTTTTCGTGGTGAGACACGCTTAACTTTTATGATGAAGAAAGACTTGCAGAACAAAGCTAGACTTCTGCCATGATAATGCTGAATTTCACGTTCCAATTCTGAATGCATAAATTCACATCCTAACTAATCCCATAAATGAGAATTTCGACTGTGTGCAACTTTAAAAATCATATGGGAACTTGCCTCATTTATTATTGTCTGCCTTGGATCTCTGCTACACAATTCACAACTCCTTTTATAAATGAGCATCTTGAGCCATTTTACTTCTATTCTAACTGTTTTCTGGCTTCCATGGTGACAGAAACTTTGACTTAAGGCAAGGAGCTTTCAGTCAGGGATAGAAGGATGAACTTCTATTAATGGCTCCAGTGACAATGTAACCTTTCATACAGTTCATTCCAGCTTTCTGCAGAAATTCAGATTTTATTGAGGAATATCTAAGTAGAATGACTAAAAATATAATTTTTTTTCCATAATGGAGACAAGTAAGTTTATTATAGTATCTTAAAATTTGCTTTCTTCCCTTTCATTCGAAAATGCAGAGCAAGCTTCTGTGTTAAATATAGGCAGCATTTCCACAATCATTAAGCTAAAGTGGCTGTTGACCTGTCTGTTCATCCACCCGTTTGTGGCTACAGGGTTTATCACTACAGGTTAGCACCACAGGGGCTGATGGGCTGGACTCTGAACTCCAGACTCCAGTTGACCTAATTGCAAGATTAGCGGTAATGGAAATTTAGTTAGTAGAAAGATACTATTGAGGGCTGAGACTCAGCGAATGTATCAAAATGTTCTTCTATCTCAAGGCATTTTAAAATTTTGACTTTATTTTTGTAAATATAACAGGACATAAACAAGAAGGAGAGGGTAGAAATGCCTAGTTTAAGGGTAATAAAGACTTGTCTAGGTCGTTCTGGTGAACTGAGTAACAAATGAGGGTTGAGGAGCCTTCTGGAAGAGAATATAAGCTGAGGGAGGAAGGACTGAAGGTGATGACTTTGACCAAATTAAGAAAAACCTAGCTACCAGAGGGGAATGGAGATTCTGAGTGAAGAGGAGATCCCTTGACTCTGAAACAAACGCTGCCTGGTTTGGCACTGAGTGCTCCATTTCTTCAGTGGCAATTCCTGATGCAGCAGCACCCTTGGGTAGGAGAATGGTTCTGTGCAGCAGTGGGGCAGGCTCCCTAGGAAGCTGCAGAAATGCTGGGGAAGAAAAGATATTTTTTGGAGCTTGGAATGTTGAGTCAGTGATTGGGGTGTGAGCTAGTGGAGTTTGGAATATTGATGCGGCTTTGACCTGCAAGTGAGACCTGGGGAGAGTCCATTACACATTGTAATGGTTCCAAGATGACCCCACAATGGTCAAGGCAAATTCTTAATTATATCTGCAAATACACACTCTACTTTGTATATATATTCCTGGAATTTATGGTCTTATGTAGTTTCCTCCCACATTAAAAAGGGCTGACCTATGAAATCAACAAGATATTTTGGAAATAATGATGTATGTCTTTGAGGGTAGGCCATAAAGGACATGGCTGCTTCTACATTTCTGTTTTCTCAGATCACTTGCTCTGGGGAGAGCAGCTGCCATGTTGTGAGGATGCTCAACAGCTGTGTGCAGAGGACAATGTGGCAAGCAGTCGAGGCCTCCTGCCATCCACCATGTGTGTGAGGCATCGTGAAAGCAGATCTTGCTGCCCTAGTCAAGCCTTTAGATGACTGCAGCCCTCACTCAAATCCCAACATCAACTTTATGAAAGATCTGGCTCAGAACAGCTAAGTTACTCCCAAATTCTTGACCCACAGAAACTGTGAAATAATAAATGTGTACTGTTTTAGGCTACTAAGCTTTAGGGTAACTTGTTATGCAGCAACACAGCAACACAGCATTATAGAAGTGCAGAAAATCCCATTCTCCAGTACATTCTCAAATGCTAGTTCTTGGAGGGAAGCATCCATATCTGATTCATCTTTTTGTTCTTTGCCGTTCCAAACACAGTTCCTAATATACTCTTAATGTCTAGATTTTTCAAATAAGAAGATTAAGTTGCAGGTGGGCATAGTGGCCCACCTGTAATCCTAGCACTTTGAGAGGCTGAGGTGGAAGGATTGCTTGAGCCCAGGAATTTGAGACCAGCCTGGGCAACATAGTGAGACCCTGCCTCTACCAAAAAAAAAAAAAAAAAAAAAAAATTAGCTAGGTATGGTGGTGTGCACTTATAGTCCTAGTTACTTGAGAGGCTGAGGCAGGAGGATCACTTGAACACAGGAGATCAAGGCTGAAGTGAGTTATGATTGCGCCACTTCGTTCCAGCCTGGGCCACAAAGCAAGATCCTGTCTCAAAAAGAAAGAAGAAGTTGGCTTGTACAAATCTAAAGCTTCCGAATACCTGTTAAATTGTTTTAAAAATGTTTCATAATGGTAATTGTTGCTATCAGAAGAATCTTCAGTGATATATGGACATTCATAAGAATGGAGTGAAGCTGAGGCAGGGAGGCGTAGGAATGAAGAAGGAAAATCAGGGTAGTGATTGTCTTTTATTCACATTTCTCCCTTGTTTCTGGTGCTCCTGTAGGTATAGTTAAGGCTGCTAGCCATGGAATCAAGATAATTGTGGTTGTGGTGAAAACAAAAGATAGATACATAGATATATACACACATCGATACATGGATATTCAGATATTGAAGATTAGATCATTGTACTCACTGCCATAACTCATAGGTTCTTTCATCAGTAACACACTGGTGACAAGATGTTTTGAGCTTTCCCTTTAAGCACTTTATTAATATCTGTCTCTTGGTTTATGTGTTCGTCTACCAGTCACATAGTTGTAACTGATAGCAGCTTTCCAAAACTGACACTTAGCATGGGTTTTTTTTGGTATAATTCTTGTTGGGAAATGAGAGATCAGAAATGAAAATAATTATTATTTGTTAAACACTCTGCTCTTGAAATTGAATATCCACAAAATGTTTCTTAAAACAACTTCATTTTATTAATAAGGAACCTGAAGTCTAGCATGGTTTTGAGTCTTTTCCAAAGGGACATAGCGAGTTAAAGAGTGAAGCGTGATTAGAACCTAGACCTTTTCACTCCAAGTCAAAAATATTACAGATAGGCCATTTTGAAGCTTCCTTTTTCCTTGTTATTTTAACATGCAACAGCAATTATATACATATGCAAGAAGAAAAACTCAGTGCTAGGCTTATTACATTTTTTTCTCAGGCACATAACGTCAATTATGTTTATTTTAAAGAAGAAAAATGCTGTGCTAGGCTTTTTAAATACAGAATTCTTTTAGAAATGTTTTTATATTGGAAAATGAGATGGAGGAGTACATCTAATTTTCCCCAATGTGGTCTGATATATAGCAAGTGTCACTAATAGATACCAGTTCATCATCATGATCATTATCATCAACATAATGATGATTATGGTAATGATGGGATAATAGCAATAATGGTAATAGATATAACTGAAAGAATTCCAGTCTGAGCTGAATCAGTGTTTACCCGTGAATTCAGACATGTCTGGAATGTGCGGAAGAGGTAGTGTCTATTTACGTGAGTGATCATGAAGCCTTCAGCGAGAGAAGACACCTTGCAGGAAGACAAATGGGACAAAATTGGTTCAAAGATGATAGGCAAGTGAGAAAAGCAAAGTGACTTTGGATAACACCAGGTACGTTATTCTCAGGCTGAAGTGGCTGCAGTCTGGAAAGTGATGACTCCAGGAGCCTGTGTGGCTGTGCTTTTTGAGGACCAGAGAGTGTGCCAGAGGCAGCCTCTCTGCAGGGACAGGAAATGGCATCTCCTCAGGGGCCTTAATGCTGGAAGAGCAGGCACTGGAGGCCTCTGCAGAGATCTGGTAAAAATTACGGTGACATAGGCCCCTATAGTTGGTTTCTATAACAGCAGTGGTGCCATCAGGGACTTCAGTAGGACAGCAGATATGGAGGGAATGGCCACAGAGGGCTGAAAAAGAGTAGAGAAAGTGGTCTGTGCCATAGAGAAGCAAGATCAGTGCCTGGCTACTCTCAGAATGATTTAGAAGGGATTTAAGGGGAATTAGAGACTAAAATTAGGGAGAGATGGTAAAATTGGAGAAATACTAGTTTTCTGACTTTTAGTGTGATGCTATTTTTAAAATTAAGGTGGTGTAGACCTACTGTAGGACCTAAAGTCATTATGAGATAAATCATCATCACCATCCATTCTGTATCCCTTCATATTCTCAATTTGGAATGGAATGTTGGCTACTGAAAAATGCATTCACCTCCAAAGTCTTCAATAATTAAAACAATTATATTACAGGTTATGCAAGTAAAACCAATAATCTAATATCTTATTTCCTGTCAATTCAATAACAACATTTTTTTTTTGAGACGGAGTTTCGATTTGTTGTCCAGGCTGGGGTGCATTGGTGAGATCTTGGCTCACTGCAACTTCCGCCTCCCGGGTTCAAGCAATTCTTGTGCCTCAGCCTCCTGAGTAACTGGGATTACAGGTGCCTGCCACCAGGCCCAGCTGATTTTTTGTATTTTAGTAGAGACAGGGTTTCACTATCTTGCCCATGCTGGTCTTGAACTCCCAAGCTCAGGCAATCCGCCTGTCTTGGTCTCCCAAAGTGCTAGGATTACAGGCATAAGCCACTGTGCCTGGCCCAATAAATACATTTTAAACCTGGTAATGTCACCAATTATAGCTGTGTAGGATGATCTGTTTCCTGCCTCTTGGCAGGTTTCTATGACTTCCTGAAGAGTGGAGCCCCCTCCAGTGTAATAATTAGGAATATGGCCTTTGTTGATTCAAATCTTCACCGTGCTGCTTATGAGCCATGTGACCTTAGGTAAGTGGGCAAATCACTTAACCTCTCTGTGCTTCAGCTTCCTCATCTCTAAAATTAAGATCTCTGTGTTACCTACCTCATAAGCTTGTGATAAAGACTGAGTGAAACAATATAGATGAAGCTCTTAGAACATCGCCTGTTTCATCATGAATGTCCAATAAATGTTAGTTTTATTACTATTTCAATCATTGTTTGGTGGCTAGCTCAGCATGGCTTGGTATTGATGAAAACTATGTCTCAGAGAGGAGAGACTTATAATAGTTTTTAGGATTTCAGCGGCAGGAATTTGTGAATATTCTCATGGGGGCAGGGGGCCTTCTATTCCTTGGACATGGTAAGTCTAACCATTTCCAGTGTCTGTGTGTCTTCTTTCCTTTGTAAAAATTCAAGAGAAAGTGTAAAATGACCTAACTCAGACCGACTGTCTACTCTTAGCTTGTTTTAGTCAGAATCATGGAGCAGAGATGTGGTGATGTTGGGGCTCATCTATCATGGAGCAGAGATATGATAATGTTGGGGCGATTAAACTAGCCCAGCAGCAGCACCGGTGCTCTGTGTTTTGTGAATGTGTGTGTGTGCCTACATGCTCATGTGTGTGAAGTGTCAAATAATACAAACAACCTTCTGTAACTAATGTTTGAGATTTAATAAAACTGCTGGTTGAACTAAAAGCTTATATAGCCTTTTAAAGAGAAATTTCTTAATTTCTGACAGTAACCTTATAATTTTACATACATTTTGACCTAATCACTTTACTTCTAAAAATGTGTTCTTAAAGAAATAAAAGATTTTCATAAAAGATTATTATAAAGATACTGTAAGAAAGATATTCATCAGAAAATATTCATAACACAAACATGGAAAGAACATAAATAATTATAAGGGAATGGTTGAATGGATGTTGATACATCTATGGAATGTTTATTCTCAACAATCATTAAAAATGTTGCAGCAGGATATTTAATAATATGTAATTTATTTTCACAGTAAACTATCAAATAAAAAGAACAAGTAATAGAGATATGTAATATGATTCTATTTTTACAAAAGACTAAAATGACATACACATAGGAATAAAGCTCTAAAAATTAACAAAATAACAGTGATCATCTTGGAATAGTGAGAATACAAGTAATTTTTATGTTCTTTTTTCTTATCAGAATTTTCTATCTTTAATAATTATGTTTTCTTTTTGTAGTAAGAAAAAATGCATAGAGTAATTTAATGTGAATCTGTGAGCCTCTGATTTGGCTGTAAGATTTCTAGCAGGCAATACAAAGACAGGAACATAACCAGGTCTCTGATTCACTGCATCCATAAAAAATAAAAACGAGTCCAATTGCCTTGGGGGGAAACCCAGCTCTTTCTGGCACTAAGACCTACAAGAAATTTATCCTAGGAGTTCTCTTAAAGAGGTCACCAGGTAATACAAGAAACAATATACTTGATGACACCCTTAGAGTAAAATAAATAGATTCTGAGAATTATAGGATTCTCTTTTCATATTATCTCAGAAAATATGCTGATGAGAGACTGTTAAAGCACATTGAGAAAAAAGTGACTTAACTAGGAAAACAAAATAGTGCCATCCAGTTACATAAGTCGTTTATAAGGCTTGATCCAGCAAAGATTTTTGAATAGCTAAAGGAATAGATGGATTGCATATTCTTCAGTCTTCTATTGAGGAACAAAGAATTCAAGGTCATTTTCTCTGACAGGTTGTTGGGCTTTGCAATTAATCTTTTCTGTTACTGTGTATAGATTTATTTTCTATCAGCTGAGCAAGATCTGTGATGACAGGGACAACTGTCACTTCTTTATGAAAGTTAGAAGCCTGACAAGGAGGCATGCCCAGCTGAAGGTTCTGGGCAAAGCCCGGCCAAGAAAATCCACAAACTTCAAGTTTTGAACCATTTTAGCTCATATACATGTGGACAAATCAGGCTTGAATGTTTTTTCATATGACAGAGCCATAGTACAGGTGGCCTAGGTGTTTGTTTTGTTTTGTTTTTTACAATAGGTACAACCAAATACTCAACTCATCTATAAGACCAAACAGAGCCAAATAATAATAACAGCTCTATTAAGAGTCCATAGAACACTGTTGTGAGCTGTATAATTTCTTGGTACATACTTCAAGTAAAAATGATTGTATATCTGGTTTAAAATAAATATGTGCTTAGGTAACTGAACAAGTTAATTATTCAATTTTGAGTCAATTAGATGATAGAGGACATTCACCAAAAAGGATGACCTGTTTCAAAATTGTTTATGTAGGGTCCTTCTTTTTGGTATTAACTAGATAGTTGCTATGGTAGCTATTAAGACAATTTCGTTTCCCACCATGACACTAAGCAATGGTCTAAATGTCTATCCCCCACCAAATTTGTATGTTAAATGGTATTGGAAGGTGGGACATTTGGGAGGTAATTAGGTCATGAGGGGAGAGCCTTTATGAATGGAATTGGTGCCTTTATAAAAGGGACCCCAGAGAGCTCCTTTATTCTCTTTCTACCATGTGAGGATATAAGAAGTTGGCTGTCTGCAACCTGGAAGGGGGCCCTCACCAGAACCTGACCATGCTGGCACTCAGATCTCAGACGTTCAGCCTCTAGAACAGTGAGAAATAAATGTGTGTTATTTATAAGCCACTCAGTCTATAGTACTTTGTGATAGCAGCCTGAACTAAGACACACCATGTGATCTGCTGGGAAGGGAACACTGATCTCTTTGTGAGCTGGTGGTGGCAGTGCTGGTCGTGCAGTAGAGAGGTGCGTGCCGTAACCATGAGGAAACATCACCTGCTGCATTTCTCTTCTGTTTTTTTCTGCCATTCAAAAATAGTTTTATATTACACAGGGAGATCTGTGCTATTTCCTGACCAAAAATGTAAACTCCCAATGCAAGTAATGTCTAACCTACTTCTCATCTACCAATCAGTTTTAAACAAAGGCAGCAGCAAAAGTGCCTGCTGATTTTACCTGTGGTCAAAGGAATGTGGGGAAAAAAATACGATATCATTCTTTGTTAATGGACTTTCTTGGATATATTTTTTAAATGTTTGTCCTCAGTGCTTATCAATTAAGTATAGTAATTATGTCTATTATAAAAATAAAAATGCTTGCAGTATTGATTGATTAACCAAATGAATCATGAACTGCAGCAACACTTGGAAACTCAGTGAATTTCTCCATGATAGTCATGGCTGAAATGTTAAAATGGCACCAGGTGTGTTAAAAATTCAGATGTTAGATGAGGCAGTCTGGCATAGGACAGTCAGAGGCCCCCACTGATATGGAGTAGTTGTTTATTTTCACTTAAATTTCATTCATGGAGAGGGTGAAAGCTGGTAGATATGCATTTGACTTGGAACTTGGCAAATTATATTTGTTTACAATATATGGGTATATGTCTCATATCATACCACCTATTGAAACTTGCTTGGATTATTGGCAACGCTATTAAGTTAGTTACTTACCCTACTAAGTTAGTAACTTAGTTACTAACGCTACTAAGGCTTAACAGACTACTAAGGCCACTAAGTAATCTCCCAGTTCCCTGTCTCTTGCAACCAAATGACCCTTTCAGTTATGAAGGGTCGTTTGAAAATGTAAGTTCTGGCCAGGCTTGGTGGCTCACATAATCCCAGAACTTTGGGAGGCCAAGGTGGGTGGATCACCTGAGGTCAGGAGTATCGAGGCCATTGTGACCGACATGGTGAAACCCCGTCTCTACTAAAAATACAAAAATTAGCCGGGTGTGGTGGTGCGTGCCCGTAATACCATCTACTTGGGAGGCTGAGGCAGGAGAATCGCTTGAACCCGGGAGGCAGAGGTTGCAGTGAGCCGAGATTGTACCACTGCACTCCAGCCTGGGAGACAGAGCCAAGACTTATCAAAAAAAAAAAAGAAAAGAAAATGCAAATTCTGATTTTCTTTCAGTGACTTGCCATTTTCCTTGGGCCAATAGGTGATCTCCCTCACTGTCTTATAAGACTGTCCTGACCAGCTTCTGCTCACATCTGAGCCTCACCTCTCACCTTCAGTTCTGGTCCACCCATTCGCATGCTTCCCCCATGCTTTCACACTACAGTGCTGTGTCACTCCTGGCGTTTTCAGAGCTATTTCTCTACCTGTAACTATCATCGCCACCTAGCTTATTCTCCTGGCTAAATGCTTGCAGCTTAGACTTTGTTAGAGTTCTCTGATCTTAAAGCCTGGATTAGGAGCCTTACCTATGTCTCCTACACCTGCCCAAGAGCCCTAGGTTCACTGTGGGACTATAGTCATTGCATTTTCAGTAGTTCTTCCTGTTAAGTTCCCTGTGGATAGGTTCCAAGACAACTTTGCTTGTAGTTATATTTCCAGTACTTACTTGAGTGCCTGGCACATATTTGTGACCAATCCAATAATTTATTGAATGAATATTTGGCAGAAAGGTGGAGGGAGTACACAGAAAAAACAAGCCAAGCTGGGTATGGTGGCTCACACCTATAATCCCAACACTTTGGGAGGCTGAGGCAGGCAGATCACCTGATATCAGGAGATTGAGACCATCCTGGCTAACACTGTAAAACCCTGCCTCTACTAAAAATACAAAAAATTAGCTGGGCATGGTGCCATGCACCTATAGTCCCAGCTACTTGGGAGGCTGAGGCAGGAGAATTGCTTGAACCTGGGAGGTGGAGGTTGCAGTGAGCTGAGATCATGCCACTGCACTCCAGCCTGGGTGACAGAGCGAGACTCCATCTCAAAAAACAGACAAACAACAACAACAACAAAAACAAGCCAGTGTTTCTGGCCAGAGGAACATCTGAAGTAAGATGCATGTGCATGTCAGGTAATATAATGTAGAATGGGATCATGCAACTGGGTGCTTTTGGCATTCAGAGAAGGGAGAAAGTACAACTGTGGGCATTAGAAAGGGCTTCAAGGCAAAGGAGGTTTTCAAATTGGGTTTTGGATGACAAACTATTTGAATGGGGAGGAAATGCATTTGAGGATGTATGAAATGCTAAGTAAGGCAGAGAGCTAAGGAAAGCAGCAGTGTTTGCAGAGAAATGGTGTACAGTTCAGTTTGATGGAATTTAAAGTGAGTGAAGGGATTCTTGGAGAATGTGCTAGAAAAGCAGATCATACACCAGATTGTGGAGGCCAAGAAAGCTGGTTAATAAAGAACATGGACTGCAAACAGAGTCAGTGGCAATCTTTGCATTTATTTTAAAAGAATAAACATGAATAGAAGACAAAAGCATTGGGCCTTTTCATTCTATTGTATCATTCACCATCACTTTTAGGGACATGTATGGGTGTAAGTGCCAGTAGTATTATTTTAACAGGAAGATTTATAAAATGTTTATTTACAGAATTGATAGAAAACCATATTTTGTGTTTCTGCTGGAATCATTCCTTGTATATTGCTGATTCTTGGTGCATTTTAAATAATACTGTCAAAAATCTCTAGAGTAAGGTGGGATAAAAACAAGTAAAATATTAAATATTATGCAATTACTAAATGATAAAGGTGAACATATCTAGAAAACTTGTATCCCTAGTTTCTATAGTGAGTTCTTGTCAGTAGCTATGGCCACTGAGCTTCTCTGTCTTATTTTGCAATAGCCAGGGTGTTACTATTTTGCAAGGAATTTGAAACTGCATCTGAAGACAGATGCAGGGTGCGGAGTTTGGATAATTTCCAGAGAACAGCAATAAAAATGATTAACAGCTTGGAAAATAAGACCTCAGAGGGATATTTAAAGAAGTTGAGAATCTTAATCAATATAAAAGAATGGCTTCAGTGTCTTGAATCACAGCGTAGCTGCTTTTTTCTTCATCTTCACAGAGACACAGAATACATGACGAAGCAGGGTCAACTCAGAGCAAGCAAATTCCCATTGGACCAAACAGAAAAATACTAACATTGGCTTAACACTAACAAGAACAGACTGAAGTTATGAATTGTTCATTTAGGATAGAGTAGATACCTGGTCTGGGAGGTTTTAGGCAAAGTAATGAAGAACCTCTGCGTTTCCATTAGTTCTTCTACCAAGACTTTTGTTGTTGTTGTTATTGTTGTTATTGTGGCTTAGTAAGACACATCTCTTAAACTTTTTTTATGTGTTACAATTTGGGTTCTATGGAAGCAGATATTGCAGCTGTTAGGAGTGCAAACTATTTATTGGGGAGTACACCTGAGAACAGAAAAGGAAGGGAGCAGGACTGGGCAGGGGTGCTGTCAGTCATGATGCCAACCCGACCAAGCCTCTGCCAGCCCAGTGGGGAGCTGAGGAGCACACCTGCCCACGAGAGGAATCTGCGTTGGGTGGCAGTGGCTGGACCTTGCATCACTCCCTGTTCAGTCATTGGCAGGATGCTGCTGCGAGAACAGGCTCTTGGCTACCACTGCCCGACTCAGTCATTGGCTGGGGGCCACCGCGCAACTAACAGTGCTCATGTGTGAAATGTGCCGGAAAGCTGAAGCAGACCCTGAAGGACTAACAGCTGGAGGCCGGGAGCAAACCACACTCCTCACAGCTGGGCAGCGAGTGCTTTCTTGAAGGAGGGTGTGAGCGGCACATCTTTGTGTCTGTCACATTATGAATAGCACACGGCTCCTTAGTCGTAATTACAGAAATATAAAACAGCCAGATTTTTATATGGAAATGCAGTCTACAAATTAACCTTGAAATTTGTCCTTTTTTCCCTCGACACAGAGCTACATGAAGTAGTCAAACCCACCTAACTGTGGTCTCTTAGATTCACCTAATGAAAGACCACAGCCTAGGAATAGCAGTAGACATTCAAAATCAGACACTTTATCCTTATTATTTATAATCTTTACAAGGACCTTGCAAGAAGGGTATTATGCTTCAATATTTTAGTTGCAGAAGTCACAGGTCACATTGTTTGGGAGATTTTTTGTTTTTTTTTCCTAGCCCTATGACCAATAAGTGGCAAAGCCAAGATGTTATATATCTGTATTAGTCTAAAGGTACTTTGCATTATACCAGAGTGGATGATATGAAAAAGGAATTTTCACTTTTCCTTTTTGTAAGGAGTTTTCATTTCCTTACAAAAAGGATATGAGTGTCCAGCCTGTATTTTGTCAAAATAATTCAATTCTTAGGTACTTTGATCCAGATTCCAGGATGTTTGATATAGTCTTTGTTGTATTAAAATAAAATATTATGGCTTTTGGCATACATTCAACAGGGTAGAGTTAACTTTTGCCTGGATTCTTTGTAATGCTTGGGGAATTGTAGCCTATACGTGTGTATATATTAACTTAAACATTTGCTAAGAGTTATGACTCCTTTTCATAAGACCTTGGGGTTTACAGATTCCCTTTTCATTTCTGGCTTTACGCATAGTTTACCTAATCCATTTTTAAATAAAATAATATTATGGTCAAAATATAAAGTTCAATGACTATGACATCAACTATTAAAAATTTATAAAAAGTCATCCTCCCACTTGGACATTTTTCGTTGTTTTATACGCAAGAATATGTGGTAAGCATCTCAGTAATACTGCTTCTCTAATTTTTAACTGATGAAGTTTGTTTCCATCTTTTATTTAGCAGTCATTGGAATCAACTGCATAATCAAACATCGACTTCTAAGGCTGGAAAAGTGGCATTACATCTCGTTCAGATACATACTGATGGATAAATTCAGCACCAGGGCACGTCATCAACTCACACTTAATTTATTCACATTTCATAGGAAGTAGCATCTGATCAGGTTAAAAAATTTGGTTTATTAAAGTCATCAAGTAAGCAATTTGGAAGAAGTAGGCGATTTAATCATTTAAAAGAGCATTTTTTTTTCCATTTGTTTTAGAGACAGAGTCTACGTTGCCCAGGCTGGGCCCAAACTCTTGGGCTCAGGCAATCCTCCCACTTTAACCTCCCAAGTAGCTGGGACCACAAGTGCCTGCCACTGCACCCAGCTTCAAGGGCAAATTCTTTTGAAGAGCTTTAACAAGTTACTTTGCTAGTGCTGCCACTAAACAGCTGCCTTCTTTTTAATTAAGATGGTGAGACTATCACATACATATTTATTTTATTTCACCTTAGGAAGCACTGATTTCTATAACACTACTTGTCCCTGAAATAATTTCCAAAAACCACTACAATGGGTGTGTGTGTAGACAATCTAGTATGCTGTTATTATGTTGATTTTCCCTTATCCTTGGAGCCAATGAGAACTAGAGCTAAGGCCTGTGATATGGTCTCTTGGTGCACTGACTATAGCTAAGGTACCGTCACCTCTGTAGTAGGTTGTATAGTGGTCCCAATAAGACAAGGTACTCCTGGTACCTGTGAATGTGACCTTATTTGGAAATAAGGTCTGTGCAGATGTTATTAAGAATCTTAAGACGAGATCATCCTGGTTTTAGGGTGGGCCCGAAATCCAATGTCTGGTTTTCTTATAAGAGAAATGAGAGAAAGATTTGAGACTCAGAGAAACACAGGGGAAGGCCACATGATGATGGAAGTAGAAATTGCAGTGACATGTCTACAAACCAAGGAATGGCAAAGATTGCCGACAGCCACCCAGGAACCATGAGAGAGGCATGGAAGGTATTCTCCCTCAGAGTCTCCGCAACCCTGACAACACCTTGATTTCTGACTTTTGGCCTCCAGAACTGTGCAAAACTAAATTTCTGTTGCTTTAAGTTCCCATGTTTGTGAGAAATTGTTATAGCAGCCTGGGAAATGAGTCTACCTGCTCACTCCAATGCTTTCTTCAGTATACCAGGCCAGGGAACTCCTCAGTTCTGAGGGCCAACATTTACTCATGAGGCCATCCTCCCATATGGGTACCTCAGCTCCATGTACTTCCTATATTTTTCTACCATAAATATAGGAAGTGGAAAATTAAGTTGCCTTTTCTCCTGAGGGTGGCAGTTAGAGAGCTCCCTTTAGAAAGAGAGTTTAAGTATGTAGTTAACATTGCTTTCTGATATGTTTTTATTCAGCCATTCATTCATTCACTCATAGTAAACAACTAAATTTCACTAATGCACTCTGTGATGTTCAGATTGTAAACAGTCACAAAGACATAGAAATAAACCAGCACAGAGATGACTGAAAGTGAGAATCCTCTTGTGTCTCATTTCTTGGACTTTGGGGGCTACCTCAAGTTCCAGTATCCCATGAATGTCCAGGTGCTGCCACGGAAATGGCAGTGAAACCAGAGTTACCTCATCAAAGAGAACCTTTATGAGAGGGTCCTGTGTACTGTGATGTGGCCTCTCTGCCATTTAGGCCCTGACAAGTAGTTTTAACTAAAATGACTGAGAAAATGCAAGTGGTTGGGCTGGATCTGCGGGAAAACAAAAACAAGGGTACTTCCTGAGTATTAAAATATAAGTTTTATAGTAGTTTCAGGTTCTTTCTAGGAAATGCTTGAGGAGCTACAGATACAGATTGGCAGACAACCAGGAACTGGGGAATTCTATCGTGTTAGGATGAGCATCATCAGCATCTGTGCAGCCTGTGGGCTCTGATCCACAACTACATGAGGGGTAGTCATTAAAAAATAAAAAGCCTAGGAATGTGTCATGATCTGGGGGGGTTTGAAAGGAAGAGAATGCTGACTGCCAGTGTGAATGTGTGTTCAGGTGATCCTGTGACCTTAGGACTGTACAGCAATGTTGAAGATTGCTAACAGAAACATACACCCCACTGGTGAAGGGAAGTTTGCAACCTGTGATGAAATGTTGGTACAAGAACAAATTCTCCACGGGTTGTCTTTATGTCTACCTTGGTCAGATGGCAAAGGTCTCCCTCCATGCCCTTGTCCCCACCCAAGGTAACCGAATCTCTTACCCTCTGCCCAGGGGGCTTTCAAGTGTCCAGCATACCTGGAAAGCAGTGTGTCCACTCATTTGATGTCCAGACTCAAATGAGTCTGCCGTGGAAGAGGATGGCTCTTTCCAGGACAGCCATGGCTCAGAGATAGCGCCTTCATTCTGCTCTCTGGGGAGATGGTTTACTGTTTCCTTCCCTGTCCATGACCCTAAACTGTCCTTTTTCTAACAAAGTTGCTACTTGGCTTGCTTTTTCTACTTCCTCCAGGCCCTATCTTTTCTAGATTCTTCATGGGAAAAACCAACCTGTAGTTTTGCCTTTTATGAATGTTGCAATAACTATCAACTTCCTCTCCTGCCTGGTCCCTAGTCTGTTTTGTGTAGGTCTGAGTTTCTGGCCTAGGTGAGGTAAGGCTCTGATTAAATCCTTTCTCTTGCAGAGTAGACCTTTCTGGTGGAGAATGCTCACGGTGTATTTAAAATTACTTTTCTCCTCCCCTTGCCAGGGCTATGAGATATTTGTTAGCTCTTTCCTGTGTGAACCTGGTAGGCTTTGTGGAGATTGACTCAAGAAAGCATGAAAGTCTTCTTAATCCCCCAGGAGTTTCTCACTGTCATGCTGGTCCACACTAACCCTTCCAACCATTTGTCAAAATTACCACGCGGGTGTTCCTTCCAGTTTCTGGCTCCAGCAGCTTCTACTTCAGATAAGCAGATCTCGGCTGTGATCTCTATATTCTCCTGGGTCTCCAGATTTCTGGGTGGTCCTTTGCCCTGTGACCTCAGTTCTCTGATCAGTTCAAGACCAGTTGTTAATTTTCAGTTTGTTCTACTTTTTTCTTGTTTTAGGGATGGGAGTGATGACTTTCAAGCTTTACATGTTAGAGCTGAATCAAAAGTCTCCTCACAGCCTATTTTGGACACAACAGCCTGAGAAATTCCTGTAATATACAAGACAGATCATGTTGCTCTTCTGCTTACAGCCTATTTTGGATTAAAGCCAAAGCCCTTCTATTGGTGCACAAGGCCTCCTCAATCAGCCCACTCTCTGTTCTACTTATTGGCCTCTTCTGCTCTTATTCTCCCTCCACTTTCTCTGATCCAGTCACATTGGCTTCCTGGATGTTCTTAAATGCACCAGCAAGCATCTACCACAAGGCCTTTGCACTCGCCTGGAATGATTCTTGTCCACATGTCCAATTGTCTCTGCATAAAAGTCACAGATACCTAGTGAGGCCTTCCCTGACAACCCCTGTTTAAAATAACAGCTCCACGGTTCACTCCCATCCCCTCATTTTCTCACCCTTTCTCATCTTTATTTGTTTCCATAGCACTTTTCATCACATGACATACTTCATGCAGTATTTTTGTTTTTTTTTTCTTTTCTTTTTTTTTTTGTGTGTGTTTTTGAGACAGGGTCTCACTCTCTTGCCCAGGCTGGAGTGCAGTGGTATGATCTTGGCTTACTGAAACCTCCTCTCCCAGGCTCAAGTGATCCTCCCTTCTCAGTCCTCCAAGTGGCTGAGAGTATAGGCACAAGCCACCACACCCAGCTAAGTTTTATATTTTTTGTAGAGACAGGGTTTCACAAGGTTGCCCAGGCTGGTCTTGAACTGCTAAGCTCAAATGATCTGTCCACCTCCACCTCCCAAAGTGCTGGGTTTACAGGTGTGAGCCACTGTGTCCCGCCTTTATACAGTATTTTTCTAATTGTTAAGTCTATTATCTCTCTTTCTCACTAGCTGGTAAACTCCATGAGAGCAAGGATATTTGTTTGTTTTGTTCCTTGCTATGTATCAGTGCTATAAAGAAATTACAAATTCATGATGATCAATGGCATTAAAATTATTTAGTGAATGGGATCCTAGTATAATGCCAAAGTAGTATTACATAAATGACTTTCTGGTTGCAAAGGGAAAAACATTACTATTAAATAGAGGAATCAAATGGTCACCACCCTAATCTAGTGGTTAATTTAGTATCATTAATGGCAGGTCAACCAGGTATTATGTCTTTTCTTAAGTGATGCAACATGAAGTTGATAATACCACTTGAAATATTATCTTGCCAAATATGATGAACTTGAATCCATAGAGCCTTTAGATATAACTCTCAGTTTCCAAAGTAAAGAATAAGTTAAAATTCACCATAAGGAAGCCACCAGACAAAATCAGAAGGTGGCACATCTTGTAACATGGTTCAAGGTCATGATAAAGTGTCTGTTCTAGATGAGAAGAGACATAAGGGATAAGGGAGCTGGGTGCGATGTGTGTGTTCTTGGACTGGCTATGATTTGTGCTAGTGAATTTTAAAGGAAGTATTAGAATCCATAGGCAAGAATATAAGTACAAACATTAGGTGAGATGAACATTTTCTGAAATAAAATTGATATATGTGAATTGCAAAAAGTAGCTTTCAAAAGAATATGTATAAATATGTACAATTACAACATGTCAATTATAAAAGAATATGAAGAATATGATCTCATTTAGGTAAAAAATGCAAACCATGCTTCTCTGTTTAGTAAAATATTTTAAGAGTATGTACAGTCTAATATGAAAGAAAAATATACTCAAACTTTTTTTGTATTTTGTCTTGATATAATTTATTTGTATTACATCTGCACTGAGCTCATAGATTTGTTTGAATTTTTGTTTCTAGAGGGGTGGAAAGAAAATGGTTCTATCTAATTGGCCCTTAGGGAAACACAGAGACCAACCCGCTTCATAGTTCAAGACACAAACCTGCCACACATATAAATGTAAACAGCTGTAGATACAGAGTATTTTGCAGTTGCATGCTTTCAAATTATTAAAATTTCTGGATTTGTTTAACTTACTCAAATTTACCTCACTTTAATTAATAGTGAATTTTAAAAAATCATATAAAACCCAGCCCCATTTGTTCATAATATGAGGATTTCAAAACGTCTGAAAATTTCTCCTTTAATCTGTTTTGTTTGTTTTGTTTTTGAAGGGAGGATGTGGACATTTTATTACTGACAGATTAAAAATACAATACAATTTTTGGTGTATTTAGACTGTTCACATTTAAGTGATTATTCATATAATTGGATTAATATTTACCATACTTGTTACTGTTTTCTACTCATAGCCCTTGTTCTTTACTTCATTTACCTCTCTTCTTCTGCTTTCTCTAGTTTTAAATGAGTATTTAATATTGTTCTCTTTTCTCTCCTGTCTTTGCATATCAATTACACTTTGTTTAACTTTTTTAGTGTTTACCCAAGAGTTTGCAATATAAATTTACAATTGTTTCAAGTCCACTTTCAAATTCTTTGATGCTATACTGCTTCACAGGTAGTTCAAGTATCCTGTAACAGAGTATTCCCAGTTCTTCCCTTTGATCCCTTATAACATTTCTGTCATTCATTTCACTTACACATAAGTTATAATGACTGAATAGATTGTTGTTATTATTGATATATTTTTAAATTAAATGACTCTGTACAGAAAGTTAAAATACCAATGATTTGATCTGGAGTTTTAGACTCTTTAATGTTTTTCTTTCCTTCTTGTCTCCCTTCTTTTCTTCCTCCCTCCTATGCGCTTCCTCTTTTCTTTTATCCATCACCCACTACTACCAAATCTATTTCTGATTATTTCTTTTAAGAAAAATGTTTAAGGCCTTTCTTTAACAGAACTCTCCACGATTTCATTCTTATCTGTCCCTCTTCAAAGAGAAGCAAACAAGATTTTGCTGTTTTTTGTATGCATGATTTTATACTTATATATATATATACACACACATACAAACGAAATGTCTCATTGTTCAGTAAAACATAAATTTCCACATTGTTTTTATAAACATGTCATATTTTTAAATCTTTTTGAATTATATATATATATAATAGTGTACTAATGTTTTTGCAACTTTCTTTTTTTGTCAACATTATGTTTTTGAAATGTATCCCTATTACTACAAATAGATAGATTTAGTTTTCTCATTTAAACGTCTGCACCATGAGTTCATTTTATGCATACTATATAAAAATATATCTTTTGTTTTATTTAAGTATATTTGGGTTCCCATCATTTTGTTTTTATAAACAATGCTACCATTAACACTTCTTATTTCTCCTTGCATGCGTGTCAGAGGGTTTCTCTAAGCCACGCACACAGGACTGGAATTATGAGGTGTTAGGTATGTACATCTTCAGCTTTACTAGACCTTGTCAAGTTGTGCTCCAAAGTAGTTGTTCCAATTCCATCAGCAATACACGAGAATTCCTGTTGCATCACATCTGGCCAACACTAGGTATTTTCAGACTTTTAAAATTTGTCAATTTGATAAATGTGAGATAATATCACATGGTTTTAATTTGTTTCCCTTTTTACTAATAAGGTTAAAAAATCTTTTCACATATTAAGTAACCAATAGATTTCCTGTTCTGTGAATTGTTCATTTTTTCTATCACATAATAGCTTCCTATGCATACTTTATATGTTCTGAATGCTAATTTTTTGTTAGCTATATGTATTGCAAATATTTTATCCCAGTCTGTGACTTGTTTTTTTCAGTATCTTTCATGTGTCATTTGTGATTTTGTGTTTTATTTAAGGATTCCTTCCATGGCGCAACATTGTTTAGTCTCCTGTACTTTCTTTTAAAGTATTATGTAAAGTTTTGCCTTTCATATTTATGTTAGTTTTCTTGGAATATTTTTAATGTGTATATAGCATATAATAGGGAATCAAACATTTTTATATGGATATCTTATTTTCCATCCTTTCTCCATTAATTTATTATGCCTCTGTCATATATCAGATATCAGTACATGTGGTCGTAATCCAGTCCACTGATCTGTCTACCTTTGAGTTACCATCACATTCTCAATGCTCCGAATTATAAATGGAATCAGCTTTTTGTATTCCACTGTCTAGTTATTATCAGCACATAGAGAGTTATCAGATTTTCTATGATGATCTTGAATTTGCCAATCTTGCTGAACTCTTTCATTAATGGTTTTATTATTGACTTGTGTCAAAGAGGCCTAGATCTTACTCTGAACCTTATTACTAACTAGTTGTATGTCCTTGGGAAAGTTACTAGTGCCACTAAACTTCTGTGTTCTCTTTAAAAAGAGGCAGGTCATAACATCTAACTCACAAGGTGGGGTTGTTGTGGAAGTTAAGTAAGAAAGTGAACGTAGACAGCCTAGCCTAAAGCAGAGACCCCCAAAATACTAGTTCCTTTAAAACATTTTGTTTCTCTAAAATTGTCTGATTATATTATATATATATATTATACACACATACACACACACACACACCCACACACACACCCACATATATATAAGACCTTTCTTGCCATCCAAAGCCTCAGGTTACAGTAAGGCATTTCTTTAGCTATGAAGTCACAAGTTCATTTGTTTTTTATTGTTGGATAAGAATATACTATGCCTTTTATTAAAGAAATCCAAAATATTAGGCTGGATACCATTCTGGGGAGATAACCACTTGGATATCACAAAAGTATCTCCTGGTTTCAGGTAATATAGATGCGCTTTACGTGATTCATTATAGATATTAAAGATGTCAGAGGAAAAAATGGCCATTACAATTATGTGACTTTAAAGTATTTTCCAAAAGAGCCATATCTGTCATCGGTTATGGGAGCTGACCAAATGTGCACGATGACAGACAGACAGCTGGTTCTCATTCATATTAACTTCCTCTCAAGCAATAGGAATGTTACGGCAATCTGGCCTTATATTATGCTGATTCCAATGTAATTACATTTGTTATTGCCAGGCGATGCAGTAAATCAAGTTGTGGCAAGTAGGTGGATATTTCACAGAAGTAATTTTGGAGACCATTAAATACGATCGCGTGTTCTGTTGAACTCTCTTCTGCCACAAGACAAATAATGTCCAGTCCAGGCATGGGGGAGGGGACGGAGTGGGAAGCAAACCTGTTTACTTCAAAAGATAGAAAAAACATGTTTTTCTTCATGTAGATGTGAAATTTATAACAAAGGAGCCCAGTTAAGGCATGTGGGGTCAAAGTAATGGACAAACTGCTCCTGTGCAAGAGATTTGCTATCTCTCTGTTCCTGGGCCCCAGACTGCCAAGCCCAGCTGCTTCCCAGGCAGTTGTGTACCTCCCCCAAACATACCTACTGTCCCAGCACTTTACTCTGCCGAGGGATAGGCTGGTCATGAATTAATGTCTACAGAACAGGGGTGAATGACCCTTCTGATTTCATTACAGCTAGAAACTCTGTAGTGCTTACACTCATTCACATAAAGGCCGAAAGCTTTTAGAATCCTTTAATAAACCAATTGCCTACGGCTAAATTCAGAAAGGAATCTAATATGGAAGATAAATGATGATTTTGTTGTCTAACAGTCTCTGTTCAAAATGGACATAATTCTTTTAGCCTGTGATCTGACCTCCCATTAATACCAGCTTCCCAAAGTGTTATCACTATCCAAGAAGAAAGAAAGCCAAAATGAATTTGACTTTAAAGGGCATCCTTGCCTTAAACAGATTTATCTAAGAATAAAATTAAGACCCATGGACTATAACTTTTTTTTTTTTCCTATAGACAGCAGAGATTTAGTTATCAACTGCTCAGTGCAACTTAAATAATTGAGGAATAAAAAAATCTGGAATAGTTTAGGAGAAAACTGCCTGGAAGCATTAGGAAAAGATGACCTCTGGAAGGCCTTCTCAGCTCTGTGCACAAATGAATCCATGTGTTTGGGAGGTAGCATAGGAAGGCATGGCCATTGATTGGTGAAGGGTAGCTTCGGTTTCAGCTGCCAAGAAACAATCCTACCCAGTGGTGAAGATTCTTACTTCAAATTTCTTCAGAAAAATCAAGCCCTTCTCATTGTTCCCAATAACATTTTGTTTTAACTTAGCCAGTGTTTATTCAAGTTGCTTAGCTTACAGCCCACTGGGTTTCATTCAGGAAGATTGTAATCAGGAGAGGGAGAGGGGGTGAGAGAGAATGAAAATTCCTATTAAATGGAAAAAACAAACAACTTTTCCCCCAGAAGGATTTTTTTTTCCCCTCACCTTAATCTGGTGCTATCTGGGGAAATGTTAAGTGTAGAAGAATTTCATGAGAAAAGAATTTTTAAGAAGTAATCAGTAAAAGAACTTATACTTTTTGGCAGGGTGCAGTGGCTCATGCCTGTAATCCCCACACTTTGGGATTGAAGCTGAGGTGGGCAGATCACTTGAGCTCAGGAGTTCCAGACCAGCCTGGCCAACATGGTGAAACCCTGTCTCTACAAAAAACAAAAATAAAAAATTAGCCAGTCATGGTAGAATGCACCTGTAGTCCCAGCTATTTGCGGTGCTGAGGCAGGAAGCTCGCTTGAGCCTGAAAGGCGGAGGTTGCAGTGAGTGGAGACTGCCCCACTACATTCCAGCCTGGGCTACAAAGCAAGATGTTGTCTCTCTCTCTCTCTCTCACACACACACACACACATACACACACACACACACACACAATACACACACACATACACACACATACACATACACACTGTATTACATACACACACATACACACACACACAAAAGGTTCACAAGGACATTACAAAACATAGTAAAAGTTTAATTTACATTAACCTTTAAAAAATTAAGTTTCACTAATGTTTTGGCCTTTATTTTTACGGTAATAAAATATATATGACATAAAATTTACTGGGCTATAATTCACTGGCATTAAGTAGATTCATAATGTTATGAAACCACCACCACTATCCACTTCCAGAAGTTTTTCATCATCACAAACAGAAACTCTGTACCATTAAACAAAAACTTCCCATTTCCCACTTCCCCTAGGCCACAGTAACTTCTATTCTTTTAGTCTCCATGATTTTGTCTATCCTAGGTAACTTATATAGGTGGAATCAGACAATAGTTATCCTTTTTGGCCTGGTTTATTTCACTTAGCTTAATGTTTTCAAGGTGTATCCATGATGTAGCATGTATCAAGATTTCATTTCTTTTTAGAGCTGAATTGGCTTCCATTGTATGTATATACAACATGTGTTTACCCATTTATCTGATGATGGACATTTGGGTTGTTCCTATCTTTTAGGTGTTATGAATGAATAGTGCTGCTATGAACATTGGTGTTCAAGTATCCTTGGTGTTTTCAATTTTTGGTGGTATATACCTATAAGTGAAATTATTGTGTCATATAGTAATTCTAGTTTAACTTTCTGAGGAACCACCAAACTATTTCCACTGTGGGTTTACCATTTCACATTCCCAACAATGCCCAAGTCTTCCAATTTCTACACATCTGCACCAACACTTATTTTCTATTTTTTTTTTACATAATAGCCAGCCTAATGCTGGTAAAGTGGTATCTTATTTTGGTTTTGATTTGCATTTTTCTAATGTCTAGTGGTGTTTAATATCTTTTTATGTGCTTATTGGCTGTTTATGTATCTTCTTTGGAGAAATGCCTGTTCAAGTCCTTTGCCCATTTTTAAATTGGGCTGTTTGTTTTTTCATTGATCAGTTTTATATATTCTGAGTATTAATCTCTTATCAGATATATAATTTGCAAATATTTCCTTCCATTCTATGAGTTGCCTTTTCACTCTGTTGATAGTGTTTTTTGATGTGCAAAAGCTTTAAATTTTGATAAAGCCCAATTTATCCACTTTTCTTTTTTACTTGTACAACTAATATTCATTAACAGTGATGTATACTTTCCACATGTCCATTTGTAGCTGGTGTAGAAGGTATCTTATAGGAAAAGTAGGTGTTCCACATCATGGAAGATTGACATTGGTGTTTTCATGTAACTGATTACCCTAGTGTGTTGCAATGCATTGTGATTCAAGTGTTCCCTTATGTAAATTTTTAAATCACGTATTTTTATTCTATATTTTTACTCATATATTTACCAAATTAACCTTTACAATTATGAAACAAATCACTCATGAAATATTTTACAAAATGTCAAAGGCAAGATAAAACTAATAATGCAAGCTGAAAGTAGGCAGACTTGAGACTTCTACTACTACTAGGAGCTTTTTGACAGTCACATTAAAAGGATCCAACAAAGAGTCAGAATCATGCCTGGGAATAGCCACTGTACTTCAGCCTGACCAACACAGCAAGACCCCACCTCTAAAAAAACATCACAAATATCAATGCAATCATTTTTTAAATGGACATATCTCTACTACAGTTGACAATGTATCAAATTCTAAGTATATATTGTGTGTTAGAATATTAGTCGATGATAGCATGGAGATAATAAAATTTTTTAAATATTAACATTATTTATGTTTATAACCTCATGAATGCTTTTTAAAATTATTGCATCTATAACATTGTAGAGTAGATTTATATCACATAATACATAAACTAATATTTATATAAGCAATACTCATTGGGGACACATCCTCCAATTTTTTTTTAATTGGTGGGAGTATTTTAAAAAGTTTGGAAGCCAGTGGTTTCCATAAAAAAAGAGTAAATTTACAGACATATTTGTCTATCAGCTTTTTCAGTTAGAAAACTGGCACACTTTTATGCCTGGAGCATTTTTTACTTTTAAAAAAGTAACACTGACTTTACTCCAGTCTGTTTGGCAAAAGTTCCGTGATGGATCACTGCAAAGACAGCAAAGGATTGGCACATTTGCTTTTAGTATTTATGTGAGAACAAGTGTACTTTTTCATCTGTGTTTATACAGAGTTTGTGTATGTAGAGTTGAGTAATCCTTGTGACAAAACACTATAACCCCATGAGACTAATCTAATGCCAGAAGAAAATACTATAGCTGAGTGGAGTGACGAAAGCCATTCTGGACCTGAGTTGTGTTAATACAGAAGAGAATTTTCTCAACAGTAACACTGTGGATAATCACAGTGAATCTGGGTTTCTCATTGTGCTATTCTATGGCAACTCAATTATTATCCAAGCTTATAGATTTGCTAGGGTCCTGGGTTAGCCAGACATTTTCCCACTTGTGATTCTTCTGCCCATTTCACTGCTTATTAACATCCATTAAAGAGTGAACTGGGACAGGAATAGGAATTTTATCTGGAGGTTTTAGTCCCTTGTTGATTACATTGGCATACAATATTTGGATTATACATATATATATATTTTCATTCATGTGGATCTTGATTTCAGAGCCATGGAAAATCAACTGCCAGTCAAACTTGCTTTCAAACCAATCATCTTAAAACCAACACAAGTTTTTCTGGTCATGTTTTAGGTGGCCATAGTTGTAAAACCATTTATGACAAACTCTGGGGTTTTGATTTGACTTTGATAATAAACTTATGTACTTTGAAATAGAAGGGCAACAAAGCCAGGCTAGACACTGAGGACATTTTCCACTTAAGATAGTCTGAAATTAATAAAGAAGATAGCTTTCAGGTTGTATTTACTTACCCCTGCTAAAATCTGAAAGCTGGGCTGAGTTTACAGAATCATGGAGTTAGAAGGTAACTTAAAGGACATCATATCTAGGTCCTACACAGAAGATTAGGGCAGACTTGGGGAATTCTTTCCTTAGGGGCCAGATTATGAAGCCAAGTCTTCCTGAAGACTGTTTGTGGATATGTAAAGCAAAGGAAAAGAGATGAAAATGTAGTCGGGTGGAGAACAATGATCTAAAGCTAGTAGCAACAGGCATTTGTCTAAAGCTGGAAGGCAGAGTTAATCATAGAGGGTGGTGGGGTGGAGAAAGGTAAGAAACAAGGGAATGGTGACAATAGGATAAAAAATGAGGGGCAGAATAGGTTAGGTTAGGTGGTTCAAGGATGGCATCCACCAATGCTGGGCACGTGGTAGGATGCTTCTTCAATGTGGAACCTTCCATCTAGCTGACGTAAGGATTCTGCTTCACCTTATCTCACATTCCTGGCTCTGTTCTCCAGCTTTAAATACTTAATTTTACTCATTTCAATTTGGGGGTTTCATTAAGATGGATGTTCCCCCTTGGCTTCTGATCTCCTTCATCATTGGAACCTTTGCCTTTCCTCTGAAATTCTGGTTAACTAAAATTGAAAGAGCTTTTCATCGCCCCAGAGGGACTGTTAACTCTCTTTACACAGAATTACCCTCTACAACATCCGTGAAAGACTTCCTTTTTGCCATTCCAGATGCTCATATCTACTTGACTGTTTCATGTCATGGAAACTCTCTACATTATAGGTTGCCAGCACCTTGAATTGTTCAACTTCAGAGTTGATCTTCAACTAGCTGACTCCTTCCTTTATCATATCCATCTGCTCCTCTGGCTTTCTCATTCTTTTCTTTTAAATAATTATTATTATTTATTATTTTTAAATGACACATAATTGTATATATTTGTGGGACCCAATATGATATTTCGGTATGCATATATAATGTGTACTGACTGAATCAGGGTAATTAGCATATTCATCACCTCAGACAGTTATCATTTCTTTGTGTTGAGAACATTCAAAATCCACTCTTGTAGCTATTTGAAAATATACAAGAAATTCTTTTTTTGAAACAGAGACTCACTTTGTCACTCAGGCTGGAGTGTAGTGGCGTGATCTTTGCTCACTGCAACCTCCGCCCCCCTGGGTTCAAGCGATTCTCCTGCCTCAGCCTCCCGAGTAGCTGGGACTACAGGCGTCTGCCACGCACATTGCCCAGCTAATTTTTGTGTTTTTGGTAGAGACAGGGTTTCACTGTGTTGGCCAGGATGGTCTCGATCTCTTGACCTCATGATCTGCCCGCCTCGGCCTCCCAAAGTGCTGGGATTACAGGCGTGAGCCACCGCGTCCAGCCACAATAAATCTTGTTTGTTGTAGTCACTCTACAGTGCTATAGAACACTAACATTTATTCCTTCTATCTAGCTGTACTAGATTTGTTAACCAACCTTGTCTATCGTCCTCCTCCCACTACCTTTCCTAGCCTATAGTAGCCACTATTCTACTCTTGACTTGTATGAAATTAACTTTTTTTTTAGCTTTCTCATGTAAGTGAGAACATATGCTTGACTTATTTCACTTAAAATAAATTCTTCCAAGCTCATTTATGTTGCAGTAAATGACAGAATTGTTCTTTTTTTCTATCACTAAGTAGTATTCCATTGTGCATATACACTATAGTACATATTTTCTTTATTTATTCATCTGTTGATGGACACTTAGGTTATTCCATATCTTGGCTATTGTGAATTGTACTCCAATAAACATATATGTAAAATAGTACTGCAATAAAGATATCTCTTCAACATACTGATTTCCTCTTCTTTGGATTAATGCCCAGTAGTGGGGTGGCTGGATCATATAGTAGTTCTATTTTTAGCTTTTTGAGGAACCTCCATACTGTTTTCCAGAATGGCTGTACTAATGTACATCCCTCCCAACAGTGTATAAGAGTTCCCTTTTCTCTGCATCCTCACAAGCATTTTTTATTTTTTTTTGGTCTTTTTGATAATAGCTGTTCTAACTGGGGTGAACTGCTGTCTCATTTGGTTTTAATTTCCGTTTCTCTGATGATTAGTGATATTCAGCATTTTTTTCATATACCTGTTGGCCATTTGTATATCTTCTTTTGAGAGATATCTGTTCAGTCCATGGCCCATTGTATTTATATATATTATATATATATATATGTATATGTGTGTGTGTGTGTATATATATTTGTTGTTGTTGAGTTGTTTGAGTTTCTTGTATATTCTGGATATTCATCCCTTGTGGGATGAATAGTTTTCAAATGTTTTCCCTTGTGCTGAAGGTTGTCTCTTCATATTCTTAATTTTTCCTTTGCAGTTCGGAAGCTTCTTAGTTTGGTATAAACTCATTTGTCTATTTTTGCTTTTACTGCTTGTGCTTTGAGGTCTTCATAAAATCTTTGCCCAGATCAATGTCCTAAAGCATTTCCCCTGTTGTTTTCTTCTGGTAGCATCATAGTTTTGAGTGTTATGTTTAAGTCTTTAATGCATTTTGAGTTGACTTTTGTATATGGTGAGAGATAGAGGCCTAGTTTCATTTTTCTGCTTATGGATATCCAGCTTTCCCAGCATCAGTTATTGAAAAGACTGTCCTTTCCCCTAATGAGTGTTCTCAGAGTCTTTGTAGAAAATCAGTTGGTTACAAATAGGTGGATTTATTTCTGGGTTCTCTATTCTGTTCCATTGGTCTATCTTTCTGTTTTTATGCCAGTACCGTGCTATTTTGATTAATCTAGCTTTATAATATATTTTAAAGTCAGGTAGTGTGATACCTTCAGATTTATTCTTTGGGTTATTTGAGGTCTTTTGTGTTGCTCTATGAATTTTAGGATATTTTTCTATTTCTGTGAAGAATGTTATTGATACTTCGATAGGGATTGCACTGGATCTGTAGTGATCTGTAGATCACTTTTTGTAGGATGGTCATTTTCATAATATTAATTATTTTACTCCATGAATGTGGAATGTCTATTTTTTTGTTTTTTTCAATTTCTTTATTAGTGTTTTCTAGTTTTCCTTGTAGAGATGTTTTCCCTCCTTGGTTATATTTATTCTTGTATTCTTTTTATAGTTATTATCAATAGGATTGCCTTTTTGATTCTATTTCTATTAGTCTGTTGTTGGTGTCTAGAAACTGCTGATTTTTGTATGTTGATTTTGTATCCTGCAACATTACTATATTTATTTATCAGTTCTAAGAGTTTTTGGTGGAGCTTTTAGGGTTTTCTATGTCTATACCCATGTTGTCTGCAAACAGGAACTGTTTGACTTCCTCCTTTTCAACTTGGATGCCCTTTATTTCTTTTTCTTACCTAATTGCTCTGGTTAGGACTTCTAGTTCTGTGTTGAATAAGAGTAGTGAGGGTGAGCATCTTTGTCTTGTTTCAGTTCTTAGAGAAAAAGCTTTTAGCTTTCCACCACTTAGTATGACGTTTACTGTGGTTTTGTCATATGTGGTCTTTATTGTGTTGAGGTATGGTCCTTCTATACCTAGTTTGTTGAGTGCTTTTATCATGAAGGGATGTTGAATTTTACCAATTTTTTTTGTATCTATTAAGATGACCATATATGTTTTTCCTTGATTCTGTTGATACATCACATTTATTGGTTTTTGTATGTTGAACCATCCTTTCATTCCTGTGATAAATTCCACTTGATTATGATGAATGATCATTTTAATGTGCTGGATTTGGTTTGTTAGTATTTTGGTGAAGATTTTTGCATTGGAGATATTGGTCCATAGTTTTCTATTTTGTTGTTGTGTCTTTGTTTGGTTTTAGTATTGGGGTAATACTGACCTCATAAAGTGAGTTTGGAAGATCTCCTTTTTCTTCAGTTTTTTGGAATAATTGAAGAATAATTGGTTTTAGTTCTTCTTTAAATGTTTGGTCGAATTCAGCAGTGAAAACTTCAGTTCCTGGATTGGCCTCTGATGGGAGACTTTTAATTACTGATTTAATCTCATAACTAATAATTGATCTAGTTAGATTTTCTATTTTTTTTTTTGTTCAATCTTAGTAGGTTGTATGTGTCCAGATTTATTTACTTTTGTGAGGTTCGCTAATTTGTTGGTATGTAGTTGTTCATAATAGTCTCTAATAATCCTTCATATTTCTGTGGTATCAGTTGTAATGCCTCCTTTTTCATTTCTGATTTTATTTACTTAGGTCTCATCTTTCTTTTCTTGGTTAGTATAGCTAAAAATTTGTTGATTTTGTTTATCTTTTCAAAAAATCGACCATTTTGTTTCATTGATCTTTTACATATTTTAAAATCTCGATTTTATTTATTTCTGCTCTGATATTCATGATTTCTTTTCTTTTACTTATTGTGGATTTGGTTTGTTCTTACTTTCTAGTTCCTTGAGATGCATTGTTTTGTGGCTTATTTGACACTTGTCTGCTTTTTCGATGGAGTCTTTTATTGCTATAAACTTCCCTCTTAACACTGTTTTTGCTGTATCCCATAGGTTTGGATATACTGTGTTCCCATTTTCATTTGTTTTTTAAAAAATTTAAATTTTCTTTTAAATTTATTCATTTGCCATTGGTAGTTTAGAAGCATGTTGTTTAACTTCTATATATTTGTACAGTTTTGAAAGTTCCTTTTGTTATTGATTTCTAGTTTTATTTCATTGTCATCAGAAAATATACTTGATATGATTTCTATTCTGTTAAATTTGTTGATATTTGTTTTGTGGCCAACCATGTAATCTATTCTGGAGACTGTTTTATGTGCTGATTAAAAAATATATATTTTGTAGCTATAGGATTAAATATTCTGTAAATATCTGTTCGGTCCATTTGGTCAAAAGTGAAGTTTAAATCCAATGTTTCTTTGTTGACTTTCTCCCTAGATGGTCTGTTCAATGTTGATAGTTACACATTAAAGAACACAACTATTATTGTATTGGGGCCTATCTCCCCCTTTAAATCTAATATTTACTTTACATATCTGAGTGCTCTGGTGCGTATATCTTTATCATTATGATATTCTCTTGTTGAATTGATCCTTTTATCATTAGATAATGAACTTTTTTTGGTCTCCTTTTAAAGTTTTTGACTTAAAGTCTGTTTTATCTGATATAAGTATAGCTACTCCTGCTTGCCTTTGATTTCTGTTTTAATGGAATATCTTTTGCCATTCTTTCACTTTTAGTCTATATGTGTCTTTAGAAGCAAAGCGAACTTCTTGTTGGCAGAATACAGTTAGGTCATGTTTTTTTAATTCATTCAGCCAGTCTATTTTTTTTTTGAGTAGGATATTTAATCAGTTTACATTAATGGTTATTATTGATTGATGAGGACTTACTCCTGTCATTTTGTTAATTATTTTCTTTCTTTCTTTTTCATTTTTATTTTTGAGACAGAGTCTTGCTCTATTTGTTGCCCAGTCTGAAGTGCAGTGGCGCGATCTCGGCTCACTGCAACCTCTGCTTCCTGGGTTCAGGCGATTCTCCTGCCTCAGCCTCCCAAGTAGCTGGGATTACAGGCACCCAACACCACACCTGGCTAATTTTTGTATTTTTAGTAGAGACAGGGTTTCACCATGCTGTCCAGGTGGTCTCAAACTCCTGATCAAGTGATCCACCTGCCTTGCCTCCCAAAGTACTGGGATTATAGTGAGCCACCGTGCCTGGCCTTTTTTTTTTATTCTATATTTTTTAGCTTTGACTGGGTAATTTCAAATGACCTGTCTTCAAATTCAGAGATTCTTTTTTCTGCGATCAAATCTGCCATTGAAGCTCTCTGTTGTATTTTTAATTTTGTTCACTGAATTCTTCAGCTGCAAAATTTTTGTTTTGTTCTTTTTTATATTATATGTATCTCTTTGTTGATTTTTTCATTCGTATCATAAAATGTTTTTCTGATTCTATTGAATCGTCTATCTGTATTTTCTTGTATATTGTTGAGTTTCCTCAAGATTATTATTTTGAATTTCTTTTCTGACAAGTCATTGATTTCCATTTTATGGGGGTCTGTTATTAGAGAGTTATTACATTTCTTTGTGTCATATTGCCTTGCTTTTTCATGTTTCTTGTGTTCCTGCATTGACGTCTATGCATCTGGTGGAATAATTTCCTCTTCCAAACTTTCTAGAGTGGTTTTTGCAGAGTAAGACTTTCACTTGCAGTTAGGTCTTAGTGTGCCAGTTGGGAAGGGTCTGGTGACTCTGTTTTGGGGTAGTTGCAGTGGTATAATCTCTGTGCCATATCTTCAGCTGTGTTCAATGTCAGCAATAATTGTGAATGTCTCAGGGGTCTAGGCCATAGAAGTTTGTGGCAGTTACAGTGGCATCGGCTGTTGATGTCCTAGGTGGTAAAGTCTTTTGGGGTGCTCCTCTTCTTGGTTTTTCCACAATAAATAGACTTACCCAAAGGGATCCTTCTTGGTGTCAGTTATGACACAGCCTACAAGTAGCTGCAGTGGTGCTGGTTTCCAGGTGCAGGGTGCTTGGAAAGATTGTGGGGACAGGGTTCTAGGCTCAGAGTCTCAACAAACTTATTGTGACACGTGGGTCTTGGGGCACATTTGCCCTCTGTAGCTGGGTTTGGTGTAGGTTGCCCACAGGGCCAGGATCTATGACTCTAAAATACTCATTAGCGGCTCAGTTCCAGGGCTGGGTTGCAGCTCTGACTCTATTATTGGGAGGTGGAGCATAGCACTGGCCTGACTCTAGGGAGGAAGGGTTGCTCTGGAGGTTTGAGCCCAAGGAACAGTGCGTAGCTGCAATTTGGGAACCTGAGCCAATGGGGCTCAGTGGCAACTCAGGTCCCAAGGGAAAAGGCATCATGTAGTGGTGGCTTTAAACCCTGAGATGATGTGGTGTCGCACTATTCCAGACTGTGAGTCCAGGTGGAACAGCAGCAATTAGAATGGTGGAGCACAGTTGTTGTTTGGGCCCTGGAGTGGGGGCAGGGAGCAGCACACCTATGACTCAACTCTCCGTGGAGGAGTATTGTCTCAGCAGGCGAGACTCTAGGGGGCTAGTCCAAACACAGGAAAGCAGGGTACTAGAATTGTTTGACCTGTAGGGTGGGCTGTCTCAGCTCAGTTACTGCTGTGTTTCTCTGTGATGTGAGCTACTACATCAACTCAGCCCTGGTATATAGGAAGCTACTTCAGCTTAAGTACTATGGTGCATGATCACTCTGGGTGGCCAAAGCACCTTTCTCTGGGAGGCAGGTTGCTGCTTCAACTTAGGCACTGGGCAAGAGTGCCTGCTCTAGGTGGCCACCGCACTGTTTCCCCAGGAAGGAGTATACTGCTTTAGCTTCAGCTGAAGGGGGTGGTGTGCAGCATAGGGGGCAGGGGGCAACTGGAGTGGGAAATGTAGATGGAGTGGTTTTGCCAAAATACTGTTTCCTCAGGTAGGAGTGTGCAGCTTTAGCTCAGGCTCCAAGGGGCAGGACGTACATAGCAGCAACTAGAAGTGTAGATGTGGCAGCTCTGTGCCAAGGCAGTTTCCTTGGGAGGCAGTGCACACTTCAGCTCAGGTCCCTAGGGGCAGGGCAGAGCAGCCACTGGGAGAGGTAGATAGAGCTGTTCTGTGAAAGCACTGTTAGCCTGGGAAGGAGTTCGTATCTTCAGCTCCAGTCTGAGGAGTTTGGAAAGGGGTAGGTGGAGTGAGTCCACTGCTGCTTGGCCACATAGGGAAAGGCATAACAGCTAGCAGCTCAGCTTGAGGATGTCGGCTGCCGGGCAGGAGTGGTTCAGCAATGGCTTAGCCTCTGGCATGAAGTGGTGTCATGGCTATTATCCTCTCCTCCTGGAAAGACACACTGCAGCAGTAATTTCAGTGTAGTAGTTGTACAGACTATAGGGGGCAGAGTATAGCATCAGCTCCTTCTCTGAGGAGAACACAGTTGTGTGGACTCCAAGCAGTTCTCTCGGCTGGGCTTAGTGCCTGTGAGGACTGTAGGGGACCCTAGTGGTGAGGACAGCAGGTGCCCAAGGTGTTGCTGGGGGATGCTTGGATCATCTTGCCTGCCTTTTCCTCATAAGGAGAAGTTCCTTCTGGTTCTCAGCCGATCCTGGCTGAGGGATGGAGTGGTGGAGGCCGGGTGTTTCCTTCTCTTCTCTATGTGTCTATCCTGAGTTTCTGTGCTCATCGGAGTCTCTGTTACTTTTTTTTAATGTGCTTTGACATTTTCCTTTAGCTACTTTTATTAAAATATAGTTGTTTTTTCACTGTTTTGCTTTGTTCAAAGAATGAACAAAGGGCGGGGATGAGTGTTAGGGGATTCTAGTCAGCTGTCTTGCTGACATCATTTCTCTTTCACTTTTTAGTTCCAATGAAACTGCTTCTTGACTTTACTGAACCCCTAAGGTTATGATCTCTCAACCTATGAGCCATCTTTGGCTTCATGTACTCATTTACTTAGGATCCCATTATCTATTACCCAGCATCACCCTTAACAATAGTTTCAACTTCTTTGGCTCCTTTTCTGTGTTCATCCTGTAATTTTCCCATGGTCAGTCCCTGACCCCATGGAATGATCAGGCCCCTTCCATCAGAGAATCCTGCCCACTTATAGGACCAAGTAAGACAGGGCTCTTCTGCCTAACATGCAACATAGCCTTTGCCTATGACCCTCAAGACCCGAGCACTTCTGATATCTTTGTCAACTTGTGACGTTGTCCAAAGATGCAATCCCAACAAGTGAGGCATTTGAAATTTTGGTTTCCACTCAGGGATGTAGAGAGCTATGTTGAGTATCATTCCTACTCTTGTTTTTGTTTTTTGTTTTCTTTGTTTTGTTTTTTGTTATCATTTTTTTGAGATGGAGTTTCACTCTTGTTGCCCATGCTGGTGTTCTATGGTGCGATCTCAACTCACTGCAACCCCTGCCTCCTGGGTTCAAGTGATTCTCCTGCCTCAGCCTCCCAAGTAGCTGGGATTACAGGCATGTGCCGCCACGTCCAGCTAATTTTATATATTTTTTAATAGAGACGGGGTTTGTCCATGTTGGTGAGGCTGGTCTCAAACTCCTGACCTCAGGTGATCCACCTGTCTCAGCCTCCCAAAGTGCTGGGATTACAGGCGTGAGCCACCGTGCCCAGCCCATTCCTAACTCTTTAAACAAAAATGTAGCCAGGCAAATCTCAGGTTCGTTGCTCTTCTTGAACTCAACAGAGAGCTGAGGTTTCAGAGCAACTGAGTATTATGAAATCTAAACATAGACTTGCTCCTGTTGGGTGAGATGGGATGCAAGCACTTGTTCACCTGGGGTAAATATAGTAGGAAGCTGGTAAGAATTTAGTTGTAATTGTTTGGACGAAGGGAGGCAAGATGGTGCACTTCCGGGTTCTTCACCCCCCCCCCCCACTCTTCCCGCTAGGGCGAAAATGCAGCCGGCGCCCAGGGAGGGTGCAGACCAACTGGGCATGCGCCAGGTGACGTCAATCCGAAGAGACCAAGATTTACCTGGTCGCACCTGCGGAGCGCCCCTGACACGCCCATGCCCCACCTATTGCCCTCCCACTCCTAGAAAAGCCGCTCTCCGCCATTGAGCCACGCAGACTTCCCAGCTTCCCAGTCCTGTGGGGATGTCAGGAACTCCGTCCGAGAGCTTGGGGGAGGGGAACTCTGCCGGCCTCAGGCCGACAGACTTCTTCTCCACACCTTAGGTTACTAAAATAAACTAGCAGTTTTGCGCCTGACCTTTGCCTACTTGCTGGTTCTTTTGTGCTTGCTCTGGTGGTCTTAGAAAAACAAGACAGTAATATTTAATAAGTTTGTGGAGGCTGAATGTAGGATTACAGGAAAGTGTAGAGCCCCAGGAGGCTGCAAATATGTGGAAGTTCACACTCCATTGCAGGCTTTTTCTCTATGTATCTCACCAGGTGCTTACAAGCAATATTTGTAAGAGTCTTGAGAAATGTCCCTCATGGTGTAGTCCTCAGAGATAGGTAGGGCTGCCTTTTGAGGACAGACATGAAACACTACCAGGACCCTTCTTCCTGATTTCTTGTAGAGAACAAAAGCCTTGATATTAAGAGGGAGAGGGAGAGGAAGTCAACAAACACTATTGCCTTGGTAAAAACCCATCATAGCTGGGGAATGGGAACAGAAAAAAGTCATCTATCCCTGGAAGGGGAAAGGCACATGTACTGGGCCAAGAAATACAGCTTGGGTAAGGGCACAAGCACTGAGGATGCCACACCCCAAAGCTCAGAGGCTTAGTGTCTGGCTAAGACTGAGACTTCACAAACTGCTGTCTCCAACCATTAAGCCAACAAGCACAGAGTAACAAGAAACAGTAGAATGTACCTGGTAGAGTTTCAAAAGCACGAGACACACCCACCGTGAGGCACAGTGCAAAGGAAAGACCTAGAGCAGAGTGAAGCAAACATTGGGAAAAATCCTCTGGCATGCCAGCTTGCACCTCAAACCCAGAGCATCATCAGAGAAATTTGAGGGTTGTGGTGCACTGCGGGTAACCATAGCAACAACAAACTGAAGTATAATTTCTGACCAGATTAATTCAACCTCCTGCACTAAAGGCTTAGGAAAAAGAAAGACATGTCTATTTCTACTCATAAAAAGCATTTACCATAGCCCTATTCTCTTCAGTGAAGATGTCTCACTTAGACTCTCCAAAATAAAAAATAAAATAAAAAATAAAGGTTTTGCTTGAAAGAAAAAGGTAAACAAAAACAACCCATTGCCAAGAGACAAAGCAATCATCAGGACCATACTCAGATTTGACACAGATGCTGTAGTTCTCTAAAAGGGTATTTAAAATAACAATGATTAGTGTGTTAAAGGCTCAATGGCAGAGATTGACACACTTTTTCTCTAAAGGGTCAGACAGTAAATATTTCAGGCTTTGTGGACCACGTATAAACTGTTACATATTATTATTATTATTTTAAAGTGTTTTTAAACTTTTAAAAATTGTAAAAACCCTTCTAAGTGCATAGGTCTTACAAAAACAGGCCACTGGCTGGATGTTGCCCACAAGACCTGGATCTGCCCATCTATATCTAGAAATTATAGAAATGAAAAAAATATATAATAACAGAGATGAAGAATACCTTTGATAGACTCATCAGTAGATACGACAAGTTAAGGAAAGAATCAGTGAACTTGAAGTCAACTTGAAGATAGGTCAATAAAAATTACCTGAATTGAAACACAAAGAGAAATCAAAAAGTAAAAAAAAAAAAAAAAAAAAAAAGCGAAACAAAACAAATGAAAATAAAACCAAAACAAAACCCCCTATTGTATCCAGGACATGTGGGATAACTTCAGTCTGACATACGTCTAATTAGAATAGCAAAAAGAGAAGAAATAGAGAACAAGGCAGAAGAGAAACTTTCAAAGAAACAATGGCCAAGAATTTCTCAAATTTGCAAATAGATACAGGAAGCTCAGAGTAAACCAAGCAGTAAAAATATAAAGAAAACCCCCAGATAACACCCCCCCACGCCACATATCCTACACTTATGTTCAAACTAGTGAAAAATGGAAGCATCTTACTTACTGAAGTCTGTTGATGGCTTCTGGGGAGAAGTTGTGATATCTGCCCAAGTTCTGTAGTGGGAAGAGAGCAAGGAGATTTTGCATGGACCAGTGATTGGAGCAAGGAAGGCAGCAGCACATTTAAAGAAAATGTTTAACTGAACCGTCCTGAAATTTTTTTCAGAATAGCTTGCTTAGGTGTCTGTAGGTCACCTCATAAATAGAGAAACTACCTTTCTTATCTATCTAAATTCCAGAAAAGATAACCAGGCTCTGGCCAAGAGTGGTAACGTGTCAGAAATGGTGATGGAGATGACCAGGAGATCCAGGATAAACAGCCACCCATGACCTTGGTCCGATGCTCTGTATCATATCCATTTTGTTTAACCTAAAAGAGAAAGAGAGGAAAAAGAATGCTTGAGCAGGGCTCCAGAGCTCAGAAGTAAATCTTCCACAGTCACAACGAAACCAGGTTTCTTTGTTTCCTGTTTAGAAAGCGGGCACTGAGTCAGGAATCTGGGCTCCCCCAGACAGGAACATGCTTAATGAGCATTTAGTGTACTTTCAACATAGACCAGACTCCAGAGCTGGTTTTTCTTTAGCCCTGGAGGAGGGCTAAGTCCATGATGTTGTGGACAAGAATTGCTCTCAAATGGCTTTCAAACAGGAACAGCTCAGACTCTGGGCCAAGCTAAGAGCCTGCTCGCTTTGACCCCATGCCAGGCTGTCTGACGCCTGCATAATAATGTCCCTAACAATATATGATTTCTAACCCAACCATGACCTTCACATTGGCATCATTTTACTTATTATTATTCATCTGCCTTTCCCATTTCCCACACCAGCTATTTTAATCCTTCAAAATTATTTAATTTTATTACTTCACTACATCTACTTCACGTCTTAACGGATGATCATGCTTCTTACTTCACAGAAAACAGAGACTCACTGCTCAGATAATAACAACATGTCATATGTATTGCACCTCTTATACACAAGGTAGTGCTTTTGCTCTTCTCACAAATGATCGCATTAATATTAACATCACCTTAACATAGACTTATTATTCCCTCCTTTCAAGAAGATAAAAAGCCTTTGAGAGGGTTCAAACTTAGGTCTGAGACACCACTTAGCCTCTGCTTTTTAAAAATTACCTCTCTGCTTCTTCTAGAAAACAAAACATATCAAAATAAAAATTGATCCAAACCAAACCTTCTTTCTGACCTGCTGTAGATATCTTTTCATAGGTAAAAATAACTTACAGTTTAAAAATACTTTGGCAAGGTTAAAATAAATAGAAATTGCATTCATGTGCAAACAGTTGATATAGACATGTTTCTGCAAGCAGGTTTGAACGAAGGTGGGGAAAGGGGAGGTAAGAGGGAAGATGGGGAGAGAACGGGAGAGGGGGACCATACAGGAAGGCAGCGATGCATGAGAATAGGAAGCTAGGGGGAACCAAATACAAACATAGAGTGCTTCACAATTTAACTGAGCATTGGCCCTGTCTGTCTATAATTGAAGATGCAGAACTACCTCGGAAAGAAGAAGAAAGAACCAAGGCATTTCCCTTAGAAAAGGAACAATGACAAGAAAGAGAACAATCTGTGTTAAAGGTACCATATTAAAGGTCATCTTAGGTTTTCAGAACATGGCCTGCCATCTCGATTGGTATCTGTGCCAAAGTATTAGCTGATATTTAGCAACAAAAACAACCCATATATTCTTTCGTGGATTTATGCAGTAGTCCCCTCAGTGCTTAGATGGTAGCTTGGCCAAATTGAAGGGCCACATTGGTTTCCAGAGGAAACATTTTTTCTCTCTCTTTTTTTTTAGCTTGATGAATTGTGGAGCCATTCATTTCACCAGAGGGTAAAGTAAGAAAAACTAATTATATTTAAATGAACACTTGGCATTTGGTTCAGCAACCTAGTGTGACCTGGAGTTGTTTTAAAGACCTTACTTTTTCTCTGCAGAAGGCGCTGTCTTTCTGAGGACCAGACCCTGCAGAAGGAGCTGTCTTTCTGTGGACAAGACCCAGGTCCAATTTCTCTTTTAGCTCTTACTTACATTGAATTAAATCCTAATTAAAAGTAGACTGCTCAGCTGTGTGTCTCCTGGAATGGATCTCTTCCAGGACTGAAACATTCTCATTTAGTGAGATGTCTTCTTGTTATTGCATATAAAGTCACTAATACTTTCCTGGGAGTCTATATATAAAATTTATGTTAAGTGTGTATTCACCCATAGACTAACTTGAATGACTATTTTCTCATTAAGGCAAACTCTTAGCTGATATATTACAGAAGTTTTATTCTCAAGGATTACTTCTGGACATTGGAAATCTTAATTTTTTCATATTGAATTTTATGTAAACCAATTGGTTATTTCTAAGTTTATTTATGGATTGTTTTGCTGTTTATAGTCCTAATTAGGAAATGTATTAAACCAGTTGTCCACAAAGTGTGAATCAGTAATATAATTCTTTGTAGAGTATGAATGTGAGCTAGGGAGATTTCATAGAGAGATGATTCTCCTGCTGTTCTCTCAGTAGGCATCCATTTTGCTTTGTGTTACTATTTCTCCTGTCTTTCTGAAGCACAGAACCAAAGTAAAGGGAACTAACTGGAGCTCAGAGTTAATCCTATGTCCAGAGAACAAATTTAAGCTAATTGTTCTACCAGGGGTTTGAACTCATGACCTAGGTCTCATTATATTAAACTCAAACCAACTGAGCTAACCGATAAAGGAGAAACCTGATGTCAGGTGTCTAGCAATACATGGTGCTACATCATTCCAGCATCACTGCTTCCACTGTTACTGTTAACCAAAGGACTTTTGGGAAAAACCTCCTCAGAAGTTTCTGAGATATCTGACCAAGTCAAAGAGTTGGTCAGAATTCAACAGCATAGATTTGATGTCATGTCAAAATCACAGGGAATGGTGATACTCTCTGGACATAGTGAAATAGCTGCTGATACTTTCAAAACAGAAGGAAAGATTTATTTTCTATCACATATGCCACAATGAAAAAATGTCACAAGATACTGGAACTACTGTCCACATCAGTCACTTCCAGAGGGAAAGTGAGAATTGATTTTCTAATAATTTGTCATCCTGGGCGTATCTGAAGTGTACTATTTATTCATTCTTTTAATCACAAATATTTACTGAGCCTTTTCTCTGTGGCAGAAATTGTCATAGGCAATGAGGATACAGAAATGATCAAGATGGACAATGCATGGTTCCCGTGCAGCCAATGTAATAGGGGAATATAGTCAATAAATACATAAGCAAATAAATAAGCAAGAATTTATTATTCAATGTGAACAGTACATAATTTCTCAAATTTCAAAAATGTATTCCTTTATCTCTGTTTTTTTGTACATAAAATACATACATATATAATTCTATTAGAGGCACAAAGTGTTGAAAATTATAGGTAAGTTGCTGTGGATGTGGTCTGTTAAATAGGGTGAGATGAAAGCTTTCTATAATACCATAATTGGAATAATCTCAGCGTTTTTGCAGTTTTTATTAAGGAATTTAGCTTTGAAACCACTCATACTTGCATCTGAACCCTGCCTCCTCTGTTTGTTAGCACTGTGACTTTAGGCAACTGTTTTTCGTTTGTTCATTTTTTAATTTCTCTGAGTCTCAGTTTCCTGGTCTGGAAAATAATGCAGGTTTGCCGTATTAAATACTATAGTAGAATATAAGTAAAATGCATGGCACTTAGCAGGTACTCAAGAAATCGTTCTTCCATCCAAAGAAAGAGAACAACATCTCACACACTCACAATTACCAGGTGCAACTTATTTTGACTATTAGGTACAAAGACTTTAGAAGTACAGTAAATAATTTGAGCTACATTACTTAGCAGAATGATTTTGTTAAAATACATATAATTTCCTCAAGAATATTATTGGCTTTAGATACAAAGGCAGTTCCATCACAGCCCTGCTTTGCAAGATAAAATGAACACTTGCTAAATCATATTTAACGTTTCACTAGTGATTTACAGCAGTCTTTATCTGTAGGTATTTTTCTTCCAACTTTTCAAAGTTGAGGAATAGAGCAGACAATAGCTTAAGCAGAGCAGTGCATGTTTAACTGAGAACTTTTCATCTCTCTGCTCTGATCTAAGCATTCCTTTTTCAGGTAGAGGCTTGGTATTTGAAAAGCAAAGGCATCAAGTTTCTTGGCACTCCGTAGCTTGAAACATTTATCAAAATAAACCCTGGGAGCTGGGGCCTGCACCAACCTTTGGAGATTAGAAGAATGCCATGCATGTGGTGAGGGGTGTGGGAGAGGGGCGATGATTGCGCCTGAGGGAACTGGTGTTCTGGAGGTTTCTGTGCTCCAGCCTGGCTGTCTCTCTATTAGTAACAAAAGATTTGCCTTCCTCAGCCCTAGGCATCTGGCTCTATCCCCAGATGCTGCTCTGAAGTCAGTAAAAAACAGAGGAAATATTTGGGTGCTTTAGATTCAATAATGCTTGGTATAGCAATAACGTTGATAATAGTAATCATAGTTATATTAGTTATAATCACAAATATTTAAGTTATATAAATTATAAATGCAAATAATGTGATACATAATAATTGTATTAAATAAGATAGTTTCAATAAAAACATTAGCATTACAAAAATAATAACATTTTGGCATACATTGTGCCAAACCTCTTTGGACTCCACTGGGGGTGGCAATAGGTTCAAGAGGCTGAAGAAGAGACCCAGAGCCAGTAAAGGAGACACAAGGTTTCACTGGGGGGATCTTACATACAGGGCAGAGGGTCTTTTGGGGGGATCTCATGGACAGAGGAGAGAGTCCAGTGTCAGTGGGCTGAGCAGAATGGTAACCCCTTGTAAAAAGCATATAGTTTATATACCATTTTCACTTAACACCCTCCCTCGAGCAACCTCCACCTGGAAACCTTCATTTAACCCAAAACAAAGGGCCTGGATCCCCGATTATGGCCCACATTCCACGGTTAGGGTGGGAGCCTGGGGCTCAGATGTTCCTCATAGGTAAGGAATGGATGTCCCGGTTGGCCCCTCCCGGATTCCTTAGCTCAGGACTGGGAACACATTCAGGCGCATCAGCCACGCAGGGTCATTCTCGGTGTGCTCAAGTCAAGTTATTGCTGTCAGATGCATCTATATACAGTATATTTACTAAGAACTTCACACACATCTCTTTGAAACTCTAACCAAAATATTTTGATTCAAGTGCTATTATTTCTCCATTTCACAGAAGAGGAAACTGAGACAAAGTAAAGTTACTTCCCCCAAATCACCTAACAGGTAAGTGAAGGAGTCGGGATACAAACCCAGGCAATAAAACTCTGAAATCTCAGTTCTATGTTACATATGTTGACAAATCTATATTCAACTTTATTTTCTATGGTTGATCCAATGACTTGAAACATAAGCAACATGTTCAATTGTGATCAAGGATGGCAAAATAGCAACATTCACCTCTGAGTCATTCTACTTTCCCCAGAATATATACAGAGAATGTACATTTTCCCCTCCACCCTAGTTGGTGCTGCATTCAATTAGCAAATACAGTAAATCAGTTGAGTAAAAAGGAGGACTTGTGATTTGGAGAAAGAATTGGTCTCTTGAAGTCAAAATAGTGATGTTTTATTTGCCTTTCTTGATATCTATTCATAGTTTAGTCCTTGTTGTTTTTCCTTTTTCAAGTAATTGACCCCATGACTGTTCCACTTTTAAGTACTCAAAGCCTAGATGACTTAGACACAAACTTCTCAACCTTTGGCTCTTTTCTTGACTAATCCCTGAGCTCAATTCTGAAGTATTTCAGGTTCATTTGCTGCCAAAATCTGGGGTGAGAGTTTGCACCTTCTGATTTTTGTTTACAAAAGTTACTTACATCCAAACTGAAATGCCCCATCTCCCAGAAAAATTGAGATGGGGTCATCACTCACCTCAAAGGCTACACACGGGGCAGGAATTTTCTCCTGAGGTCACATGCAGTGGATGAATTGTTAAGGGCTAATGTGGTAGGTCACTGACTCGGCAGCCTTGTTCAAAGATGTCACCTGAAGCAACAAAGGCCTCATCCTATTTTCGAGAAAGCAACATCGAGACTCTCTGGACCACAAGGATAAACAACTATTGCTTATCCTTTTTGGTTTAAAGTCATCTGGTGGTTTTAATGTATATTTCCACACTTTTTATAAATCAGGAACTCTAGGAATCTAAATCCCAAATTGACTTATTGGCTTAATATTTTGGAGTGGTCAAGTTGATTTAAAGCATTCAACTTGCCTCATTCACCAGTACATGTGTAAATCTGTTATAATGTTATGTTCATCTGGGAAATGAGACTAAAGGGTGATGGAAAAAAGAATGAAAAAGAAGAATGAATGAAACTAGCTGAACTCCTACTTTCTTGCCTCAATTCAATAAATAAAATTTATTTATGCATCTAAGAAATATTGTGAGTACTTACTATCATAATAGTGTAATAGTGCTATGCTGAGAAATGCTAGTATGAATAAAACTGATACGTTTCTGCCCAGATAGCTTAATATCTAATGGTGAAGATACAACAGTTACAATAAAGTGTAGTAAATGGTACAGTGGGGATAGGAGGCTTTCTTCTAACACTTGAAGGATTTAATTTGGTCAGGTGATTCAGTTTATTATTTATGTTTTCAAACAGAAAAAGTAGGATTGTAGGGAAAGGGAAATATCTTTTTCTTCCATCTCAGGTTCACGGCTGAGGCCCCTATCACAAAAGAGAATTAATAAGAGAAAATAATACAATTTATTTAATGAAAGTTTTCCATGACATGGAAGCCTTTGGAAATAAAGACCCAAATAATTAGGTAAACTTGTGTGTTTTTATGTTTAAGTTTGATGAAGAATGGGCAGTCGTGGGTAAACATGATTGGAGGATAAAATAGTCTGATCTAATGGTAACAAGTAGGGGGGGAACTTTGTAAGGACTGTTTGTTCAGATTCTTCTTGGCATCTCTGTGTCTGAGGAAAAGGACATTTCTTTTCTTCCGGGTATAGGTTGGGCACCTCTGGAATGAAGGTTTTATGACCTACTTCAGAGGAAGGTCAGAGAACTTTTTTATGACCTGCTTCAAGGGAAAAGGGTGGGAGGAGGTCAGAGGAACCTTCTTGCTTCTGTGGTTTTATCAAATGCCAAGGTGCCCTATTTTGGGGTAGTGTGTCCTGTACCCCCCAACAAAAACAATGATTAGAAATATAAAATGCAGACTTTAGCTCAGTTAGAGTGACTTAGTAGGGAACACCCTGCACCCAAGTAGTGAGCTTCTTGTCACTGGTAGCAATTAAATAGAGGCCTGTTATTCAGGAGATTTCTACTTGGTAAAACCACTGGGTTTGCTGCTTGTGAAACTTCCAATCCAGAAATCCTGCAGTTTTATGAGTTAAGTATTTACTTTGAGTAGCTCCTGGTCTTCATGAGAAGATCAAGACCTGTCATTTGGACATCTTTACTGGAAGCCCTTCAGCAAGAATTAGGGGCAATAAAACAGGTGTAAAGGCCTCTGACTTTTACACCTAATATGCCATATATTACCTTAGTTTTGAGCATTAGAGTCTAATGGTGGTTTACTATAATTGAAATTCCCCTAGGGAAAGCAAACCAAAGCCTCTCCCATTACAGTGTAAAGAAGATAAAATGCTTTATTTTGAAACACTGTTTTCAAATGTACCGTACTTTTCAAAGCTTTTTCTTGCATCATTTCTTTAATCCTTTTCCTATCTTATGTAGCAAGTAGAATGTGAAATGTTTTTTTCCCAGTCACAGAATCTCAGCTCCTCTGAATAAAGATTTTTTAAAAATGTGCTTATTACTATTGATCTAATATATGTATGTGCAGAATCCATGCACATATCTAAATATGCTTGTAACTGATATATGAATAGTCTTTAATGATGCTACTTCAAGCAATTCATACAAGATCCTTATATTCAAATATTTTCTTACTGACAAAAGATCTTAGCTTTTAATCAAGGTTTTAGTTTCACAGAACTAGCATGATGTATCTCATATGTGTGCTGGGAACTGTCAAAGAACAAAGTTTCAACAAATTGAGTTTTAAAAGATCTAATTGACTTCCATTAGGGATTCATGAACCAGGCAGCATCCAGTCTACAAAATAGACAGAAGCTCCGTTGGGAGTGACTGAACAGTCAGTTTTTGTTAAGACAGCTTGAGCAGGAGAAAGGAGATAGCGTAGTGCAGAAAGAGGATTGGTTAATATTAGGTTACTTAGGGTTACTTTTCTTGCGGGGAGACTGCCTTACCATGCCAGTTTAGGTAGGTGGGGGCCTTTTTGATTGGTCGCTGTGAATCTCCTATTTGTTTTTTTTTTAGAAAACGACTTGGGGATTTGACTATCATCTTGCCCCTGATTTCTCAGAAACTCAGATCTTACAAGTAAGAACAACTTAGATTTCAGTTTGGTGATTCCATTTTGAGTTGGTGTGTTGAGGCCTACGGTAGGAGCTAAGTCCAAATCAAAGGCCTCTCATCAATTTTATTTGATACAACCAAAGTCATGAGAATCATGAACCTTTCTTGTATTCATTATTGTTATATATTTTGCTTCTTTAATAAGAGATTTCTGTTTTTTTCTAATAATTCTCTGTGTTCCTGCCTTTTTATTAATATATTTCAATTATTGATAATTACAGAAGTAGTTGATCCCAATTGATATTAATTGAGCCATTTTTATCTGGCAGGCATTGTCTTAGAACTATCTAAAGTTTAGAAAAACCAGTCTTCCATAGCAGAGTGGAATGCTTCTGAAAGTCAACCAATTCAAATGGTCCATAAGGAAAGTTGATATTTACTCTGGCCCTAACAGTTTTATCTTAGTCTTGATTACACAAGAAAAGCATTTCCCCAAGAGAGAATTACATCATAAAGGGAAAACAAAATAAAACACATAGCCTCTTAAGCCTCAGGTGATTTGAAAATGAAAACTATAGCAAAATTTATTTTAAAACACTTTGGATATCTATATAAAGGATACTCTTTCTTGAGCACTGTTGGGAACTTCCCACTTAATGTAGCAACTGTTATCTTCTTTTACATATGTGATTCTTTTTTCCATATGTTTTTGCCTTGGAAAACTACACATTTGCTGAAGTTAAAGGAATATCTGCCCTCATTATATAAGTCAGGTTGGTAAGTTTGAGGGTAGTTAACTCAACTCCAAAAGTACAAATTCAAGTGCTTATGTGGATTTAGTTAGTACTGCACTAATTAGCAATGCACTAAGTAAATCCACATAACTTTAATAACTTTTTTATCAATAATTCACAGATAATTTCTGAATCATTTAGAGAAGAATTCTTTTGGAAGAAATATGTGGCTCGAATGGCAGTTGTATCCTTCCTGATGTTAATAGAACTCCCACAAAAACAGAACAGGCACACCTTGTTTTATTGCCCTTTGCTTTATTGTGCTTTGCAGGTACTGCATTTTTTTTTTTTACAAATTGAAGGTTTCTGGCAAATCTGTATCAAGAAGTCTGTTGGCACCGTTTTTCCAATAGTTTGTGTTCACTTTGTGTCTCTGTGGCAGGTTTTCAGACTTTTTCATTATGTCAGTTATGGTGACCTGAGGTCAGTGATCTCTGATGTTAGTATTGTCAGAGGTGTATGAACCAGAGCAATTCTATCTTGAGTAAGCGCTGGGTAAAACGAGGCTGAGACTTACTGGGCTGCATTCCGAGACAGTTAAGGCATTCTAAATCACAGGATGAGATAGGAGGTCGGCACAAGATGCAGGTCATAAAGACCTTACTGATAAAACAGTTTGCAGTAAAGAAGCCAGTCAAATCCCACCAAAACCAAGATGGCCACGAGAGTGATCTCTGGTCATCATCACTACTACACTCCCACCAGTGCCATGAAAGTGTGCAGATGCCATGGCAACATCAGGAAGTTACCCTGTATGGTCAAAAAAAGGGAGGCAAGAATAATCCACCCCTTGTTTAGCATATCATCAAGAAATAACCATAAAAATGGGCAACCAGCAGCCTTTGGGGCTGCTCTGTCTATGGAGTAGCCATTCCTTTATTCCTCTACTTTCTTAATGGACTAACCCTAAATTCTTTTTTACATGAGATCCAAAATCCTCTTGGGATCTGGATCAGGACCCTTTTCCTGTAATAGTATTGTAACTGTTTGGGGTGTCACAAACTGAACCCATATAAGACAGCAAACTTAATTGATAAATGTTATGTGTCTTCTAACTACTGCGCTGACTGGCTGTTCCCTCATCTCTCTTCCTCTCCCTGGGCCTCCCTCTTCCCGGAGACACAGTGATATTGACTTTAGGCCAATTAATAACCCTATAATGGCCTCGAAGTGTTCAAGTGAAAAAATGAGTCACACATCTCTCACTTTAAAGCAAGAAATAATTAAGCTTAGTGAGAAAGGCATGTTGAAAGTCGAGATAGGCTGAAGGTTAGGTCTCTTGTGCCAAAAAGTTAGCCAAGTTGTGATTGCAAAGGAAAAGTTCTTGAAGGAAATTAAAACTGCTATTCCAGTTTTAATGACTAATAAGCACATGAATGATGAGAAAGCAAAGGAAGCCTTATTGCTGATACGGAGAAAGCTTTAGTGACCTGGGTAGAAGATCAAACTAGCCCCAACATTCCCTTAAGCCAAGGCCTAATCCAGAGTAAGTTCCTAACTTTCATTTCTACAAAAGCGGAAAGAGATGAGGAAGTTGTACAAGAGAAATTCGAAGCTAGCAGAGGTTGGCTTGTAGATTGAAGGAAAGAAGCCATCTCTATAACATAAAAGTGCGTGGTTAGGCAGCAAGTGTTGATGGAGAAGCTCTAGCAAGTTATCCAAGAGATCTAGCTAAGATTATTGCTGAGGGTGACTACACTAAACAACAGTGTATCAGTGTAGACAAAACAGCCTCATAGTGGATGAAGATGCCATCTAGAACTTTTATAGCTAGAGAGGAGAACTCAATGCCTGACTTCCCAGGACAGGCTGACTCTCTTTTTAGGGACTAATGCAGCTGGAGACTTTAAGTCGAAGCCAGTGTTCGCTTTCCATTCTGCCTGCGCTCTCTAAACAAAATAACAAAGACTACATGATAGCACATCTGTTTACAACATGGTTTACTAAATATTTCAAGCCCACTGTTGAGATCTGCTGCTCACAAAAGAAGATTCCTTTCAAAATATTACTGCTTACTGACAATGCACCTGGTTACCCAAGAGATCCAATGGAAATGTGCAACAAGATGTATGTTGTTTTCATGCCTGCTAACATAAAATCTATTATGCAGCCCATAGATCAAGGAAGAATTTTGACTTTCAAATTTTCATATTTAAGAAATATATTTTGTAAAGCAATAGCTGCCATAGATAGTGATTCCTCTGCTAGATCTGAGCAAAGTCAATTGAATATCTTCTAGAAAGGATTCATCAGCACTTCATTCATAGAAGGTGGCCAAAATATCAACATTAACAGGAGTCTGGGAGAAGTTAATTCTAAGCTTCATAGACGACTTTGAGGGATCCCAGTGGAGAAAGTAACTGTAGTTGTGGTGGAAAAAGCAAGAGAACTGGAATTAGAAGTGGAGCCTGAAGATGTGACTGGATTGCTGCAATGTCATGATGAAACTTTAACAGCTAAGGAGTTATTTCTAACGCATGAGCAAAGAAAGTGGTTTCTTAAGATGGAATATGTTCCTGGTGAAGATGTGGTGAACATTGTTAAAATGACAGCAAAAGATTTAGAATATTATAGACAGTTGATAAAGCAGTGGTAGGGCTTTGAGGATCAGCTCCAGTTTTGAAAGAAGTTTTACGGTAGGTAAAATGCTATCAGACAGCATTACATGTTACAGAGAAATCTATCATGAAAGGAAGGGTCAATCAATGTGGCAGACTTTATTGTTACCTAATTTTGAGTAATTACCACAGCCATCTTAATTTTCAGCAATCGTCACCCTGATCAGTCAGCAACCATCAACATCGAGGCAGGACCCTCCACCAGCGGAAAAAAAATTACGACTTGTAAGGCTCAGAAAGTTGTATTTTTAGCAATAAAGTATTTTTAAGTTGAGGCATGCACATTGCTTTTTAATACATAGTGGCATTGTACACTTAATTGACTACAGTATAGTTTAAGCCTAACTTTTATACGCACTGGGAAACCAAAAATTTGTGTGACTTGCTTTATAGTGATATTCACTTTATTGTGATGGTTTGAAAGTGAACCTGCAGTATATCTGAGGTATGCCTGCATTACATTCTGCTACACTCCAAGGGGTCAGAAATATCGCTTAGTGTGTGTGCACACACACTTAAAACAATGAATTTCTCTGAAAGGGAATTTGCATAGAGTTGCCCTGACTACATCAAAACCTTTTCAATTGGTTGGGTGTGGTGGCTCAAACCTGTAATCCCAGCACTTTGGGAGGCTGAGGTGAAAGGATCACTTGAACCCAGGAGTTCGTGACCAGCCTGGGCAACATGGCAAGACCCCATCTCTACAAAAAATAAAAAACAAATTAGGAGGCGTGGTGGCACACACCTCCAATCCCAGCTACTCAGGAGGCTGAGATGGGAGGATCACTTGATCCCAACAGGTCGAGGCTGGCTGCAGTGAGCTATGATCACGCCACTGCACTCTGGCCTGGGTGACAAAGGAAGACCCTGTCTCAAAAAAAACAAAAAAAAAAGAAGAAGAAAGGAAAAACCGTTCCATCAACAAATATTTATAGAGTATTATTTCAGGTTTTATGAAGAAAACATAGTTTCTGTCCTCAAGCTGCCTATAATATATTTTGGTAGAGAGAAATTCAAATTAAAAATTATGTATTGCCAATGAGTGCTGTCAGACTTTGGGAGAAAGCCCCCAGCTCTTATGAAGTGCGTTATTTATTAGTGTTATTCCAGAACCACCATTTTGTTTCCTAATTAGTCCCCAGATTCCCTATAAACAGGAATTAAAGACTTTGTATACCCTATGACTTTTAGTATACATTTGTTGATTGACATTTAAGTTTTTGCAGAAACTACTTTCCCCTCTTTGTGAATTGTTTTCTCCTATTGCCCAGTGTCTCAGAAGATCTTTAAGAAAATACTTGGTTTTTCTCATACTATAGCACAGTCCATAAATAGGTTTTATAACAATTATCTTATAAGTGAATGTGCCATTAACTAATTAGAGGCCTTTAGGAAGAAAGATCGTTTCAGTTTGTCATTAATTCACCCCCTGTCTTAAAGCAGAAGTGTGACTACATGTTTTCATTCTGTCACCTACTCTGAAGGCTGGTGATATTTGGTCATGTCTTCAATAAAGAGCTGAAGATAAGGGTGGTCTCAGGCTTTGCTATTCACTGTTGGTATATGTGAAATGCAGGGGAAAAATAACGTTTTCCTTACCCGTTGCACGACTCATGGCTGATACCGCTATAACAAAAGATAGATTAACAAGAGAAAAGCATGACAAACATATTTAACCAAAATTTTACATGAGATAGGAGCCTTTCGAAATGTAGTCCCAAAGACATGGGGAAAACTGTGTTTTTATGCAGATTTGATGAAGAGTGGACACTCATGTAGAAGTATGATTGTACAAAGGGGGTGTCATCTAATAGTAATAAATTGGGAGAACTGAGAAAGGCTGAGTTGTTCAGATTCTTTTTGGCATTTTTGTGTCTTCATTCCTTTCCTCTAGGTGTAGAGCAGAGCACCTGACACATGAGGGTCTCTAAGAGAAGATCAGAGTGACCTTTCTGCCTCTTGTTTTCTCAATTTCCAAGCTGCCATATTTCGGGATAGATGTTCTGAACCCCAACAGAAGGACAATATCTCCCTGTTGGGCTGATTCACACATAATCTGAGCCATTTAAGGCTAGATCTGCATAAGTGAACCCCTCTGGCAAAGCAGTTTGCATCAGTAGACTTTAGTGTTACAAAGTGCAAACAGTAAGCCCTTCCAGGATATGGAAGATGTAAAGAGAAAAGAGAGGCTCCAAGGAGATAGGCTTAGCAATAAGATGAAAATGGCCTAGAACCAGGGACCATTCGTTGTGTAAACAATAATTAGATTTTCCGCCAATTCTTTCCACCCCTCATTTTTATCACTTTTCATGACTATTCAGAAATTAAAGCCAATAAACTTTCCAATTACCAATATGCACTGTCAATGTTTTTCCGTGATAGGATTTAGGAAACTAGAAACTCAGAAATTTTTAAAATTAAAAAATATTTTTATTATAGATTAGGCAAATTTGTCTCCATGCCACTCTTAGATACATAGTGATAGAATAACATTTCAATTGGTAGGTATTTATCCCTTTTAAAATTCAATATAAGCTACTGTTTTGTAGGAGTCTTCCAGAAAAAATCAGGAAATAGATTGTCCAGAGGATTCCTCTTGACTCTTTTGTGAATTCCTGACTGTGTATGGTTAGCATTAACAGGACATGGGTTGGGGCCCATGTGGAAGAAATTTATGCTATAACCATCTTTTGAAATATTGTGGCTGCTGAAGTTGCAGGTAATGAATCAATCACATGTATATATGTTATTAGTGCTCAGGTGGTAGATTCATATTTCTGATTTATGAGGTAATGTTTATCTTTCCCCTATATAGGAGTAAATGGCAGTTGTTTGAACAGAAAAACAAATAAGCAAACTTATTATGCCATGTAGTATCTCCTGTTTTAGTGTCAACTGGGTAGAATTGAGAAATCCAGTTTGGATAAAATTATGCCCCGATAAATAGCCACATAATTATCACTATTAAAAAAGTCAGCTGTCTGGAGGCAACACCAATGGACCATGAAGATGACTCCCATTCAGTGAACAATTATAGGGCTCAGGAGAGTGAGACAAAGTCTTTCATCCTGCCCCTAACTGGGGCACAAACTCCTAACCTCAGCGAAATAACAGCCTGTTCCAGATGTGAAAAGATAGAGTGAGTGGTGATGCCTCATGAGCATCTATTGCAGAGCTCTGTTAAGGGGTTCTGACTCTAGCTATGATGCAGTAGCTCTTATCAGTGTAGTGTTTCTGCTATATTAACTATGAAGGCTGGATAAAATGCAAAGAAACAAACTAAAACAACCATCTTAAGTCATTGGAGAGTAATCTCGAAAGCCAGGACTTGAAGGGCTGGGATCTCGTAGTGAATAAAAGAATATTAAGGTGAGTCCTGCATTTGCTACTGCTTTTACTCCTGAGAAGATGGGACACAAGCTGGGAGGAAAGCAGCATCCTAGAGCTCTGGCAGTTTCACTGGGAAAGGGGTATAAAAATTGGAATTTAGAGCCACTAAGATGAATAGGACTTGAAACCATCCTGTGCTGAGAAAAGAAAGCTGTAGAGAATTAAACCCAGCATTTTGTACGCAGTTTCCCCTTGAGTCATTTGATGACTTCTAAGCTGTGTGTGCACAGAAGGAGACACATAGAAAGCCAGCAGATTACAGTTGCTAAGAGGCTAAGAGGCCGAGCCACAGATATTTGGCAATCTATTAGTACTGAGGAAAAACTAGAATTCAGGCTTGCCGAGGAGGGGCCTTCATAAACACTCCAGATTCATTTGAAACTCCTTAAAACGCTACGCCCAAGGAGAAAAGACAAAGGGTAAAAAAAGAGGGAACATCTCCCCACTCATTTTATGAGGCCAGAGTAATCTTGAAATTAAAACCTAGCAAGGATATTATAGAAAGCAAAATCTAAAAGCTAATTTCTTATATAAACATAGACTCAAAAATCTTAAATAAAATATTCACATATCAAATACATCATGACCAAGTTGAGTCTATTCTAGGAATGTGTGGTTGATTTAATATTAAAATTTTAATCTTCATAAGATACCACAGTGAAAAAATATAAGAAAACAATGTGATGATCTCAGTAGATGCAGAGAAAGCATTTGAAAAAATTCAACACTCATTCATGCTAAAATATCTTAGGAACTAGAAATTTAAAAAAATCAAACAATGACCATTTTTAAAAATCTTACAGCTACTCACTTAATGGAGAAATAGTGAATGGCTTCTCCCCTAAAGTCTGAAATAATACAAGAGTGTTCAGTACCACCACTTCCACTTAATGCTGTACAGGAACACATGGTTAGTGCAGCAGAACAAACAAAAAAAAACCAAAGTCATAAAAATTATAAATTTTCAAAAAGTCATTACTTGCAGATAGTGTGAATTTTGTACATGGAAAATCAAAAAGAATCCTACAAGCAACCAGCTTTGACAAGTGAATGAGTAAAGTCACTGAATACAAGGTAAATACACAGAAACTCTATTATTTTCCTAAATAAGGCAATAAGCCTGCAGATGAATTGATTAAAAATGATGCTGTTTCCAATGGCATCAAAAGCAATAAATGCATAGAAATCAGTCTATCAAACATTGAAAACCTACAAAACTACAAAAATAATATTGAGGTAAATGAAAGAGGACCCACATAAAAGAAGAGATTTATCACTTCCTAGAATAGATATTCTCCCCTAAATTGATTTATGGATTTAATGCAAGCCCAATTAAAATTCCATCAGCATTTCTTTAAATGAAAATTGATAAACAAATCCTAAAATTTTTATGAAAAAGCAAAGGGTCTAGAATAATCAAGCTACTCTTGAAGGAGATATAAGTTAGAGCACTTATGCCACTGAATATCAACACTTATCATAATTAAAGCAGTATAGTATTGGCACAAAGATGAACAGGTAGCTCATTGAAAAGACTAGTGAGTCCAGTAACAGATGTCTGCATATATAGTCACTTCCAACATGGGTGTAAATTAAGTGCATTCTGAGGAAAGAATTTTAAAAAGTAAATTGAACTGGATTAGTTCAATATCCACATGAAAAAAAAAAAATGAACCTTGACCGCTACCTCATACCATATATAAAAATTAATTTCAGATGGGTTCCATGTACTTAATTATATGTGGATACTTAAAGGTAATATGCTTAAGTGTGAAAATTGAAAAAATAAAACTTCTAAAGGTTAACATAGAACAAGATCTCCATGATCTAGGGATGAGCAAAGATTTCTAAAAAGGATACAAAAGCACTAACAATAAGGGAAGAAATTGATAAATCGTACCTTATTAAAAATTTAGATTTTCTGTTCATTAAAACATACAATAGAGTTAAAAACTTAAGCCATAGAAGAGTGAATGTATTTGAAATGCATGTATCTAACAAATAGCTTGAATTTAAAAATTAAGAAATATGACAGTGACCCAATTAACATGAAAAAAAGAAAACTTGAATAGGTACTTAGGAGTATGTGCAAATGATAATTAGCATATGAAAAGACGTTCAACATCATTAACAGAAAAATGCATGTTACATCCACAATGACATAGCACTACCTACCCACTGGAATGACTGAAATAAAAAAATAAATAAAAATTGGACAATTATTGGTAAGCGTATAAAATAACATAACAGTTTCCTACACTGCTAGGGGCAGGGAGGATGTAAATTAGTACAACTACTTTAAAAAAACGATTTGAAATACCTACCAAAGCTAAACATAAACATACCTTATGGCACAGAAATTCTAATATTAGATATATACCCAACAGAAATACATTTATATATTCATCAGAATATGTACAAATATTTATATTAGCATTATTTGTAAGATTCTCAAACTGGAAATACCCAAATGTCCATCAGAAGTAGAAAATACAAATGAATTGTGATAAATGTAATAATGGGATATTATACAGCACTAAAAAATATCAAACCATGGCTACAGGTAAAAATATGGAGAAATCTTATAGATAAGCTCTTGGTCAAAAAAGTCAGACAGAGGCTGGGAAGGGTAGAAGGAGGCAAAGAGAAGTTGATTAATGCGCATAAAACTATAGTTAGATAGAATAAATTCTATTATTCGATAGTAGAGTCAGGAGATTATAGTTCACTTATTACATATTTTAAAATAGCTAGAAAAGAAATATTAGAATGTTCTCATGACAAAGAAAATATAAATGTTTGAAGTGATGGATATTCCAATTATTCTGAGTTTATCATTACACATTGTGTATGTGTATCAAAAATCACATGTACCTCCAAAATTTGTACAATTATTACATATCAATTGAAAAAAGGTTTCAATAAACTAGACACAAGAGTATGTGATAATGTATGATTCCATTCATATAAACTTCAACAACAACCAAAGCTAAAAGTATGGTGATAGAAGTCAGAATATTGGTTACCTTTGGAAGAATAATGATTGAGGATGATTGAGAGAGGATAGGAGACTTCTGGGATTCTAATATTCTAATAATGCTCTCTATCTTGATGTAGATGGTGGTCACCTGGGTGCATTCAATTTATAAAAATTTGTTGAGCTGTGTTCTTTATTGTATATACGGTGGTCTTTAGTGTATCTATGTTTCAATACTAACACTTACCAAAAGATATTTTTCTGTGTACTTTCAGTTGTAAATTCAAACCATTTCAAGACATTAAGCTTTTGAGTCCCTTTTGAAAGAACATCTCCCAGTGCTAAGTGTTCAGTCAGCTGCAAGATTATACCTATTGTAGGTATACGAGTTGTAAGATTATACCAGTTGTAAGATTATAGTTATGACTTGGAAAACAGACCACAATTCTTGGTGTCAACTTAATTATAGCCCTTCAATTTAAAATGATCAAACTAGTTATTTTATTTCTAGTTATAATGGTGAGTTATCAGTGATATATTCTACTGGCACCTCTAAATATAACACAAAACTTACCATTAGTTTGGTTCTTAGCAAAATTGTGGTGGTTCTGAACTGGTCTTGGTAGCTTAAGGAAGGCTCCAATTTCGTAAGGAAGTGGTTTGAACTTAGCTTCAAGATGCTGAGAGGGCTTATCTTGGGTTTGGGGCATCAAAGGTAGTTTGAGTTTGGCTGTGTGTGTGTGTGTGTGTGTGTGTGTGTGTGTGTGTATGTATGTGTTGCCTGCTAGCATTCATTTGAGATAATTGTTGGGTAATTGGGAAATAACATTCTGCTTAATTTCAGGGTATCTTAAAAAATAATACAGTTACTACATGACTGTAACCTTGGATCACATCTTTGAAACAACATGACTGAGGGTTATAAGCAAAATATTAAATTCCTCCAAGCATGTTCTTCCTTACTGGCTGGTATGCCAATGTGCAATTCACAGAACCAACCTCACAAAGTTCTTAAATAAAATTTCAATGCAATTTGTAAGTAAATAATAAATGAAAGGCTCATGATGTTTTCTGATGTTAATTACTGATTTATTTTTTTCACCCACCCCTTCTATTTGTAGGTAATAAAATAAGCATTACCATTCCTTGGTATTCAAGTACTAAGTTGGTTATCTTAATAATATTATTAAAATGTAGTAATATCATGCATAACTGCCTTAATGAGTTACTGCTGTTATTGCTAAAAAAGCAAATCACTCACCAAATTATAAGCCCATGCCAAGTATTTAAAGAATACACAACAAATAGCATTTTCCAAACAGAACAACTGGCATTTGCTCAACACCTCCTAGTCTAGTCCATTAACAAATAAATTAGAGATTAAGGAAATAATTTTCAAAAATTTTAGGGAAAATGAAAACCTTAATTCATATTTTGTTTATTATAGCCAATAATTCATATTTTGTTTATTATAGCCAATAATTCATATTTTGCTATTATAGCCAATAGAGGGTTTTCACATAGTTTATGGACAAGGCTTTTTTAAAATTGTGGAATTTTAAAAATTGGTAAAAGTAAAAGTGATTAGCCAGAATTTCTCTCCAAGTAGAGCCTGAGTGAAAGCATGTCATCAAAGAAGTTTATCTGGAAAGCGATCTCAGGGTTCCACAGTGAAGAATAAGAGCCATTTAGCAGGAAACTAGGGAAAGCCAAAACATGGATGTGCTCTTAAGCTGGCTTCACCGTGCGTGACTATGCTTGATTCTGCAGGATCTCCTGAGGAACCTCATGAAATGAGTATCAGAGCCATCTGTTTAGGAGATGAAAGAAGGAAGCATTTACTCACTGGTTCTGGTCTCCAATTAGTCAAGGATAACCTCAAGGGTAAGAATTTATTTGTACTTGTAGACTGCACGTGCATGGACATCAAGTGGATTTTCGTGGATACTCCATGCTACAACATGAGAGAATCCCAGGGGCAGGAGTGAGAGGTACTCAGGGCAGCCTCAAGTAAGATGTTGTCAGATGACATCAGCATGGAGCTATTCAAAGGGAGGTAGGGCTGGTTGCTGCAACCCTGGCTAGAGTAAGGGGTTGGATGAGAAAATTTAAAGTGGTGTATGAGAGGTGTCTGATAAAGTTTTAATCAAGTAATTGAAATCCAATTCAAACCACAGCAATTTAAAAGAAAACCATATTTCTTTCCTTTTTATTATACTTTAAGTTCTGGGATACATGTACAGAACGTGCAGTTTTGTTACATAGGTATATATGTGCCATGGTGGTTTGCTGCACCTATCAACCCGTCATCTAGATTTTAAGCCCCACATGCATTAAGTATTTCTCCTAATGCTATCCCCCCGCTTGTCCCCCACCCACCAACAGGCTTCGGTGTGTGATATTCCCCTCCCTGTGTCTATGTTCTCACTGTTCAACTCCCACTTGTGAGTGAGAATGTGTGGTGTTTGGTTTTCTGTTCCTGTGTTAGTTTGCTGGGAATGATGGTTTCCAGCTTTATCCATGTCCTTGCAAAGGACATGAACTCATTTTTTTTTATGGCTGCATTGTATTCCATGGTGTATATGTGCCACATTTTCTTTATCCAGTCTATCATTGATGGGCATTTGGGTTGGTTGCAAGTCTTTGTTATTGTAAATAGTGCTGCAATAAACATACGTATGCATGTGTCTTTATAGTAGAATGATTTATATTCCTTTGGGTATATACCCAGTAATGAGATTGGTGGGTCAAATGATATTTCCGGTTCTAGATAAGAAAACCATATTTCATAAAAATGAAAGTTCTAATCATGTTAGAGCCATACCATACAATGCACAATTCAGAATTCTTGGATTCAAATTTTAGCCTTCCCACTTACAAACTATAGAACACTGGATGAATTAACCATTCTGCACATCAGTTTTCTTATCTGTAAATTGGGAAAATATCTACCTTATCAGTTTATTGTGAAGATTAAATAAATTTATGCCTAGAAGGTGCCTAGAAGAGTAACTGGCTCATTGTTTTTGTTTGTTGGTTTGTTTGTTTTTTAGAGAGGGAGTTTCACTCTTGTTGCCCAGGCTAGAGTGCAGTGGTGTGATCTCGGCTCACTGCAGCCTCTGCTTCCCGGGTTCAAGCAGTTCTCCTGCCCCAGCCTCCCTAGTAGCTGGGATTACAGGTGCCCACTACCATGCCCAGCTAATTTTTGTATTTTTAGTAGAGACAGCATTTCACCATGTTGGCCAGGCTGGTCTCGAATTCCTGACCTCAAGTGATCTGCCCGCCCTGGCCTCCTGAAGTGTTGGGATTACAGGCATAAGCCATGGTGCCTGGCCTACACAAAGACAACTGTCATGCATGTCTATGTGAAGAGACCACCAAACAGGCTTTGTGTGAGCAACAAGGCTGTTTATTTCACCTGGGTGCAGTGAATGACTCCAACTTCCTTTGGAAATAAAGCAGCCTTGAGAAGAGTTTTTATTAAAGAGGCATTAATGATGGAGGACCCTTGGGTAGTGAGGAAACTTTCTGCCTATATAACAGCATGGTGGTGCAGGATATGGAAGGCATATTTAGAGTCAGTATAAATATTGACATGTAGTCCCTTTGCATGAGTTAGAGTTTGAGTTAAGGCAATGAGTTTGGCTTGCTGAGATGTAGTGGAGGGGGGCAGAGTGGTATCCTCAAGGATAGATGTGGAAGATACTACTATGGCATAGCCTGTCTTTGCTAGTAAGTGGCAATTAGGCCTGGTGGAACTGCCATCAATAAACCAAGTGTGATCAGGGTGAGAATAGGAAAGAAGGAAATATGGGGAAATGGAGTCAATGCCAGGTGGATCAGAGAGGTACAGTCATGGGGGTCAAGTGTGGTATCACGAATAATGTGGGAGCCAGCCTAAAACAGTTAGGTCAAGTTGTTTGGACAGAAAGGCTACAGAGCATGGTCCCAACTCTTGTGTAAGAATTCCAACTGCACAGTACTGCACTTCGGCTGTGTGTAATCAAAAAGGGGTGTGATGAGTTAGGGAGAACTAGTGTGGGAGCAGCTCTTAGGGCTGTTTGTTAGGGAATGGAAAGGCAAGTGGGGAAATGATTTAGGATTTATAGGGTCAGCTAGGTTGTTTGTTTGTTTGTTTGTTTTTGTGAGTTTATATAATGGTTTAGTCAGGATGGTAAAACTAGGTATCCAAAGGTGGAAGTACCTAACCATGCCTAGGAAGGAAAGGAGTTGTTGTTTTGTAGAAGGGATTGGGGTTTGGGAGATTAGCTAGACACGATCAGCAGGGAGAGCACGTGTGTTTTCATGAAGAATTATGCTGAGATAGGTAACAGAAGAGAAAGAAATTTGGGTTTGACTGAAGTAATGAGGACTGCCCGTGAAGCCTTGCAGCAGTACAGCCCAGGTAATTTGCTGAGCCTGATGGGTGTCAGGGTCAGTACAAGTGAAAGTGAAGAGAGGCTGGAATGAAGGGTGCAAAGGAATAGTAGAGAAAGCATGTTTGAGATCCAGAACAGACTAATGGGTTGTGGAGGGAGGTATTGAGGATAGGAGAGTATATGGGTTTGTCACCACGGGGTGGATAGGCAAAACAATTTAGTTGATAAGGCATAGATCCTGAACTAACTTGTGAGACTTGTCTGGTTTTTGGACAGGTAAACTGGGAAATTGTAAGGAGAGTTTATAGGCTTTAAAAGGCCATGCTGTAAAGGCGAGTGATAATGGGCTTTAATCTTTTTAAAGCATGCTGTGGGATGGGATATTGGCATTGAGTGGGGTAAGGGTGATTAGGTTTTAATGGGATGGTAAGGGGTGCATGATTGGTCTCCAAGGAGGGAGTAGAGGTGTCCCATACTTGTGGATTAAGGTGGGGAGATGCAAGGAGAGGATGCGAAGGAGGCTTTGAACTGGGAAAAAGGGCAGCAATGAAGTGTGGCTGTAGCCTAGGAATAGTCAGGGAAGCAGATAATTTAGTTAAAGTATCTTGACCTAATAAGGGAACTGGGCAGGTAGGGATAACTAAAAAGGGGTGCATAAAAGAATGTTGTCCAAGTTGGCATCAGAGTTGGGGAGTTTTAAGAGGTTTAGAAGCCTGGCTGTCAATACCTACAACAGTTCTGGAGGCAAGGGAAACAGGCCTCTGAAAAGAAGGTGATGTGGATTTTGTAGCCTCTGTATTGATTAAGGAGGGGATGGACTTACCCTCCACTGTGAGAGTTACCCGAAGCTCAGCATCTGTGATGGTCCAGGGGGCCTCCAAGGAGATCAGGCAGCATCAGTCTTCAGCCGCTAAGCCAAGCAGATCTGGGAAGGAGTCAGTCAGACAGCCTTGGACCAGCTCTAGGGGCTCTGGGAGTGGCTGCTGGGTGAGTTGGACAGTTTGATTTCCAGTGGGGTCCACACCGATGGGACATGGCTTAGGAGGAATCCCGGGTTGTGGGCATTTCTTGGCCCAGTGGCCAGATTTTGGCACTTGAAGCAAGATCCTGGGGAGGAAGTCCTGGAGGAACCCCTGGCCACTGCAGTTCAGGCATTTTGAAGTTCTTGTATGCTGGAGATGTGGCTGGGGTTTTTCTCACAGCCGAAGAAAATAATTGCAACTCTTCTCTATTATTGTACACCTTGAAGGCAAGGTTAATTAAATCTAGTTGTGGGGTTTGAGGGCCAGAATTTAATTTTTGGAGCTTTTTTTAATGTCGGGAGCAGATTGGGTAATAAAATGCATTTTGAGAATAAGACAGCCTTCTGGCCCCTCTGGGTCTGAGGCTGTAACGCATCTAAGAATTGTTGCCAAACAAGCCATGGGCTGGTCTGAGTTTTTATATTTGTTGAAAAAAAGCCTAAACGCTAACTGAATTGGGAGAAGTCGGATAAAGAAAAAGGAGCATTAACCTTGACTATACCTTTAGCTCCAGCCACCTCTTTAAGAGGAAATTGTTGGGCAGGTGGAGGAGGGCTAGTTGCAGAACGGAACTGTAAGCTGGACTGGGTGTGAGGAAGGGAGGTGATAGAATGATTATAGGGTGGAGGAGCGGAGGCCAAGGAAGAATTGGGACTTGGCTCGGCCTGGCTTGGAGCAGCCTGGGGAGGAGGGGAGAGGTCAGATGAGTCCATAGAAAAGGAGAATTCAAAGGACTCAGAGCTTGGCTTGGAGACTGAAGGAACAGACAGGAGAGAAAGAAGAAAGATTTGGGATGAGTCGCATTTGGAGCAGAGACTAGGGAGGGACTGATGTGTAAAATAATGCCTGGACATCAGGCACCTCAGACCATTTGCCCATTTCTTGATAAGAATTATCTAGAGTTTGTAGGATGGAGAAATTGAAAGTGCCGTTTTCTGGCTATTTGGAATCATTGTCGAGTTTGTACTGGGGTCAAGCAGTATTGCAGAAAAAAATAAAGCATTTAGGTTTTAGGTCACGTGTGAGTTGAAGAGGTTTTAAGTTCTTGAGAACACAGGCTAAGGGAGAAGAAGGAGGAATGGAGGGTGGAAGGTTGCCCATAGTGAAGGAAGCAAGCGCAGAGCAAAGAGAGGGTAGAGCCATGGAGAGAAGGGGTGGGTAGTTGCCCCCCCAGGGAGGTGGTGCTTGCCACCAAGGTGAAGGATCAAGGCAGGCATCCCCACGGTAATCAGACACCTCTGAAATGTGGGTGAATAATCAGGCAGGCATCCCTGCAGTTATTAAACACCAAGGGAAGACTGTTTTCCTGAGTCTGTGACCAGCATTTGAGTTTTGGGTTCATGGATAAAACGCATCTCCTCTGTCTCCACCAGAAAGGGAAAGGAATTGAAATTAAGGGAAGGGAGAGATTGAAGAGTGGCACCAAAACTGAAAGGAGAAAGAGGTTGAGGGATAGTGAGAAAGGTTAGAGAAGAGAGTAAAAAATAGGCTGCTTACCTGATTTAAAATTGGTGAGACGTTCCTTGGGCTGGTTGGTCTGAGCACCAGAGGTGGTAGGTGGATCTTTCTAATGGAGCAAAGAGCAGGAGGACAGGGGATTGATCTCCCAAGGGAGGTCCCTCGATCCAAGTCATGGCACCAAATGTCATGTGCATCTGTATGAAGAGACCACCAAACAGGCTTTGTGTGAGCAATAAAACTTTTTAATCACCTGGGTGCAGGTGGGCTGAGTCTGAAAAGAGAGTCAGCAAAGGGAGTTAGGGGTGGGGCAGTTTTATAGGATTTGAGTAGGTAGTGGAAAATTACAGTCAAAAGGGGTTGTTCTCTGGCTGGCAGAGGCAGGGGTCACAAGGGTGCTCAGTGGGGGAGCTTTTGAGCCAGGAGTAATGTCATTTAATGTCAGTTAAGACAGGAACTGGCCATTTTCATTTCTTTTGTGATTCTTCAGTTGCTTCAGGCCATCTGGATGTATATATGTAGGCTTGGGCTCAGAGGCCTGACAAATATTGTTTAAAATATTCTTTTATTTTTCTTTTAATATTTGCAGACTTTGCAGTGATACCTCTTCTCTCATTTCTGAAATTGGCAATTTGTGTCTTCATTTTTTCCCCTATCAGTGTGGCTAGGGGTTTATCAGTTTTGCATTTTATTGTACTATATACTGTGGGTAACTGAACCCACAGAAAGCAAAATTATGGATAAGGGGAGGCTACTGTGTTGGTTTCAATAAATCTCTTTTGAGTCATTGATCTCTACTATTTTTTCAAATTTCTATTTCATTGATTTCTCCTGGTGTTAATTTCTTTTATTCTGCTTATTATAGGTCTACATTGCTCCTCTTTTTCTATTTTATTAAGGTAGAAGCTGATTTGAGAACTTTTTTTTTATTTACATTTAATTCTGTAAATTTTCCTCAAATTTTTGCTTAACAGCATACCACAAATTTTGATGTTTTGTTTTCATTTTCATTCAGCTCAGAATACTTTCTAAATTCTACTTTGATTCCTTTGAACAATGGATTATTTATATACACCTTACTTAAATTATAAATTCTAAATATTTGGGGAAATTTACTAGATACCTTTCAGTTATTGATTTATAATTTTATTGTGACCAGAGAACACATTCTTTTAGATTTTTTGAGACTTATTTCAGAGTCAGAAGATGTCTATTTTGATAAATATTTCATGTGCACATGAAAAAAAGATGTATCCTGCTGTTGAGTGGAAGATTCTGTAGATGTATTAAGTCAATCTGTTTTGTTAGTATTGTTCAAGTCACCTTTACCATGAATGATTTTCTGTCTACTTGTTAAATCAATTAATGAGGGAGGGGTGTTAAATAGCTCATTGTAATTGTGGATTTTTCTCTTCCTCCTTGAAGTTCTATCAATTTTGATTCAGATATTTTGAAATTCTATTATTAAGTACATACACATTTAAGATTATGCCCTCTTGATAAATTGATCCCTTCATCATTATGAAAAAAAACCCACTCACTTTCTCTGGTAATATTATTTGTCTCACAAATAATTTTGATAATAATATAGCTAACTGGAAATTTCCTTTGATTGGTGACATACTGGTGTATCTTTTCCCATCCTTATACCTATTCTTGTTTTTATATTTAAAGTGAACTTCTTGTAGAACTTCTTGTACCATACAGTAGAGTTTTATTTTCTTATCCAACCTGACAAAATTTCCTTTGAATTAGAGGTGCTTAGGTCCCTTAGATTTTAGGTGATTATTCATATGGTTGGGTTTTTAGAAATTTAATTTAATTTAATTTTTTTTTTTTTTTAGAAACAGGGTCTCACTTGGTCACCCAGCCTGTAATGCATCAGCATGATGATAGTTTACCATAACCTTGAACTCCAGAGCTCAAGTGGTCCTCTTGCCTCAACCTCCCAAGTAGCTAGGACTATAGATGTGTGCCACTGGGCCCCAGTAACTTTTTATTTTTAAATTTTGTAGAGATAAGATCTTGCTACGTTGCCCAGGCTGGTCTTGAACTCCTGGGCTTGAGCAATCTTCCTGGTTTGGCCTGCCAAAGTTCTATAGGATTACGGGTATGAACTACCATGCTCAGCCTTCTTTTTAGTTGGAAAAATATATGGGCTATATGAAATTGTTTTTACATGTATATAAGGTGTAGTAATCAAGTCAGGGTATTTAGGGTGTCCATCACCTGAGTGCAGTACATTTTTAAAATATATTCATTCTACTCTGCTATCAGACATTGAATATATTCCATATATTTATATACTGTATGTTTGTACCCCTTAGGCCACCTCTCTACATCTTCTTCCCTCCCCTTCACTCATCCGTCCCAGTCTCTGTTGTGTATTTTTCTAGTCCCTACCTTCTTGTGCTCAAGTATTTTAGCTCTCACATGTATGTGAAAACATAAAATATAAGTCTGTTTGTTTCTGGCTTAGTTCACTTAAGAGAATGACCTCCAGTTCCATCCACGGTGCTGCAAATGACATGATTTCATTCTTTTTTATGACTGAATAGTATTCTAGTGTGTACATATACTACATTTTCTTTATACATTCTTCAGTTGATGGACACTTAAGTTGATTCCATATCTTTGCTATTGTGAATAGTGCTACAATAATCATGTGAGTGCAGGTATTCCTTTGATATATTGCTTTATTTTCCTTTAGGTATATATCCAGTGGTGGGATTGCTAGATTGAATGCTATTTTTAGTTTTTTAAGAAATCTCAGTACTGTTTTCTGTAGTGGCTCTCCTAGTTTACATTCCTGTCAATGGTGTTTAAGTGTTCTATATGTTCGGGTCTCACTCTATTATTACTATTTGTTTTTTATTTGCTTCATCTGTTATTTATTATTGTTACCCTTTTCTCTTGCCTTTTTTGAATTTTTAAGATAATTTAGTCTTCTTTGTTGGCTTATTAGATACAATTTTTTGGTGTTAATTTGGTGGAAAATTTTAAGACTTATAGTATACATCTTTAACTTACTAATTAAATTATTAATGTTATATTAATTTGTAAATAGTATAATAAACTTGTAAAATTATATTTCTCTTTCCCCTGTCCTGGCTTTTATGCATTGTTGTCATACATTACACTCCATATGTGTAAAAATCTTGTAATATTTGGTTATTATTTTGCTTTAAACAGTTAATGATTTCTTAGAGATTTAAATAATAAAAATAGTCTTTATATTTACCTATGTGGTGACATTTATGGTGCTCTTCATTTCTTTGCGTAGATTCAGGTTTCCTTTCAGTACTTTTCTTTTGCTTAATGGATTTTTTTTAAAAATTTTTTTTTGAGATGGAATTTCGCTCTTGTTGCCCAGCCTGCAGTGCAATGGCATGATCTCGGCTCACTGCAACCTCCACTTCCTGGGTTCAAGTGATTCTCCTGCCTCAGCCTCCCAAGTAGCTGGGATTACAGGTGCTCACCACCATACCCAGCTAATTTTTTGTATTTTTGGTAGAGATGGGGTTTCACCATGTTGGCCAGGCTGGTCTCAAACTCCTGACCTCAGGTGATCTACCCACCTCAGTCTCCCTAAGTGCTGAGATTACAGGTATGAGCCATTGTGCCTGTCCAGGATTTTCTTAAATATTTCTTATAACGTCAGTTTGCTGTGGTGAATTCTTTCAGTTTTTGTAAGTCTGAAAGAGTCCTTATTTTGCTTGCTTTACTGAAGAATATTTTTGCTGAATAAAGAATTCTAGGTGTCACTTTACTTTTCTTTCACTACTTTAAGTACGATAGTCCATTGTTTTCTAGCTTGCATTGTTTTAAAAATATCTGCTATTATCTTGATCTTTGTTTCACTGTCCATAATGTCTTTTTTATCTGGTTGTTTTTTAGATTTTCTCTTTGTCGTGGATTCTAAGGGATTTGATTACTATATGTTTTTGGCTAGTTTTCTGTATATTTGTGAGGCCTGGGGTTTATTCAGATCCTGTGAGTTTATAATTTTTATCAAATTTGAAAAAAATTTCATCAATTATTTCTTCAACATTGTTATGTCTCCCTCCCCAATACATTAGTGTGTTTTATGTATGTGTGTGTGTGTGTATATATATATATATATATATAAAATAGGCCGCATAAGGGATTTTATTCCTCTGTGTTTCATTTTAGAGAGCTTATATTGCTGTGTATCTATGATCACTACTCTTTTTTTCTGTAATGCCTAATTTTCCATTAATCCAATCCAGTGTACTTTTTCAACTAAAACTTAATAACTAGAATTTAAGTTTGTAAGAATGTCCCTTTTTTCAAACAAAATTATAGGTAGAATACAATCCCATTTAAAATATGTGTGTGTGTATGTGAATATAAATGTGAAGGGTCTGGAATAGCTAAGATACTTAAAAGATTTCAATAAACAAAATACATATTCTACCAAATATAAAACCTTTTAAAGATATTATAATTAAGTGAGTATGATGTCAGTGGAGGTATCCCAAATAGAATAAGAAATCAGATTCCAGGGCCCAAAAATCAAGGACATATGGATGTTTGGGGTTTTTTTTCTTTCTTTCTTTCTTTTTTAAAAATAAAGAATGGCACAGAAAAGCTATAGAAAATGATGACTTTTTTGTTAAAAGGTGTTGGGACAGTTGGATATCCATACTGGAAAATAAAACTAGACATCTATAAATCATCATACATGTAAGTCAATGATAAAATCATATATTTGTATATAAAAGGCAAAACAATCTTTTGAAAAATAAAGTAGGAGAATATCTTCAGAATTTTAAAGTAGAAAAGTATTTTTTAAGACCAAAAGAAAAAAAAATAGAGAAGCAGCATCAACATAAAGGAAAAATTGGATTATACTAAAATAGTTTACTTAAAACACGTCACAAAGAAAGTGAAATGCAACCCACATAGTGGAGAAACAATTCAGGCCTGGGCCTGGTGGCTCATGTCTGTAATCACAGCACTTTGGGAGGAAGGGGCAGGAGGATTGCTTGAACCCAGGAGTTCGAGGCCAGCCTGGGCAACATGGCAAAACTCTCTCTCTACGAAACATTAGCCAGATGTGGTGGCATGTGTCTGTGGTCCCAGCTACTCAGGGGACTGAAGTGAGAGGATTGCTTAAGCCCAGGAGGTGAAGGCTGCAGTGAGCCATGGTTGCACCACTGTACTCCAACCTGGGTGACAGAGAAAGATCTTGTCACCCCCACTAAAAAAATTCAAAATACATAAATAACTTCTATTAAAAATTAATGAGAATAAAACAGAAAATCCCAAGGAAAAATAGTGAAAAGACTTAAACAGTAAATCCATAAAAGAGGAAATTCAGATAGTCAATAAACATATACAAAGTGCTTAGCCTCATTGGTCATCCAGCAAGTATAAATTATACCCCAGTGAGACACCACTACACAACCACAAGAATAACAAAAATTATATATATATATACGTGTGTGTGTATGTATGTATGTACTTCAAGTATTAGGAAGAATGTGGAACAACTAAGACTTACATTATGAGTGGCAAAATAAATTGACACAATAAGTTTTGAAAATAGTTTAACATTATAAACTAAGCTAAACATACATAACCAGTCATAAGTAAGCTTTAGTTTGTAAGTTGTGCAATTACTTGGTAAAACAAAACATGAAAATAATTTACAGTAAAATTAATGTGCAGGTTATCTCTGAGGGTAGGAAGGAGGGAGGAAGGGAGCTGTGATAAGAATGTATCTTGTGGTCATATTTATTTCTTGGCCTGCATGGTAGTTACATCAATACTTTCTCTGCATTGTTGTCTCATGTGCTTCTTTGTATGTGTCAATATTTTACAGTAAAAATTTAAATCAAAGTAAATATATCTAATAAAGAAAGGCAACTGTTAACTCTATTAAAATGTTTATACAAGAAAGAATATAGTTTAAAATAATTTTTGTCCTAGTACTATAATCAAAATATTTTGATTTAATAAAAGTATTATGTATCTTTTTAGAGAAGAATATAGGGGAATTATGAGTTAGGATAGTGCTCTAAGATAACTAAATTCTTCTCTTCTATAAAAGAAAGTCAGTATAAAATATAAGATTAATATGATAATATAAGAAATAACATATAAGAATAATATAAGAAAGTCAATATAGATGTCTAATGTTGAAAAAATAAAGAAATAATCAATATAAATCTTATATCCAAATATAAAGGTAAGACCACAAAGAAACAACTAAGAGAATTGAAAGTTGTTCCTGAGAAATAAGACTTGGTTAAAAGGTGGAGTTAGGGAAGGTGGTGTCTTCTTTTTCTTGGTAGGGTTGGATGGTTAGCTTTATGGTTTAAATAAACTTACTAAATGATGTATGTTTTACTTAGTACACAATAGTAGAGTAAACAGTATTTGAGCAAAAACACTTTTCTGGGCGTAGCATAGTACAGCCCCTTTTGCTCATTGCCTGAGCTATCAACTGCTATGGTCTGAATGTTTGTGTCCTTCCAAAATTTCTATGTTGAAATCCTTACCCCCAAAGTGATGGTATTAAGAGATGGGTCCTTTGGGAGGTGATTAGGTCATAAGGGTGGAGCCCTTATGAATGGAATTAGTATCCCTAAAAAGGGCCAGAGAGCTTGTTTTCCCCTTCCACCATGTGAGGACACAGCTAGAAGGCACCATCTATGAAGGGAAAAGCCCTCACAAGACACCAAATCTGCCAGCACCTTGATCTTGGATGCCTCAGCCTTCAGAACTATGACCGATACATTTCTCTATAAGAAATGTAAGCAATAAAGTTGTCTATTAAGTTTACTCAGTCTAAAGGATTTTGTGATAGCCGCCCATATGGACAAATGTAGCAAAGGATTCAATTCATAAAAAAGATGACCAGTCATGAGTAAAAACAAGTAGTGACTGCAGTGCAAAATATGAGTGTGTGTTTAGTTTTTAAAATATAAAACTGTTTCCAAGCTGGAAAGTGCTATAGTAAAACAGTGTCATAACATCATGCTGTATTAGTGTGTGCACATACACACATGCATACACAAACACAAACATGTAATCTTTCTTTTTTAAAATTTAAAACTAGAGATTTTCTGACTGTTAGGAGTCTGGATTAAGCTGGGGGTGGTGGTTCACACCCATAATCCCAGCACTTTGGGAGGCGGGGGCGGGTGGATTACCTGAGGTCGGGAGTTCGAGACTAGCCTGACCAACATGGAGAAGCCCCATCTCTAATAAAAACACAAAAATTAGCCGGACATGGCGGTTCATGCTTGTAATTCCAGCTACTAGGGAGGCTGAGGCAGGAGAATCACTTGAACCTGGGAGGCGGAGGTTGAGGTAAGCCGTGACCTCGCCGTTGCACTCCAGCCTGGGCAACAAGAGTGAAACTCTGTCTCAAAAATGTAAAAAAAAAAAAAAAAAAAAAAAAAGGCTGGATTAACTTGTCCCAAACTCCAATTTTAGGATCTGTGGCAATTCAATTCAAAGCTTCCCCACGAACTAGCCCTTTATGTCTTCATAATGCTTTATCTGTGTGCAAAGTATATTCCATTCCCCCTTCGATGTTTTCCTCCAAAAAGCCAATGATATTCCAAATTCCTGAGTTTTAAAATGTCTCTGAAGTAAGGAGAAGTCATAATAAATGATATTATTCCTTCTTACTCCTCACTTGGTCTTCTGCCATCTCATTTGCTCCACTTCTCCTATTCTGTTACTTGCCAACGTCCAACTACCTTCAGCCTGATGCTCCTTATCATCTGTAACTCACTTTAAATGTGTGGTACAGGCTCTCAAGCCAACTGCTTCTCTTGGGCAGTGGAGGTGTTGGGGTGGTCCTTGCCAGCTGGGCTTGTCTTCTTAGTCCCCTTGGAATTCTGGAGCATAAAATTTTCTCCATCTTAATACATATAGGTATATATTATTTATTTATTTATACCTGCAAGATATAAAATTGAAGATTTCCTTACTATATTACAGGCACTCTATATTGATGTTATCCATCTTACTAGTGTTTATGAGTCTACAGAGTAAATAATTTGTATCTTGCTATTTAATATACATTTTCCTGACACCTAGTAAGGCTGAATATTTTAAAAGGTGTATTTACTGTTGATTTGCATTTCTTCTGTGAATTGCTCTTTTATAACTTGTGCTATTTCTATTGAGTTGTTTGTCTTTCTCTTATGTAAATATAGAAATAGGCACTCATTATATATTTTGAATATTAAGCCTTAGTCTGTTGTATATGTTGGAAATACACACATACTCATATATGCATATATACACATACACACTCACATATATATGTGTGTCCATATATACATATATGTATGTATGTACTTTCTGCTATTTAACTTTTGTTGTAGAGTTTATTCCTGAATAGACAGTTAAACTTTTAAGTAGTTTTGGTAGACTTTCCTTCTAGTTTCTTGGCTTTTTTCTCAATATTCTTCCTAATCTCAGGGTGATATAAAAATTATACTATACTTACTGCTACTAATTTTATTGTTTTAAGGTTTATATCTATAATTCTTTTGGAATATAGTCATTGATTCACATTTCTATGCTATAAAATAGGAATAACTTCCTGCCAGATGTATAGCTATTTGACAGGATGATATTTACTGAATAATCAATCTTCTCCCACCATTTAAGAAGTCCTCTATATCATGCATTAAATTTATATATATATATGTGTGTGTGTTTGTTTACACACACATCTGTTGTGTGACTTTCTATTTTGCTCATTGATATCACAGGATTTCACTGGAACTAGAGGAGAAATGGAAATCAGCCAGAGAACCTGAGCAGATGAAAGATAGGACTTGAGGAAGAATGAGAGGTTTTTGTTAGCATTTTAATTTAAAAAATGTTGAACTGTGTGAATGTGTTACAAATTTTAAAAAATTAAAAATATAAGCTGCATAGTCAGTAAAGTTCCAGTGTTGCTTTGGATAATTTTTTTTTTGTTTCCCTAATGTTTACTTTTATTTTAAATTTCTTCTTGATTACTTCAGAATTATTCCTTTACAACAGATGGGTGTGTCTGTATGTTTTACAATGTTACATTTGAACGTGGGGAGTTAACACAAATATATATGTTTAAAAGTCCTTGTTTAAGATTCCTGACATTCATTCATTAATAACTTTCAGATTTTGAAGGAGTGAAATATTTTAGGGTAATTAGCTTGGCATAGTCAAGAAAAAATGTTGCTGGAATTATTTAGAGTGGCTTTGGCTTTTCATATATGCTTTTTCATTTACATATTGCCTCTGGGGAATTAATGTTTGACTGCTCTAGGTTTGACCCACTCAACATGGGCCATCTGGGAGAAGAGTTTCACTAGTCATTCATTCAGTGACTGAAACATGAGAAGAGATTGAAAGCAAAGAAACACAGGGATAGATTTATTTTGAGTCTCTTACATAGATCTGACCCAGACTGAAGAATCTTAAAATATACAGTGAATTCTGCTATTAAAAAAAAATCAGTTTCCTAGTTTCTGAATCATTTTCCATATATTTTTATACATGCATATATATGTATATGCATATATATGCATGTGTATATATATGGAAAATGATGCATATACATATATATGCATGTATATATAGTATATACACACACCCCCCACAAACACATATATACACATGCACATAGAACCCCCGGGTTCTGCATATACTTCGTAATATCCTAATGTATAATTTTTAGTTTTTTTTTTTTTTTTTTTTGAGACGGAGTCTTGCTCTGTCGCCCAGGCTGGAGTGCAGTGGCCGGATCTCAGCTCACTGCAAGCTCCGCCTCCTGGGTTTACGCCATTCTCCTGGCTCAGCCTCCCAAGTAGCTGGGACTACAGGTGCCCGCCATGTCGCCCGGCTAGTTTTTTGAATTTTTTAGTAGAGACGGGGTTTCACCGTGTTAGCCAGGATGGTCTCGATCTCCTGACCTCGTGATCCTCCCGTCTCGGCCTCCCACAGTGCTGGGATTACAGGCTTGAGCCACCGTGCCCGGCCATGTATAATGTTTTATATTTAATAAAAATGTTTGGGAATAAAACATTATATAATTATTATGTCACAAGTTTATATTACTTGTCTAAATGCTGCCTCTTATATAGTGAACATTAGTTTCAGATAGGCAGATGATCTATACTGTAGCTATTCATGGAAAATATTGCTTGTTAAACTAGAACTTACTATGTTACCTGCTCTAGTAAAATTTAGCTAGAAAATGTCATTTGGAGAAGAGTTTTAAAAAGATAAAAATGAGTTTCAAAAAAGAGTGGGAATGTCTATGAAAATTTAAGAAAAAGAAGAGTTAATTTAATAATTTATTTTAAATCCTCTTTATTTCAATAATGCATAATGATCATCTTCTCTGTACTAACTAGTATGTAGAGGTGAATCTGGGATTTCTTTTAGCCATATTTGTCCAACCTTAAAATTTTAGGTTTTTGGCTTGCAAACTCTTAATGGCTGGAACATATTTATGGAAATCATTTCTCTTTCTATTTCATTTAACTAATATCTATTCTGTTGATAATAAATGTTGCAAATAATTATAATTCTATTATATAGAAAGACAGAAGGCCCTAAGATTACTCTAAATTTTTTAGGCACCTCAACATTGATATAGTATCTATACAGTGGTAAAACTATTGAATGTTTGACATTAATTTTTGTTATTGTTAACTCTTTTTCACATTAGTTTTTTGTTTGTTTGTTTGTTTGTTTGCTCGTTCCCTTAGATTAAACACTGTTTATTATAACAATGGTACTGACTTCCTGTTCTACTGCTTTCTTTAGGTAGGCCCAGTAAGAGCAGGCCACCTCCCACAGGACACTCTAAAAGTACACTTCTGCCTTTTCCCAGACCCAGGCAATGATGCTAAGGAGTGGACCAGGTGGAATGGATATGTAGCTACATGACTTATTTATTTATTTAGAGACAGAGTCTCGTTCTTGTCACCCAGGCTGGAGTGCAGTGGCATGATCTCGGCTCAGTGCAACTTCCGCCTCCTGGGTTCAAGCGATTCTTCTGCCTCACCTTCCTGAGTAGCTGGAATTACAGGTGCCCACCACCACGCCTGGCTAATTTTTGTATTTTTAGTAGAGAGGGGGTTTCACCATGTTGGCCAGGCTGGTCTTGAACTCCTGACCTAGTGATTCGCCTGACTCGACCTCCCAAAGTGCTGGGATTACAGGCATGAGCCACAACACTGGCCACTATGTGACTTATTACCCAACTAACTCCTCAATGGTCATGGGAGAACCTCTGTGGCAGTAGTACTCAAAAACCCTCTGGAATGTTTGGGTTTATAGTAACCTTGTGATATATACTAGAATTTTTTCTGTGAGTACCTCTTTATCTGCCTCACAGAATCTTCCCAAATTCTTCCCACCTTTCTGCCAAGGCATAGAAAATAGACTACTTGAGATTCTACCTCTAATTACCTTTTGTTTTATTTTATTTATTATTTACTTACTATTATTATTTGAGACAGAGTCTTACACTATCACCTGGGCTGGAGTGCAATGGCGTGATCTCAGCTCACTGCAACCTCTGCCTCCCAGGTTCAAGCATACTCCTGCCTCAGCCTCCTGAGTAGCTAGAATTATAGGCATCTGCCACCATGCCCAGCTAATTTTTTGTATTTTTAGTAGAGACAGGGTTTCGCTATGTTGACCAGGCTGGTCTCGGACTCCTGACCTCATGATCCGCCCACCTCAGCCTCCCAAAATGCTGGGATTACAGGCGTAAGCCACCGCGCCCAGCCTTTTGTTTTATTTTTAAGAGGAGTCTTTCCTTTGATTAACATTAGTGGAAATCCCACTGCCTTGAACTTTGAGAGTAGAGCATACATAATTCTGTCTGTTTTGACCTTTTCTTCCATTTGGTCAAACTGCAACTATAATAAATTTGGTTCTCACCTAATTTTTGGAAAGGCAGCTTGGTACAGTTTCCCAATCTTTATTTTGTCTGTCTCTCCATAAGTTATCTCCCTGGCAGCATTCCTCTAAAATCACTGGTTTCACCAACTCTCTTTACATTGCATCCTGACACCTGCACTTCCTCCATTGCTTATATTCTGCCCCTGAATTTTAGTGTCGATTCAGCACCTTCATCTTTATCCTCTTACTTTCTATTAAGGTAAATCCTACTCTGTTCAAGTTCTAGCCTATTCATGTCTCCTTTGTGAATTCTTCTTTAATAATTAAATCATTCTCTAGCCCTTCCCATCTCAATTCTAAAAACGGGGACTCATTCAGTTTCCTCTGGTTATTTTGTTCATTTGGTCACTTGTAAGACATGTGAATATAGTGAACTCAACATTACTTGTGTTTTTTCCCATATAAGGAGATGATAGAAAGTAGGGAGAGCACAAGCGCCACCAGTGGCTCCTTGTGGTTCTTCATTCTGCCCCCGCTGTGGTCTGGTTCTCTACTTCATGATATGAGGTGCTGCTATAGTTCCAGGAAGAAAAAGGAAAGCCATAAACAGTCAGCCTACTTTTAAAAAATTAATTAAAAAATTTGTCCTAGGGCAGTCTTAGGTTGAGAGAGGAGGTACAGAGATTTCCTGTATATCCCCTGTCCCTGCACATGGCCTCCCTCATTAGCAACATCCCCACCACAGGGGTGCGTTTGTTACAACTGATGACCTACGTTAACTATTGTTATCACCCAAAGTCCATAGTTTACATTAGGGCTCAGTCTTCGTGGTGTACATTCTATGGGTTTGGACTAATGTATACTGACGTGGATCCACCATTACAAAATCATAAGGAGTATGATTCTCCTGGAAATCTTTTATGCTCTGGCTATTCATCCCTCCCTCCCCACAATCCTAGCAACACTGATCTTTTTACTGTCTCCATAGTTTTGCTTTGTCAAAAATGTCATATAGTTATAGTTATACAGCCTTTTCTGATTGCTTTCACTTAATAATAAACATTTAAGATTCCTGCATGTCTTTTTATGGCTTGATATCTCATTTCTTTTTAGCACAGAATAATACTCCATTGTCTGGACATACCACAGTTTGTTTATTGATTTATCTACTTTTGTAAAACCTAAGATTATCTTAGTTACTTTCAAGTTTTAGCAATTATAAATAAACATCAGTGTGCTGGTTTTTGTGTAGACTTCAGTTTTCCACTCCATTGGATAAATACCAAGGAATATGATTCCAAACAAACATGTTCATATGGTGAATATGTTTAGTTTGGTAAAAAACTGCCAAACTGTCTTCCAGTGTGGCTATACCACTTTCTATTCTACCAGAAATGGAATTTCTGTTGTTCCATGTCTTCACCAGCATTTGGCGTTATTAGTGTTCCAGATTTTGGCCATTCCAATAGGCATATAGTAGTATATCATCATTGTTTTAATTTGCCTTTCCCTGATAACATATGATGTGGAGCATCTTGTCATATGCTTATTTGTCATCTGTGTATCTTCTTGAGTCAGTTGTTTGTTAAAATCTTTGGTCCATTTTCTCGTCAGGTAATTTGTTACATCTCAAGATTTGTTGTATAACGGTCTTAGGTTTCTTTTCCAAATATTTTCTCCCAATATGTGGCTTGCCTTCTCATTCTCTTGACATTGTCTTTCACAGAGCAGAATGTTTTTAATTTTAATAAAGTCCAACTCATCAATTCTTTCTTTCATGTCATATCCAAAAAGTCATCACCATCCCTGAGATCATCTAGGTTTCTTCGTATGTTTCCCTGTATTTTTAAGAGCTGTCCAATGTGGGGCCACCATTTCCTGTGAGGGAAGTTGGGAAATATAATTTGAAGACTTTCATGTCACTGCTTTCCCAAATCTAGGGATTCTGGCAATAGGGAAGAAACGAAGCTGCAGCTACATGGAAATGGAAACCTCATGTACATGCATGTGTCATAGGGACTGAGGCAAGTGCCTTTTTTGCTTTCCTGAGCTGTAGTGAGGTAAGTAAACTGTAAATTTTTGACAAATCTAGATGCACCCCTTAGACAGGAAGAGTATTTCCTTTTTACTTTGTCTTATACTCTTTATTATTTTTCTAGAAACAGAAAAGATTTAAAAATTTAAAAATATATAAAAGACAAAAGTAAATGCAAAACTGTTTATTTATAAACACAATGTTCTGTTGAACAAAACAATTACTATAGGTTTATTTGGAATTTGACGCTAGGCTCCTTGATTATAATATTCAACACATGTCCAATAAATACTCTTTGCCATGGCATACAATTCTGGTTCTATATAACATATAGATGTTTTGATATTTATCCTAAATTTGTAAGCTTTAGGAGCTACTAATGCAGTGGTTGGTTAACCTTAGTAAACTGGCCCTGTATTCTTAGAATCTAATCAAACAATATGCATGTTAAATATTTGCTACTATTTGTGATGCTGTTGTAGATGGCCATTAAGAGCATTTCTGCTTTAACTGAAGGGTGTTTCCCTACTTTTATCATACACAAAGCAAGCCTCCTTTTGTTTCCTGATCACAGCTCTAATTTTCCCTGCTGGATGAATTCAGCAAGTGGAGAATCTGGAGGCTTTAACATTAGCAGAATCTACAAAGCGCCAGAGGGGCACAAAACCTGCACAGAGAACATTTGCTTTTCAGGCTTGGCGGTGTGGTTGCCACAGCTACCAAAGCTGCTGATTACTGCTTCGAGTTCACGTGGGAAGAGAAGCTCTCAAGGTGACAGGGCCCTTATTATATAACTGACATTGCAATTCATTTGCTTTGATATTCACATTTTAACCTACCATACCTAGTCCTAAGTAAGACTTTTCTTTGGGAATACTCAGCTAGGTGGGGGATGGGTAGACTAAGTTTTATACAACCAGGATTACAGATCATAGAGTGAATGAATCTTTAATTATTTGTCCTTGGACTTTGATGCCTATTTGTACCTTGACTTGAGTTGGTGTCGGCGCTGAATAGCTTCATCTGTCACAAAGAGAATATAAGAATCATTGATTCATATATATCTGTGTGTGTGTGTGTGTGTGTGTGTACGCACACATACATACACACACTATATGGGTCAATTTAAAAATAGCAACTAAGATAAAATCACATCAGCCCAACTCCTTGGCAAAGTTAAACATCTGTGTATAATTAACTGACAAATCATTCTGAAGCCTTAAGGTTCTACACTTTATTTAACAATCTTTAAGCACTAAGTATAAAATATTAATTGCAGATGAATAGGCTTTGCTTAAGACGAAATCATATACATGGTATAATTGACATATAACACTCTCTAGACGTTGCATAGTGAATCATATATAAGAATATGTTAACAGTTTATGTATTTCCATTTTGTATGAGTATGTGTGTTATCGGTGATAAATAAGTCTCTCAATTCCTCCACTTACTTGTCCCCAGTTTCAGTTTTAAAGAGAATGTGAGGTGAGTTTTGTATCTTCCCTTTCACAAAATGTCATTATCAACACAGTTGTTAGGTTAAGTTCTTAGGTGACGACATAGTTCTTAGGTTAAGAAGGAGCAGTTCTTAGGTTAAGAAGGAGCAGCTGAAGCACCATTTAAGGTATTTGAATTTTGATGTTGTTGCTAAAAGAAAGCATGCAGTTTTATAATAGCTTCAAATTTGGAGAGGTGGCATTGTATAATTCTCCTTTGTTTAAATTTTTAACAATCATTAGTTTGCCTCTCAAAAATTTTGATGTAAACACTGTTAAACATATAGTGTACATTATACTAGATGTTGGGTTTTATTCTCAGCAACCTTTTCTTCTGTCTTGCCCCAAAGACCTTCAGTTTTCTTTGGGTCATCCTTGTGGGAACAAAGAAGCTAAATTTAATCCCAATATCAAAGGTGAATGTTGTGATTCAGGCTAAATCAATCAGAGCTTTCTGTTCCTCTGGCCACAACAATTAATTTAACAATTTAGCATGGAAATTTAGTAAATCCAATCAGTATGAATATTAAGACTTACTTTGGAATGCTAAGGCAAAGGTGCTTCCTGCTCAGTTGAATAGTGTAGGAGTTGATTTCAGACTTGTCTGTGTGACTTACTTTGGTCAATGACATGTATAAGGAAGTGATGTATGTCACGTGTGAGTAGGAGTTTTAAAAACCATCATGTATTACCTGCATCCATGTTCATCTTTCTCCTAAGCCATAACACTAGCAATGACTCAGGTAGGGGATTCTCCATTAGCTTGAGTCCTAGAAAAAAGACTGTGTGAAACAGAGCCAGAGTTGACCTATAATGGAAATGCACAGTGAATTGAAATTAATTTTTTCATTGGTATAAGCCATTGAGATGTGGGAGTTGTTTTTCTGCAGCACAACTTGGCCCAAATGGTAAGGTGTTGGACATGATGCTGGAAATTGCTGCTGCCATTTTTGCCACTTTAAGTCAGCCAAATAATAAAGCTGATGTAAGAAGAAAGCAGAGTCAAATTATACACAAAGACAGATGGAACTCTGATGATGATGTCACAAACCTACATACATACAGTTGTAATCTGTATTTAAGTAAATCCATATACTTGCTTTATTACTTAAACCAATTTAGCTGGGTTTTCTGTTACTTGCAACGAAAGCAAACTAATTGCCTTACATAGCATACCATAAGTTCTGCTTTGTTTTCTTACACCATACATCTGGAATAGCCTTGAAACCAGCCTATGCAATTTAAATTATAAGGTCCTGAAAGTTGCCAGCTAGATCAATGTTGACAAAGGAAAGAGGCCACTCAATAGGCAAATTTATTATAAAAGTAGATGGATGCCAAATAAACACTGTGGAAAATTACTATCCTAGTAATAAGATTCTAATTACTTTTTAAGGATAAGTGAAGAGTTTGCACTTTTCAAAATATTTCTGTTTAAAATGTATGAACATGGGTGGCTGAGGTGGGAGGATTGCTTGAGCAGGGGAGGCAGAGGTTGCAGTGAGCTGAGATCACGCCATTGCACTCCAGCCTGGGTGACAGAACAAGACACTGTCTCAAAATAAAAAAAAGTATGAACAAAGGTCTCTAAGGAGAAAAGTTGGGGAGAAAGCACCAGAGATCGTAAAGTGATATTGTAAAAGACTTTGACCAAATTCCCACCAAAGGTCTAAAATGCTACTATAACTCTAGCGGATCGATCATGAATTTTTTTTTCTCCTTTAAAAAAAATAAAATTAAGAAACCTATGACAAATAAGTCACCATAAATACATGCAGTCCTTTCCATAAGCAATATATGTCACACATAACAACAAATGAAACACGTAACACCTACAAAGTTGCTTTGAGGGTTTCCCTTGGAAGAGGGAGCCACCTGTGCTCTAAGCTGCTACTCAAGAGCAGGGAGGATCTTCCCAGTACACCTCCTGCAATGACTGAGTGGAGTTACAGTTGGGCCTCACCATGGCCAATATTTTCTGTTGCAAGCGAGGTTATTACTAAGGTCAGAAAACTTTCACTCGTTGCAACAGTCATCAGTTTATGGAAGAAACTTCCTGTGTCTACCCCCAAAATGTGAATGGCCATTGGAAAGCAGTACATCATACCAAGAAGAGGGCTGGAAGCAATAACTAAATGGTTATATTCTTAGTTATAAAGCAACCATAAAGCAGCAACAACAAACATTTAAAACGCAGTCTTTGTGTATTGAAGCTTATATCTCATTTTTATTTCATCTTATTTATTTTCAATGTTTGAATAGGGAATACTCCTGCGTGATTAAATATGCAGTACAAAATGGTATGCAGGAAAAAGTTTTGCTCCCACCTTTACCTTCATCAGCTCATCGGCCCCATTTTCCTCTGTACCAGTGGGTAACCCTATTAGTAATTATGAGTATCCTTCCAGAATTCCTTTAGGCACAACCATGTAAATGCATGCATATATTGTTGTTTTCTCTCTTTCTCACACAACATATAGCATATTATGGATTGTTCTCTATTTTGCTATTTTTGCTTAATGATGTATCTTGGAGATCTTTATCAGTACATCAAAAGCTTTGTCATTCTTTCTTACATCTGCATAGAATTTCACATTATAGACGTATGGTAATTTATTTAACCAGCTCCCTATTGATGGGAAGTTGGATTATTTCCCATTTTTACTACTACATACAGTATTTTTGATAAATAACCTTTACTTATGTGGCTTCATACATGTTTATTGGTTATTTTCAGAGAAATGAAATAAAGCTAAGCCCTAAAAAGAGAACCACCCTCAATCCTGGCAAACTTCTAATCAAAGGGCTCACTAGGGTTATTTTAATGACCTAAAATTACTGCGTTTTTCAGTATCCATCTCATTTAGCCAAAAAAAGTAGCTTTCAGTTATAAATAAATGCAAGCTACCCAGACACTTGGAAAAAAAGGACATTTAATATGCTGTCTTTTATGTTGCTATTTAATAATCTGTTGTCTTATACATACCCATATAGCTACCTAGGACCTCTGCAGAAATGTTACTTTCTAATAAGAGTGATAGAAATAAGGGTCATGCCATAAGAGCCATGTAAATAATATACAAAAGTCCTAGAAGATATTTGGTCTTCTCATCTTGACCTCCATTTCAAATCAGCAACCTGATTCTGAGGACTTGTATTCTGAATCAATTCCCATGTGCATTCCTTCCTTTATTTTCCTTTTTCCACCAGCTCCATTCTCCAAAATGGCTGCTCTGTCATTCAGCCCTTTTATCCTGTAGGGGAGAAAAAAATTCATTTTTATTTTATATTTTTTTCTGCTGCTCACTTAAGATTCATTTACTGGGACCCTGTAAATTAGACTGAGAAAAGACAGATTAGCAAGAGAAGAACAAACAGAAACTTATTAATGTGTGCATAGTTCACACACACACGGGTGTATTCAATGATGAGTAACTCGAAGGGTGGTGAGAATTTGAGCTGATATATCATCTTTAAAAAATGATAAAATTGTAGGGAAGTGACAAAAATAAGGAAAAGAACCTTGAGCTTCTAGGACATAGATCATGGAATGGCATATATATGGGGATATATGGGGATAATGGTAGATAAGGCTAGTTAGTGGAGTTTGTGATGTAGACTTTTCTGGTGTGGTCTCAGGGCTGGTGAGGGTCTAGACATGGTCTCAGATATGTTAACTTCTGTCCTTCCTGGAAGAGAGGGGAAAGGTACCTTTGCAAATTTATGCCCTGCCTGTAGGCAGATGGGGGAGAGGAGAGAGCTTTTCTTGTATCTGTTTCTCCCTTTCTTGTTTCTGTATCTTACCTTTGGCTCGAAATAATCCTTATGCCAAATAAATGGCCTATTTTGGGATGGCATATTCTGCTACCCTTCAATTTCATTCTACTTATTCCATCCTATATGCATTCTGTTACTAATAGGCAGATTAAAAATATCGCTTTTTCATATATTACCTATGTCAATTCTCTCTTCTCTCTCTGTTGGTGCTGCTATTGTTTTCTCAAGGAATTCTTTGGGTAATTGCTTTAATGGATTGGTTTTTGATGATTTATTTTCTCCCCAAGCACTCAATGGAAAATTTAAAACATGGGCAAGATTTTGTTTTTGTTGAAAAGAAAAAAAAAAAAAACCTTTAAATCACAGATTACCTAAATATAAATTGTTAACATTTTTAATGAACATATTTTTATAGGTCAGTATCTTTATAAGAGGCCAATATTTCCAATTCTACACAGAATCTGATTTCTGGATATTCCTCTCACTGACAACAGTGACTTATAGGAAAGTTCTGTGAGTCTCCTTTCCTGATTTCAGTTGTAGGCAGTAATATAAATTCTTCTCAGCAACTCCACCATTCAGGATATACTCTCTGCTAGTTCTAGAATTCCCTGGATTTCTTTTTTTTTTTTTTCTTTTTTTTTTTAAGGAATCTGCAGTTCATGCCTTCAGTATTGCTTTAAGGGAAAAGAGTGACTGGGGCTCAGGTGGGGTAAGGGGAGAATACTATACTTCCTCTTCTCAGTAATGCCATTTATTTCATTGATTGATTTATTGGCATCTTTTCCCCTTTTTTATTGCCTATTTTTTTGCTCACTGGTACATAAACTCCTGTCCACTGTGAATCTCTGTGCAAGTAGTATCTTTTATAGCAGCCTTTATCTGCCTTCCAAAATTCTGAAAGCAAAAGTCTCCGAAATGTAAAAGAGTTTCTAGTGCATTGGGAACAGTTTATTGGTTTAGTTTGTTTAATTATAGTCAGAGCTAAGTCAACATTACTACAACCCCTCTTTTAAAAATTACATGAATACTTCAATTGGTTTAGGATGATTCTAAATAATTCTTTAGTCGTATGCTAGTTATTCATTTTTTAATAGAAATGAAGAGGTCTAATTTTTGTATTTGCACAATATTGTGTACATATTTATATAACAGTCACAAAGATACAGTCATCCAAATATATAGAGACTGCGTGTTTTTATAGTACTGCAAAGAATAACACTGTTGGTGTATGAATTCAAACTCATTTTCGTATACAAGTGAGAAAAAAGCCAAAATCATATTTTTTTCCAATGGTTATGATTACCTTATGATGATTAACCCTCTAAAATATTATTATTTGGGTGGTGGAATTTTGAAGAAAAGAACAAAAGACAGAAAAATAGAAAATACTCAACAACAAAGGCAAGAAATTATGTTCGACCAGATTGCAATACTCAAATTGTGGTTACACTGATGGCCTGCCTGATATTCTACACGGATTACTCCCTCCCCGGGGAGATATTATAAACAAGGATTTACTATCAAAATATTTTTTATTTGTCTGAAAACTAATTTGCCAAGCCTGGAGATCAGAGGTTTGGAGCAGATGGGAAAAGCAACCTGTTCCTCTGCCTTTAAGGAATCAGCTGTAGAGAGGAGTGCAGCAAGGGGAATGGAAATGTTAGGTTAGCCCCGAAGCTTCGTAAATATCAGGAAAGAAGACAGTACCAGTCTCCCAGCCCACAGCTCACAAAGCCACTCTCTCTTCCAGCAGGTATTAAACATTAATGACCGTTTCTATGATGAGGGGCGAGAATGGCTCTTTGCTGTAGAGCTGCCCAGTCATTTGAGGTTGTGTTAGATTTTCAACAGCAGCACATTGCACATTTTTTTTCTCTTCCTTTTATCACTGTGAGAATCTTCAGCCTGAAGGTAATGAAGTGCTTCCTTTATCACTCTGTATCATTTGAAATATTTATCTGATTATTTGAATAAAAGATTACGGCAACAATAGTAACTGTATCCCTGCATACACTCAGACTTCAAATGGAAAAAGGAAGCTTAATGAATAAAATAATGCCAAGCCATTTGGCATTAAACTTTTCAAGTAACAAAAAAATGCTTGTTTACAGAACGTAAACTCACACACGATGATAAGCATGAGGCCAAAACCTAAGCAACAACTGGCCTTTGGAGTATAAATTAGACATCAGTAAGTTTAAAGGGCTTTTTACACATTTTAGCATATCTGAATACATTCTTGCCACTTTGTTGATTCTAGGTGGAATCACTAAAAATGACATGGAATCTATCAGGCAGTTTTCTTAGGACTTTTGTTATTCCATTCTTGTGTCTCTGGTTTTATTGCCTGGTGAGTATAAATGCATAGAAATGCATGACTACAGGTGGCTTCCAACTTCCACCTGTCTAGCTGTGGGAGTTTAGTCTTTTGCAGAGAATCTTCCCCAAGCACTTCTTGGAGTAAACACAGGTGGTAACAGTCCAAAAATGAGCTTTGCCCTCACTAATTGCCATGGAAGGCCACTCAGACACTTTGTTCCATCCAAGCCCAACAGAGCCATGGGGTCTAAGCTGGCATTTGCTTCTGTTGCCAGAGCTATTGTCTCGATGCCTTTGGAGCTGCACGGTCAGTGTGCAGCCTCAGGAATCCAGTGAGGAAAGAAGGAGAACACTCTTCCGTGCTCTCCTCAGTAGGGAATAAGAAGGGGAAATACCATCGTAAAGCTGGCTGAGCTCACAATCACTTCAGCGTTTAGTGAGACCATCTCTCACCGCACAGAGCCCCTGCCTGCCACAATGCACAGGTGCTCCAAGATGGCTGAAGTGGAACAAGCCCCTGCCTAAGCTATCCTAGAAGTGTCTTTTAATATTATCCTCTACTACTTGGGTTGTTGAAGAGTTTAGATCCCGCTGCTATTTCATCTTTCTTCCTGGAGGATTCTCTTTCAGACATTCCCATTGCTCCTCCTTCAATCTCTTTTTTTATCAGGGTCTCTTGGGGCTGCCATGCAGCTCTCCAAAGCCATTGTGTACAGCATTAAGTCTTTGTTTCAAAAGGCTTCCTAGCATCTATTGTGATTCTATGACTGTTGATAGATACATGGGGAGAGGAGCATTGCCTTTCTCTACTGGCCAGGAGAGTTCCTAAGACCAGTTCTATGATGATTGCTTTTTGTGTAACTAAATATACAGAAACAGGGAAATAAATTTTGCCCTCCAGAGATTCTGTGTGTCATAGAAAAATATTTACATTTATAAATTAATGTTATTGTTAGTTTGAAGTAGAGTCACAGAAGGTAACAGATTTTTAAGAGGCAATTCTCTGGATCTGTATTTCTTTATCCCTACTGTGCTTTCCAAAACCCTATCTCTATTTTTTCTTTCTTTTTTTCTGAGACAGAGTCTTGCTTTGTCACCCAGGCTGGAGTGCAATGTCGCGATCTCGGCTCACTGAAATCTCTGCCTCCCAGGTTCAAGTGATTCTCCTGCCTCGGCCTCCCAAGTAGCTGGGATTACAGGTGTGCACCATCACACCCTGTTAATTTTTGTGTTTTTATTAAAGAAGGGGTTTCACCATGTTGGCTAGGCTGGTCTCGAACTCCTGACCTCAGGTGATCCATCCGCCTCGGCCTCCCAAAATGCTGGGATTATAGGCATTAGCCACCGTGCAGGGCTCGTATCTCTATTTTTGCTCTTTTTCTTCCTTGGTGGCAGTTGCCCAAGGTTGTTATGTAACAAACGTTGTGTTGGGGAGAGAGAGAATAAAACTTAATCTACTTTCACGTCTCCCTAACTTTCTTTTCCTCAGGATTATGATTGTGCATGTTAGGGATGGTGATAATAGTACATTGTAAATTTTTACTCATTTACTAATTAATTAGATTATCTATGGTACATGGAGCCCTCATTTTTCAATATTGTATTCCCTAATATGGGTACAACATGATGCTATGACTTATGAATACAATGTGGAATAATTAAATCCAGTCAATTAACATATCTGTTATCTCATACCTGTTATTTTTTGTGATGAGAACATTTGAAATATATGCTGTTAGTGATTTTCAAATGTACAATACACTATTATCAACCAATCCTCACAGATGGAACTTAGAGACAGTGGCATGTAGCTGTCGCATTAGGCACTTTGCGTTTCTTCCTCTTCCATCTACTCCTTTAGATTCCAGGGAAGGGAAGAAAAGGAGGAAGGACAAGGAAGTCATCATTTGTTTCTGGTCCATTTGATACTGGCAAAGAAATGTGTCCCCACTGAATAACAGATGTCCAAGGGTATTTAGGCTGATGGGAAGATGAACAGATAGCAGAGTCACGCCTTGTGAAATTCAGGCGTGGAATATGGTTTGGGTCATTGTTGCATCGTTGCATCTTGGTGGCCGACATGAACCATTTCTCCAGTCAAGTGATTGCTGTATTCAACAGATTGTAGTTGTGACAGTGATACCAGAAGTTTCTCCGTTAGTTCCTGCTGTTAGATCCTCCACCCAGGATAAGGTTTCTTGACTAAAATCTATTCATGGAGATATCCCACCTGCCTTCTACTGCCGCTTGGTATCCTGATTTGAGATGTAAGTCTTACTTAGTAGTAAAGATATATTTCCTCTGGGCACAAACCTTCGATTTGAACTCTAACACAATTTTTAGTTTAGTTTAGTTTTTTTTTTTTTGAGGCTTATTCCAAATGGATTTTTTAGGGGGCAGAAACATTTTCATATTATATATTACTTTGAATAATAAACTTTGCTTTGCTTTGTATCATCAACTTCAGACACAATAATGCATACTTGTGTTTAACATCTCCATGAAGACCTTGAGCCAGATGTGAAATCATTGCAGAGCATCATAGTTAGTTAAAGAGAGGGGTCTCTGGTGAATGAACCCTATCCCCAAAACAAATTTCTCTAATATTCCATCTCTTTTCCCTTCCTCCTTGCCTCCAACTCGGATTTTAAATGTTCTTGCTGCCTTGCTATTTATTGTATTCACAATTACGTGGGAATTATAATAACACTTTCTGAAGTAAAATCTTATGCATAAACCAGAGAGAGGACAGGGGTACTGGTTAGCTAGTGGTCCTTTCTGGTATGCCAAAATTCACCTTAGATTGGGTATTTTTCACTCTGCCTATATTTGTGGTCAGTCTTACCTCAAGGGTAGAATCAGCAGTGTTTGTTTTTTTTCCCTGATTACTTTTTTGCAAACCTAGATATTGGCCATCATTTCATAACTAATGTAATTGCTGCATCTATCCACTAGAAGTCTCATTTACTAATCAACAGATGATCTGTGGTACACGGAGCCCTGGTTTTTCAACATTGTATTTCTCAATATGGGTATATCAATCACTTTAAAACAAATTATGATAAATCAACCCTTTATGATTGTATATTTTATGGGGTCCAAAGTGATGCTATGACTCAGGAATACAATGTGGAATAGTTAAATCCAGTCAATGAACATATCTGTTATCTCATATCTATCATTGTTTTGTAGTGAGAACATTTGAAATATACTGTTAGTAATTTTGAAATGTACAATACACTATTATCAACTATATTCACCAAACTGGGCAATAGATCTAAAATAAAACAAAACAAAAACGTATTCCTCCTGTCTGAGACTGTGTCCTTTGACCGTCATTTCTCCATTTCCCTCTCTCCCAACCCCCAGCCTCTGTAACCACCATTCTACTGTCTGCTTCTTTGAGTTCAATTGTTTCTCATTCCACATATAAGTGAGAACATGTGGTATTTGTGTTTCTGTGCTTGACTTATTTCACTTAGTATAAATTCTCCAATTCCATCCATGTTGTAGTTGCAAATGACAGAATAGCCTTCTCTTTTTTTTTTGAGACAGGGTCTCTCACTCTGGCATACAGGCTGGAGTGCGGTGGAGTGATTTTTAAGGCTGAATAGTATTCCATTGTTTAGGGGTTACCATGTTTTCTTTATCCTTTCATCTGTTGATAGCATTTAGATTGATTCTGTAACTTGGCTATTGTGAATAGTGCTGCAGTGAACATGGGGTCTCTTGGACAAACTGATTTCAAGTCTTTTAAGTAAATACCCAGAAGACAGATTGCCAGTGCTGTTTTTAGTTTTTTAAAGAATCTTCCCAGGATTTTCCATGATGATTGCACTAATTTACATTTCCACTAACAGTGTACAAGGGTTCCCTTTTTTTCCACATTCTCACCAACACTTTTCTTTTGTTTGTCTTTTTTGATAATAGTCATTCTGACAGGTGTGAGGTAATAAATAGTTCATTGTGGGTTTTAATTTGCATTTCCTTAAAGATTAGTAGGTATTGAACATCTTTTATATCTGTTGACCATTTGCATATATACGTATTTTTTAGAAATGTTATTCAAGTCTCTTGCTCATTTTTAAAAATTGGGTTGTCTTGCTATTGAGTTGTTTGAGTTCTTTCTATATTTCGGATATTAACCCCTTATTGGATGTATGACTTGCAAATATTTTCTCCCCATTTATAGGTTGTTTTTTCAAACTGTTACTTTTTTTTTTCTGTATAGAAAGCTTTCTAGTTTGATATAATCCTATTTGTCTATTTTTGTTTTTGCTGCCTGCACTTTTGGGGTAAAATCCAAAAAACCATTGCCCAGATAAATTTTGTGTAGTTTTCCCCCCTGTGTTTTCCTGGCATCCTCCTAAACCTTTTGTAGGATAATAGATATTAAGTAGAGGAACCAGAAAACAAATTATTATAAATTGACCACTTATGATTGTATGTATTTATGGAATACAAAGTGATGGTATGATTTATGAGTACAATAGATAAAGAAAATCCCACAAAAATGTGTGGATCCATGTGACACTGAACCTCCTAACAGCTATATCATAATCTATAACCTCTGTGGCTCTTATGAATTAAATGAGATGTAATATGAGTCACTTAGCCTTAGTGCCTGTCGGAAATCTTTCACAATTTAAAAATACTTTTTAGTTATTATTATTCCAGCTTCATATTACAACAACAAAATTGATGCTGTTGGAAGGTGTTTTGTTTTCTTTTAATAAAAATCAAACATATTAATAGAATTCTGTGGAAAGTGCAAGCTTTTCTGTTCCCTGTGTTTGGTATTTCCAGGATTGCTAAAGGAAGAAAGAAAGCAGTTAATTACCTGGGGAACTTCTGCAGAACTCCTGAAAATGGATGCTACATTGCTAGTAAATAAAATTGTTACATTCATTGTGATTACTTTGATGTGATTGTTGTCTTACTAGGCCTCCTGTGGAAAAATGATGAGGTGACCTTTGTGTGATAAGTAATAGGGAGAAAAAGAAGTATAGGTCACATGAAATCTTGGGATACCTGGAGATGCTTCAAGCAATTTGACCAAACTGGAGATTGCCAGGGACTCTCACCTGGGAGGCAGGAGAAAGGGCACATGTCTCTTGTTCAGAACAACTACTTGGCCAAATGTGAACATTACAGCCACAGTTAACTAAGAAGGGAGAAAACAGGATAAGTGCTACAGACAGTAGTTTCTGATCAGAGAACAATTTTCACAAGGGTCGTCCTGCCGTACTGCCGACTGAGCAGTGATACATTTTTGCTGCATGGAAATGGAGCGTCAGCTCTTTGGAGTAGGAGGGACCAGTGGATGGTTTCCTAGATTGTGCCTTAGTCACAAGTCACAAGGAGACTGAAGTCAATCTAATAAAATGTATGGAGAGGTTGTACAACATTATTAATGTAAGTAATGCCACTGAATTATACATTTAAAATGGTTAAAATGACAGATTTTGTTATATGTATTTTAAATTAAATTAATTTTTAAACATTTTAAAAGTTAATAATATAACATCCCCAAAGCCATAGCATTATGTGCTTTAAATTGGTGAATTGTATGGTATGTGAATTATTTCTCAATAATATGTTTTTTAAAAGCCATAAAGGTACCATTGGATCTATTGGATGACTTTTTAAAAAGCTATGGAGAGCATTTTTTTCTTTTCTGCAATAGGTGAGCTTTCCTTTAGTTTTCTAAAGGGTATGTCACATAGGCTGCCCAGAAAATACCAAGAATTTGATACAATGGGAGCCACATAAATTTCAAGGTTGTTGGTAGCTCTGCAAACCGACATGAATATGCTATTTCTGGTACTTTCGGTAATACAATCAACTGAATGAGGAAAAAGTAACTGAATGAAATACAGGACTATGTGCTTATTATGAGATTCTCATTTTCTTATTCCTCAATAGCTATCTACTATTGTGTTGCTCTGTATCCAGCCTAACAAAGCTGTGTTTGTAAAATCTCCTCAGTACAGAAGCTGACAGGATCAGACAATAGACTTTTGCTAATTAATATTTAATGGGCCTATGGATTTTTCCTCAGCAGCTGGAGTGCTAAATAATAGTCAATTAGCAAATGTGTTAATTAACTCTAATTACATGGCACATGAACTTCTCCAAGGATTTTTGCTTTATAGATTTACTAGTGAATGTTCCACCACTTTTCTTGAACACATCAGGCAGCTAATTAATTGATAAATAATACTTTGTTCTTCTCTCAAAAACATGTATTTAAAAATAAAATCCAGTTTAATGCTTGATGACATTTAGAAGTGACATTTAAGAATATAAGATGAATCTGATGTCTGCTTTTTAAATAGAATTGTCTTAATCACCAGGAAGTTTTTCATTTATGTGTGAATGAGAAATAGGGAGACAGCATTATGAGTTTTCTGTATGTGTGTAGCAGAGTCTGAGAAAGAAGAAATAAAAGAAGGAAAGAAAGGAAGGAAAGAAGCAAGAGAGGGAAGAAAGAAGAAATAAAGAAAGATAGGAAAGAAAGGGAGGAGGCAGAGGGTAAAGGAGAAAGAGAGAGAGAAGAGCAGGAAGAAAGGAAGCAAAATGAACTGAAAAATGTAAAGGCTGGTTCTTTGTGAAAAGTCAGGATAGGCCTAGTTTGACTTGCAATATGCAAAATTATGAACTCCAGGAGCAAGGGTAATCAATATGTACCATGCAATTAACAGCAATCTTCTGAGCTTCATGTACCAGTTAAAGAAAATGCTTCTGAACGTTGTATGGTGCCTGCCACTGGGGACACAGAATGCTCGGAGGAAAGAAATTAGCATAGCAGCTTTGCACATGGTCTGGCATGAGTCGTTAGATCAAAAGCTGTGTATGAGAGCAGCCTGCTGCAAGGGAGCCACCGTTTCAGTGCCGGAGGATGCTGCTTAAGGCATTTGCAGAGAAACCCTCTGAGGGGACACAGGGAATAAAGTTGACTTTTTCAAATAGGATGATGGTCATGAAATTCAGCTCAGGTGGGCTACTCAGTTGAATAATTCCATATCACCAAATTCGCATAAACTCTCAATTTACTGCTGTTAGCCTCTGCTAAGACCCTTAAATATTAGCTTCAAAGAGTGTTTAGAAAAAAAGAATGTTAAAATTGATCCTTCAGTTGGACTTGTTTGCTCGTTTCAATAAGACCCAAAGGAGCTAACAGCTTTGAGCAAGAACATTATGGCTTTTTTGGTCTTTTGTGTCAAAAGAGTTACCAAATCTATAATTTTCTTTAAGAACACTCTAAAGAAACACAGAGAAAAATGGAATTCTGTGAAAGGGCACACTGAAAAGTACCAAGCTTTCTTTATCTGTTTATTGCATTTTCTTATTGAGAGACAATGGCAGGGGGGCTGCATTTATCTTTTTCTTGGTTTGGAGGAAGTGGATGCCTTGGAAGGATGTGAGTCTGTGTTTGTGAATAAGCATGCACTTCATAGCAGACAATATATTTTGTTGTGATGAGCAGGGACAGTGTCTCCTGTGTTTTGTGGGGCCTAGTTGAGAGCCATATTTACAGAAGGCCCTCGGGAAGCCTTGAGGCCAAGGATGGTGCACTGGAAACATGGTTGGGATGTGATCTGGGTGAGTCAGGCAATGCGAAAAATGAAGGTTTGGGTGACAACACAGGTCAGTGACCGGCAGTCAAAATGCTGGAGGCCACCTGTGTCAGGGTCTCAATGCCTTGCCTCTCATGATGAGAAGCCAGCCTTCCTCTTTACTCCAGCCACTGCTATGACAACCAGCTGCAAGTGGGTGCAACTGGGATCCCCTCACAGCTGGATCACTCTTCAGCTTGCAGCCTATCACCTCATGGGACATCTGCTGGGGCCAAGCAGCCATTTCGAAGCTTGCACAAACTTGGGCATGCACAACCGTAGGGACAGCTCCCTCTGTCTCTTAGTTGTTAGTGGGGATTGAGGCGTGGCTGTCCACAGCGACGATCAGCTTGCTATACACCCTTGAGTTTCTTTTCTCACCTTTCTGTTTCACTCTTACTAGGCCCCCATGACTGCACTCAATCTCTTATCTCCGGCTGGGTGTTTGAAGGGAAGCTAGGCTATGACCAATTTCATTCCAGAAGTTAAGGTGAAGCAATGATTGGAAACCCAGATAAGAGTGAGGAGTGGGGAATATACACTTCCCAAGTCGCAAGAAGAAGGAGGGAGTCAGAAACCAGCAAAGCAGTGCATGCTGGGTAGCCCAAAGGAATGAAGGAGTGTAGACTTCTGAACTGGTCTCTTGGGGTTGGTTTGGCCTCCAAGCTGAAGAGCTTGCAGTAAGTGGGGGTAAAGCTTGTGGCTGGAAAATTACTCAGAGACATTAGTCTATCCACCTGGCAGAGCCTTCCTCTTGCCAAAGAAAAGGAAAGCACATCGTTTACCCAAGTAACTTCAACTTGAGTGGAAAATGTGCTTGGGACAAAGCAGAGGAAACCTCGAAACAAAAGGACGCCTTTGCTCCTGCCTCCTTATTCTCTCTGCACAGATATAAATCCTACTTGAGGGGTGTTGCAAGGAGGACATGACTTTTATTATGGTTAAATTACAGTATTTTTATTGGTTTTCTTTTGATGTGGCAAGAAATTGTGACAAAGTGAGTGACATAAAATAACATAAATTTATTGTCATTATAGTTCTGTAAGTCAGAAGTCTTGCATGGGCTAAAACCTTGGATCAAGGATTTAGGATTAGGATGTAGATATCTTTGGGCTGGTCATTATTCTGCCTACCACAAGTCTTTTCTGAAATCAAACTTACAGACTGGAAATTTCCCCTACCTAGAAAGTCCTCAATCTGGCACTCACAGAATCTGACCCCTTCTTCAGGGCTCAACTCACATCTCTTCTATTTAAAGACTATCTTGAACCCAAACAGGTAGAAATAATTTTTTCCTTCATTCTGCTTCTAAAACATTTTATACATATTTCTATTTCTACTGCTGAGATGAGGGAGAAGAGGAAATAAGATAATCCAAAATATAAAATCACCTAAGAAATAAGAATAAGAGGGCAAATTATTATTCTGTGTTTTAATATGACGACTATCATTGAGATTGTGGCTCCCTTTGTAGAAAAGTTACAACCTTCTCAGATACAAGATCTGATCACCATTTTTGCCCATGTCACATGTAGACAAGCATCACGGTATAACCAGACCTGAGCTCCTGGAAGACATCCTAACTGTATATGAGAGAACGGTGATGGAGCAAGGCCAAGAGTTAAAAGGTTTCAATAGTCAGGCTCTGTTAAAGTGGGAGAAATGTGGGAGTCTATGGCAGTGGAAAGGTAGACTGAAGAGAGTGGGAAGTGTTACTTCTCCATTGTCTCTGATCACATTCCGAGGGATGTAACCCAGAACTAAAATAGTTGGCAAAAGTAGCTGCTATCAAATGTATTTTTAGGATTACCAAAATTTCTACGTCGTGGTCTTAGTATAAAAACTCCTACCCTTTGGGTTGTCTTTGGGTTATGTGATTAAAACTCCTTGTTTTGAAACAAGCACATATTTTATGGAAGAACTTATAAATTATTTAATAGATTTACTTTAAAACATTTTCTTTTTTAATTTTTTAAATTAAAAAAAATTTTTTTTAGAGATGGGAACTCATATTGCCCGGAATGGCCTCACATTCTTGGATTCAAGTGATGCTCCCACCTTAGTTGTTGTGCTCCTCAGCTGGGACTACTGGTGTGCACCATGGTGCCTGGCTATTAATTTGTATTTGCCAAATATTATATATCATTTACTATATGCTAGGGACTGTTCTAAAGGCTCTAAATATTAATATATATAATTAGCTTTAGTTACTATCATAACCTTAAGGGAGTAATTTATAGAGGTAGGAAAAATTTCTTGTTGTGGGTATTGGGAAGTAAAGAAAGAATTATCATATCCATTAAGGACAGGAAAGGCCTGGGTGGGTCACTGAAATAGGAGGAACCAAAATGAAGGACGTGGAGGAAGTCAGGGTGAAGAAGGATACTTAAAACAACATTTCTGTTTGCATCACCATGTGACCAAATTGTCAACCTCTGGTTCTTTTGAGGTTGTAACCCAGAGGCAGAAATAGACCTGAAGCCATAAACACTGTTTTGGAATGGGGAAAGAAAACTAACATGCATCTCAGAGCATCCCCAAAGTGTCTTTCAGGCATTACCAAAACACTGCCAAAAGAGAGCACTGGGGATGATGTTCTAACTTAGCAATAGCAAAACAACCAAATCCAGAATGAGCTGCAAAATCAGAGTATGTCTAATGCATTCACCAAAGTCATTACTAAAAATAATTAAATGGATTGTTGGTCGTAGGGATTTCAAAAGAGAAGGAGATGTGTGCCAGAACCATCCATACATTTCCCAGAGGAAGGATGAAAAACTATGAATAAAATTAGGCCTGAGCTCTAATAGGTGATCAAGCAATTAGCATACATGAAAAGAACACAGTTATGAGCCGCAGCAAGGCTACACCACAATTCATTTTCCACATTGATTTTTTGCTTCCATATTTCAATAACATCAATATGTGCTTTCACAGCTCTAAAGATATGAGACTTGTAAAAATTCCTTCTGAATTAAATTATTGAGGAAATTATCTTGTTCATGAACAGAGAGATGATGGTGGTGATAGTTTTTGGATGTGTCATTGGGAAGTAAAGTTATTTTTAACTGTTCATATGGTGGTTTATAGATTTCAAGGCAATGGGTAAGGTTTAGATATAAATCAACAAAAAGAGAATTATCTTCCAAGGATTCAGCAAGGCACATTTGGAAAGATATTTAACTTAGAATTTGGAATCCAGGTCCTGCTCCTGGCTTTCCTACGTGACCTGGGTAAATTGTTTGTGTCTCTGGTCCTCAGTGAACTCTCTTAGCTGTAAGATGAGATCACTGAATTAAATAAGAAGAGTTGATAATAATAAACATTTTCTGAGTACTTAGTATCTGTCAGCAAAATTCTAAGCATCTTATACATAGTGACTCATTTAATCCTTTCAACACCTGTGAGATAGGGAGTAAAGTAGTCCTCACAGTACAGCTGAGAAACTGAGGCACAGTGAGATCATGGGCCTAAACCCAATAGTAACAGAGCCAGCACTTGGAAGGCAGTCTTGCTACAGAACCTGAGTAATAAGCCCTGAACAATATTGACTAACAACCAAAGTGTTTTTAATGTCCTATATAGCTTTGCAATTTTGATTCTACAATTCCCATTTAGCAATATACTTTTTGGAAGAATGTATGTTTAATTTCATATAAAGTGAGTAAAAGTAAGAAGGATAATTTATTTAGACTGCTGGATTTTTACCCCCACTGAAATCAGTGAAGATTTCAGGGGTAATGATCACATCCAGGCTACTATTCTCAGTCAAGAATGAGAGAGAGAGAGAGAGAGAGAGAGAGAGAGAAAGTGAGAGAGAATGTGTGTGTGTGTGTGTGTGTGTGGTCACGGGTGGTGGTGCCTGCAGATATATGTGGTTGGTCTATGACTGCTGAAATTCTTCCACAGTAATTTCAGAAGATATTTTGGTATACAGAAAGGTTATATAAAACTCTTGAGTCTCTACTAGTTATTCTGTAAATAATTCACAGAAGTCTATGTGGAATTCACCCTGTCTACTGACATTTTCATAAACAGCACTCACTGTGAATCTGCTGCAGCAACCGCTACCATATTTACAGAAAAGATTTCTGTTTAAACTTTTTCTAGGCAAAGTTGTTTCAGAGTTTCTCAAACTTTGGCATGCATAATATCACCTAAGAAATAGGTTTAAGAAGGTTGAGTTTTGGATCTCTACTTTCTCCCATCTGATTCTGAACCAGGAAATCTGGATGAAGCCCAGGAAACACCATCCTTAATGGTATACCTATGGGACTGTTCAAGCAGACCATGGATAAAACACACACGTCCATTCACAAGATTTATATTATTACTTGGTTAAGGCAATCTGATTGATTATCAATAGAATTGTACAGGTATATTCATCTTGGAGAGGAAATGTCAAATCTAGGTTTGCAGTTTTGTTTTAAAATAAACATTTCCAGCCATGCACAGTGGCTCACGCCTGTAATCCCAGCACTTTGGGAGGCTGAGGTGGGCAGATCATCTGAGGTCAGGAGTTTGAGACCAGCCTGACCAACATGGTGAAACCCTGTCTACTAAAAATATAAAAATTTAGCCGGGCATGGTGGTGCCCACCTGCAGTCCCAGCTACTTGGGCAGGTGAGGCAGGAGAATCGTTTGAACCCAGGAGATGGAGGTTGCAGTAAGCTGAGATCATGCCACTGCACTCTAGCCTGAATGTCAGAGCAAGACTCCATCTGAAAAAAATTTTTTTCTATAATGGCAATAATATTAATAATTAGGTTTTTTTTTTTTTTTTTTTTTTTGAGCAGGGTCTTACTCTGTCACTGAGGCTGGAGTGCAGTGGTGCAGTCTTGGCTCACTGCAACCTCTGCCTCCTGGTTTCAAGCGATTCTCCTGCCCCAACCTCCTGAGTAGCTGGGATTACAGGCACACACCACCATGCCTGGCTCATTTTTGTGTTTTTTAGTAGAGACAGGATTTTACCATGTTGGCCAGGCTGGTCTCGAACTCCTGGCCTCAAGTGATCCACCCACCTCGGCCTTACAATGTGCTGGGATTACAGGAGTGAGCCATTGTGCCCAGCCTATGTTTAGTTTTTAAGGTGTGTCAGGCATTTAACTTTACTCATTTAATCACCTGACACTATTCAATATGTACTATTATTGTGTTCATTTTATACAGGGGGAAACTGCAGGTTTTGGAAGATAATTATTTCACCTAAAGTCACAATAGCAAGTTGGTTCTGGAGTCACAGCTGACAAATGTCTACTTTTTCCCCTCCTTCTTTCCCCTTTTCCTTCTCTCATTTTCTCTCCCCTCCTCTCTTTTCTTTTCCTTCCTTTTCTCTACCTCTCTCCCTTCTTTCTTTCATTCCTTCCTCCTTTCCTCCCTCATCCCTTCCTTCCTTCCTTCCTTCCTTCCTTCCTTCCTTCCTTCCTTCCTCCCTCCCTCCCTCCCTTCCCCTTCCCTTCCCTTCCCTTCCCTTCCCTTCCCCTTCCTTCTCCTACCCCTTCCTTCTCCTTCCTCCCTTCCGTTCCCTTCCCTTCCCTTTCCTTCCTTGTTTTCATCTTCTCTCCCTTCTTTATCTTTTTCCTTTTTTCTGCCACCTAGTAATTGGTTTTTATTTTACCATTTTCTGTATCCTATGTCTTAGACCTTAGACAAGTGTTTACTACAGAGCCTTGAGGTACCGTTACGACAACAGAGTAAATTGGCTCCCCAGGGCAGATGTGAACTAGCCCTCTGGCCTATGTCTCCTTCCCTACCATCTGTGTTATACCTACAATCATAAATGTCAAAGGTGGGCTTCAATAGACATTATACAGATGCCATGGTAAGGGAAGAAAAAAAAGAATGTATCTTGATTTATGTAATGGCTTTTAAAAGGCACTTAAAAAAAAAAAGAAAGTAGATATCTTTTTTTTTAACCTTTTACTAAAAGGACCTTTTCACAAAAATAAAGCCTTTTTTCCTATTTTTTTAAATTGACTACTCTGTATTATAGTGATTTTTTGAGAATGATTAAATAAATTATACATGGTAAATTATTAGTTAATAAGATGATTTTTAAAAAATAATTTTAAACATATAAGAAAATAAGTGAAAAACTGCATTAAGTGAGAAAAAGAATATAGATGTAATAAGGTAAAAATCTGAAAGGAAATACACCAAAAGGTTTAGTGAGATTTTCTCAGAGACAGGATTGCAATACATTTTTATTTATTTTTTATTGTTCTATTTGTTTTCCATGGTTTTCCCCCAGTAATTAGGTATTGCTTTTATAAGCTGAAAAAAATCTTCATTTTTGTCGTGCTATCTGTTATCTACAAATCACTGTCTTTTCAAATAAAAAATGTATATTGAGCTTAGTTGCATACCAAGCTGGGGTAAAGATAGGTAAATCAAAAATGAGACAGGCACACAATGGATAGAAAAAAGGAATAGAGTGAGGTGGGTGGGGAGGTAGGAACTAAATATTTATTTGTAGATCATATGCCCCTAAGACTAGGAATTGCATATTCTGTCTGATCTACCACTGCAATGCCAGTACACAGCACAGGTGCCTAATACGTGTTTGTGACTCAATAGAAATGTATTTGGCAGAGTTGGTCATCTGTGGGCTGACAGCATTTCTACTTTATAGTAGGGTGAGTCATTTTTCACACAACTATTTCTGTTAGAAATCTTAAAATCTGTAGGCTGTCTATAGAGTTCTGACTGTTTTGACCATAGTACATTGTTTTTGGTTACTCAACCAATAAAAACTCCAAGACTCACTTCCTCTACCTCTTGCCATATTTCTGAGCATCTTCCAGAGACATCAGATGGTGGGGACATGGATAAAGAAAGTCAGTGTTAATAACAGTCTAGACCAAATAATTGGTGGGTGGGGAGGGGGCTGCCATGCATTATGCATTTAAGTGACTTTCTGATCATTGACAGTTGAGCCACCCATATGAGTAAAGCAGGCATCAATTTAAAATAATTCTCTTTGATGGTTTCAGAAGGAAAACAAATTGCATATTTTCAGTATAAACAGAAAGCACAAGATAGAAAACCAATAAATCACGCCCATGTGATTACAGCTGATCCCGAACACAAATTCAAGTCAGCCTGCAGCCAAGTGCTTTCCCTGGAAAGTAAGATTCAGACTGGTGTTGATGGGCAATGAGCAAAGTTGCTTCAAGCCATTAGAAGGTTGAAGTGACATAGTCAATTTCATTGTCATATTAAAAGCAGAGCCTCCTAGCGAAGGACAGGCCTAATTGCTTAAGCATATCACCATGTGTCAAAATTCCTCAGTGATTTCCTACTTATTAAAGCCATTATGCTCCTTCAAGGCCAGATTGCTTGGTGTGCATAACTTGTGTTGATGACTGGGGAGCCTGCTTCAGAATCTATAGTTGTTGCAGGAATCGACATCAGAGTTTATATAAACGAAATTAAATGAATTGTAGAAAGACAGACTCTAAATCCAGTACCAGTCACTTAGGTGTATTCTCTCAGTATGGTATTCTTTAAAGAATACCATATCAAACAATCAAATATCTTATTTTAAATTCTAATAAAGACATTTGAAAAACAAATCAGACAGTGCCTTTGAGTATGATTAAATTTCACAGGCCTACTCTTATTGTTATAAAAAACTTCCTGGCCAGGTGTGGTGGCTCATGCCTGTAATCCCACCACTTTGAGGGGCTGAGGCAGGTGAATCACGAGGTCAGGAGTTCGAAACCAGCCTGACCAACATGGGGAAACCCCATCTCTACTGAAAATACAAAAATTAGCTGGGTGTGGTGGCACACACCTGTAATGCCAGCTACTCAGGAGGCTGAGACAGGAGAATCACTTGAACCTGGGAGGTGGAGGTTGCAGTGAGCTGAGATCGCACCATTGTACTCCAGCCTGGGCAATAGAGTGAGACTCCATCTCAAAAAAAAAAAAAATTTCCTTCTCTGTTTAGTCTCACAGAATGGCTTTTAATTTACATTTTTGATCTATTTCATACATACACATATACATTTAAAATCCCTTGTGAATTTGATTTTGAAATTAAAGCTGAAAATTAGTTTAAATATTATGTGAGAATTTGTGCTTTTATTGACCAAGATTATCTAAAGGAGAATATTTTTAATGTACATATTGTGTGTGTGTGTATCTATCTATCGATCTATCTGTCCATTCATCTATCTATATTCAAGAGACAGGTCAGGTGAGGTGGCTCATGCCTGTAATCCCCGCACTTTGAGAGTCTGAGGCAGGTAGATCGCTTATGCCCGCAAGTTCAAGACTACCCTGGGCAATATGGCAAAACCCTGTCTCTACAAAAAATACAAAAAATTAGCCAGGTGTGGTGGCACATGCCTGTAGTCCCAGCCATTAAGAAGGCTGAGGTGGAAGGATTGCTTGAACCCAGAAGGTTGAGGCTGCAGTGAGCTACGATCACGCTACTGTGCTCCAGCCTGGGTAACAGACTCTCTTTCCAAAATAAATAAATAAATAGAAGACAAACTTTGTTTAAAAATATGCAAATACCTATAAAGACAGAAACACAAAATTTATTTTGATCTGGAATCTTAGACATGTTTACCCCTCACTTTTTCTCCCCATTTTCTAAAAAAACTAACGATGCTATTAAGATAGCAAATATTGTTGCTGTTTTTTTTTCATTGCACAGTTAATGAACTTGAAAGGCTTCAGGACTAGTGATTTTCTATTTGATATTGCTATTGTCTTGTTTCTTCTTCTTTGATCAACCAAACTTGATCCAAATGCTTGGCATCAGAATAGAGTTTCTGGAGCTTTACCCTCTGTATGCTGAAGAGCCATCAGTGAGCCTTGACTTAGGGATTCTCTGCAGAGCCGTTGACTGAACTGAGATAGCCTGATGACATCAGAATGATCTAGATTTAAATCATACAGGTACACAATTTTTGCAGCATTCCAGATTCAGAGAACAAATATGTATCTTTGCTTCCATGTGATAGGCATTATTTTTTTACTTTGCTAAAATTCCTTCATTTCAGTTAGTATCTGTTATGGATTGGATTGTGTCCTCCCCAAGCAAGATACGCTGAAGCCCTAACCTCAGAACCTCAGAATGTGGCCTTATTTGGAAATAGGGTTGTTACCCATGTAATGATTTAAGTTCAGGTCATATTAAAGTGAGGTCAGTCCCTAGCCCTTATGACTGGTGTCCTTATAAGAAGAAAGTCATGTGAAGACAGAGACACAGAGAGAACCCCATGTGACTGATGACGAAGGCAGAGACTGGAGTTATGTAACCACCAGCCAAAGGATGCCAAAGATTCCCAGCAAACTACCAGAAGCCAGAGAGAGGCAAGGAAGGGTGTTTCCTTGCCGGTTTCAGAGGGAACCTAGCCCTGACATCCTGGTTTTGTACTTCTAGCCTCCAGAACTGTGAGACAATACATTTCTGTTGTTTTAAGCCACCATCTAGTTTGTGGTACTTTGTTATGGCAGCTCTGGAAAATGAATACAGCGTTACAGCCCACTGGTCTTGCTGTGAGAAGCTGCATGATGGATGTTGGCCTGGTAACTGCACTGGGTGGCCTCGTTAGCACTGTCTACACATACCGACCCCTGGCTTCATCATGGCCAGGAAACGACTCCCCCAGACTCAGCACCTCAAAGTCAAGGCCCAGGTCTGGGCCAGTGAGAAATGGCAGTGGAGACTGAGCATTTCCTTCCTCCTAGGTTCAGAATGCTTTCCAGTCTCTGCTCCGTGAACTGGTATGATTAGTGTAGAGTGATAGAAGTAAGGTCCTCCTAACAAACAACTAATCCTGACTGGCAGCAGCAGAAGGTTGCTCTGGGATGCCCAAGACCACTTCCATATAGCAGCTTTTCATGTCTCACCATCTCCTTTTCTATTTTGCCTCAATCTCTTTTCTGATCATAATACCAGGCCCTGTTCCTCTCCCTGTATATTTTCTTTAGTTGAATATGTCTCTAAGCATTTGTCTTCTCTCACCCTTAACTCAGACATAACCCAATCCAGCCATAGTTGCTAGGGCTGGCAGCTCCTGCACACAGCACAGTGAATACAAATCCCATCTTGTGCTGGATGCGACCTGCCTGCTTCTCAACAGTTTGGTTCCACCAGTTTTTAGGGACAGAAGAGAGTGTGCACCAACCAATACTCACAATTAATGGATAAATCTTGTATATTTCACAAAACTTACATGTCCAAGCAGTAGCCTACTGGAACTTCTATGACCTACTGCAGAAAACCAGATTATAGTTAGGGCTACAAATCTTCCATTTTAACTGTTTTTTTCTTACTATTACTTGACATCTCACATATCCTATTAATAGGAAGTCCAGGGTCTCCCTCAGGAAGCAACATCTCTCCCTTCACCTGTTTCTGCCTTTGTCCTGATCAATTTAAAGAATTTGAAGCCAACTCAGTCTCCTAAAGGATAAGTCAGTCCTTTTTTCAAATACCAAATAGAACAGATGCATGATCAGATTTTGCCAGAGCCTGTCAATATCACCAAGTGCTGCCATTGGAAATGACTACCACTGTGCATCACTCAGTTCTGACCTGGACTAGGGTAAGGTACCTAGTAAAGTCCTTTCCCCTTGACCACAGTGATTGGTTTAGAGTAGTTATCTGACCCGAACTGGATCACTTGCAGAAAGTGCAAGAGTTTGGTTCTATGTTTGCGGGAGGAAAAGTGAGCCCCTACAGGTCTTGATGTCTTGATGACAGGATGACAGCAGCCACCCTGGATCAGGAGCAACACAGAGGATGAGGCTGATGCCTTGCAAAACAAAACCTAGAAATGGAGGGACCAGGAGCCTCTGCGGCATTGCTGGATTGCTGAATCCACTTTTGCAGGAAACCCAAAATAGGCTGGATGTTTCGATTACATAAGGGAATGAATAAAGGCCATGATAGTAAAAGATAGTTTAAGTTGCATATTTGCTTTGTAAGTAAAATAAACCCTAATTGATATAACATAAAAAACCATTTGTAGTTCTCAGCTGTTCAATTAATTGAAGAAACTAGTTGCTGCTCACTTGCATAAGGACTCCTAAATATACACTTAAATTCTTATAATAATAAATGTTTCCCATGGTGAAATATCTATACAGGAAAATTTGTCTAAAGTTTTTATTAGAAATAGATAACAGCTGAAGAAAAAAAAAACTCCCAAAAAACTTCTATTTCTATCAGGAAAGAGAAATCAGATAAAATATTAGAAAATGAGCTTTTTAGTACTCAAAGTCTAAACCTCTAACTGTTGGTTCTCCTGACCCTTGTCCTGCATGTACACGGCCAATGTTCCACTATTAGGGAGTTATAGGAAGGGGCTGGTGCAAAATTAGCCCACAGGTAACCATTTGTGGTTTGTATGATTGAGGAAGACATAAAATGCATCCATTGATTCTGAGTTACTTGATTCCTGGTGGGGGAGAGGCTGGGGACTGAGTTAAGCAGGTGAGTTAAATAAATGTTTAAATACGGCTTTCTGAACTGGGTTTTTGGGAACCACAAAGTTGGGTTTCAGATTCCTAGTCAGTAATAGAAATCCCCTCCTCTTCCTCTCCAGTGCAGAAATAAAGCCAGTTTTGGGATTAATAAGATTAACACGCTGCTGGTCTTACTTCTTGGACTTTGGAGCTCTGTGGCACCAGGGCAGCCTGAGTTGCCGGCTGGTTTGGCAACCATGACTGTGGTCCTCACAGTGACAGGAGGGACACACCACACGGGAGAGCTCTTCCCCCAAGATCAAGTTATTATTCTTACGTAGCACTCCTTGTGAAACCAGTATCGTGACTAAGCACTTACACCCCAAAGATTCCTTCAAAAACATTTTCCTGGCTCCAAATGAGTGCATTCTTCTTTGTTTTGCTTTACTGCTTCTTTTTCATTCCTTCTCAGTTACTTAAATAAAACTGAGAGCCAAATCATAAACTTTGATTTTGTGTTTGACCTCGAGTTTGCTCTCATCGTTTCTTTCATCCTTTCTTCTTCCCATCAAGCAAGTGCTTCTTCAGTTTACTAGCAATATGCCTGCTAAAGCATTTTGCACAATAGCTGGCCGGCCACGTGACAGTGACGGTAGAGAACGTAGCTTAGGGCCTAAAATATCGTACGTATGCCAACTGCTATGACATCAGTATTGTTAATGTTATGGTTATTCTTTTTATATCAGCTTTTCATGCATTTTAAATCTCAATTTACAGATTAAGCAAAACACCTAGCCAATATCTCTGTTTTTTATTGCATTCATAGACTATTATTTTCACTTGTGGGACATATTCTAAATACAGGCATGTGGCACCTTAAGCAGATCCAGTATAGCATACATAATCTAGATTTATACATTTGCTTGCAATTTTTTAAAAAAGCTAGTTCTCTTTGAAATTTAAATATAAGTTGATGCTTTTTTTTTTTTTTTTTTTAAATAAAGTTACTGATTGTATTAAGGGGAATTCACTAATGTGGTCCTTGTGACAGGCAGCTCCAGAAACGTGTTTACTATTAACTAGTGTCCTCAGTAGGCTTTCTGGGCTCGGCAGATGTGACCTGACACAAACAAATCTACTGTGGTTTTATCTACTATGATTTGTTTTCATTGTTATTCTAGTCTAATTTTTCATTCGGACAGTGAAATTGGTATTCCATGCAAATTTTCTGGCTATCTGTCCTTTGCTTCATTTTTCAAGTTGCATAATTTAGTCACATTATTTTCATTTGCTTCTAGCAGCTTTGGTTTATATGTTTTTTTTTCTTTTTTATGTTAAGCAAAAACAAAACCAAAAAGCTTCAGTCCTTGTTTTCTACGATAAATCTCTATTTTTAGTATTTATTTGTAAATACGTATGTCATGATAGTTTGGGGGTGCTTTCCTTGCACTTTTATTTCGAAACTAGAAGAGGAATTTATTGAAATCCTTAAAGTTATCTGGCAATTCAGTCAGGTGCTGCACCTCATTTAAATGTGTTCAGCAATTGTCATGGATGGCATCATTAACTTCTATATTCTCATCTGCTATAATTGGTGATTGATGATGAAGGTTTCTAATCACAGGTGTGATGATGGTTCAGTTGGGCTCTGCGATGCTTAAGGCTGAGTGAGCACCTCCTTTACAGCTTTTCATCCCATAGCTCAAAATGATTAAATAATTGTCTATAGCAATCGACCATTCTAATCTTTAGGGAATCTTAACTTACTTTTATCCTATGCTTTAAAACACTATCGTTGTGCATCTTCATACACAGATACCATGTGCCAAAATATTTGGTTCATTTACTTGACAATTCAACCAACCAATCAAGAAATTTGAAACAACAATAAAAGTAAAAATTTTAGGTAGATGTGATTATGTTTGGTTTCAATAAGTGTAAACAAATAAATAGATATATAGAAAATAGTTCATATGAAGTTAGTAAAAATTGACTAAATTTTATATAAATCCATTTTATAAATGTGACAACACAAACCACATTTTAAAGAAAAATAACAGAAAAATGGTGTTAAATCCTAGCTTTTGGGGAGGAAAAGTGATTGTACCATATTTTATAAATAAGAATTTTGAGAACAATGAATACAATTATATTTATGTTAGTAAAGCAATTATAATAAGAAGGAATTAAAGTTATGATAATCATGCTAGTTAAAAGTGAATTAAAGTAAAAGACTAATTTTGGAAACAGTTTGGCGAAGCTCGCTGGACTCGATGGAGGAAAGGTACATAAAAACATATATTGGCAGATGGTTTCCTAAATGATAATTATTGTTAAAGCTAATACTGCCGAATTTTGAAAAACACACGAAACCTAATGGGTGTGAATTGTCTTATTGTGATCAGTGAAAACCTAGGAAACATTTGCTTAAGTGACATATTTCAGTTACTTCTTGTTCTAAGGCAAATCAGATTAGGCTAACTCAATAAGAAATTACAAAATTTCCAATAATTTTTCCACATAACCACTGAAATTACAGCCAGTTCTAAGGAGGAAAAGAAACATTGTTTTATAGAAATAATTCATTTGGTATATAATAAATAAGCATCATGAGCTCATTTAGGGGAAGCCATGTGTTATGCTAATAATTTAAGCTAAGCCTTAATGTTAAAATTCATCTCTCAAGTGCCGGTAACCCTTAATAATTGCTACAATAAGCCATCATTTACTATTTCCCTACCACGTGCAAAACTCTGATAGAAAGGCTGTGACGATACAAGGAACTGTAAGCCAGCACCTCTTTCATCTTTGAGACTAGTTGTAGAGATGGGCATTCACACAAGGTAAGGTAATAAAACAAAGCCAAACAGAAAAGTGCCTACTAGTAAGTAAATGGTAATGGCATGAGTGTCATCAGCGTGGAGAGAATGGGCATGCAGTTTTTAACTTAGCTGGTCAGAGAAGCATCTTAGATACTGGCTTTGGGCTGGGTCAAGAAAGACAGGTAGAATAGGAAATGACTTGAAAAGGAGAAGATGCACTGTAAGGCAGGCAAGCTAAAGATGTCATGAAGGAAAGTTAAGAAGATAAAAACTACAAAAAAGTAAGTATATTTTGGTAGCCAGTTTGGCTGCCTGCTGGTTTCCTACCCAAGAATAAAGAAATGAGGTAGGAAATATAAATGGAGGCCAGGTGCTGTGGGGATTTGGTTGTAGATAGAAGGGCTGTTGAATAGAGAAGCATTCACCTTCAAAACTGTCCCCAAAGATAACCTTTCACCCTGTCCCTTTGTCTTCCTGCCACTCTACAGCTCAAGGTTTTGTCCCTCTATCTAGTCTTTTCCAAACTGTGTTGTGCTCCATGCTTACTTCTCTGTTTCATGTCTATACATGCCTTGAAACTAGCAGTCAGGTTTCATTTTGCTGCACAATTTTCTGAGTGAGCCCAAAGACCAGAAAACAAAGCTGAACTTTGGGATAAATTTTACCAGTAAGAGTTTTCTGGGAATAGAACCTAAACTGGAGGTGTCATAGGCATTACTGAAGAAGCAAAGACTAGAGATTTTGTTATACCTCCCTATGTCTAAAACCTGTTCTCATGTTCAATTCCATCAGTTTTTCTGCCCTGCATGGTGACATCTGGCTTATCCAATTAAATTAGCTCAGATGCCCCTACTTCTAACATCTACCATGAAGTCATTCAATCATTTATGCAAATGTATTGAGCAGCTATACTATGTTGAGAACGATGTTATGGAACCCAAAGAAGAACAAGACAAAAACAAGCTTTAATACACATGTTGCTTTTGAGAGACTGAATATACAAGTGAACAATGGCCAGATCATATATAAAAATAGAACTCTGACCTGCAACCTGACCAGGAAACCAACCCTCTTATCTACAATAAGCAACCCAGGAAGCTAACCTGCTATAAATCGGATTTGTCGGAAGCCAGATTACTATCTCTAGTAACAACCCTGGAAGCTGAACAATAACTTCTGTAATAATCGGTCCAAAATGGCCAGGACTTGATTAATATCTGATAGCTTCTCTAATTTTTGTTTCCACTTTTAATTTAAGACTGACTAGAGAATGCCAAATTTGCTCTCCTAACCAATCATGTAGGATGCCTTCTAGTTAACCAACCTACAGCTTTCCCATGCCAACAGCCTCCAATCAAGGCATACCTGAAGCCTTTCTTCTTTTCTGCTATAAAGCTTTCCCACTTCTTTGCCTTCTTTGATTCTCTGCCAAAATACAAGTGATGATGGCTCTGTTGCTATAGTATGCGTTGAATAAATAGACTTAGCTTTTCTCATTTGGGCTGTCTTTATTTTCTACAGTTGATGTGCAGAAGTCATTCTTGACACTTCAGCATCATAGCAGAGATGGGCTGCAAATCTTCAAAAATATAGAATGCTGTATAGTAACAACAATATTCTCTAACCCAAATCCATAGAGTTGTGGTTCAGATTTCTACCTAAGGAAGCTACAGGTAACTTGGTAATAACCAATTGCATGAGTGACAGTCAAAGTGGGAAAATAACTTTATTCTTTTAATATTCTTTTAATTCTGTTGTTCTTAAACCACTGTGCTGTGGCAAGAGCCCCTGGAGATAAAAGTGTTCTGGGTCACTTTCAAGAGTCAATAGTCTCAGGTGTAGGTGCTACACAAAAGCACAGTTTAAATACAAAGTTTTTTGTTTCATTTCATTAAAAGATTTATCTCTCAATGTTAGAAGCTGGTAACAAAGGGAAGAGGGAATAATTGTTATCCTTGCTGTTTACCCAATTAACTCTTCCTCATCTACTTCTGTCACTTGGCTGCTCCCAATTCCCCAGGACTGGAGCAGGGGATGGGAGTGACTTGATCAGTGCAGCTATAACTTGCCTTGGGAGCTTCTCACCATGCCTTTCAAGATATTAACAGATTATCAAGGTGTAGCAGCAGAGGTGATGACAGTGGTGAGACTCCAAAGGTTTCCAGAGAGCAGACTGCATGCTTGCTGGTGACCTGGACATCTGCCCAGCTAGCTTGTTCTGCTCTGGTGAAGGTAGGGAAACTGGAAGTTCAGGTTATCTTGAATTCAGGCATGAGGCAGCACAGGCCCTGCTCCAGGACTTGACAGATTTGTTTCTGTAAAGCATAAGATAATCAATATTTTAGGCTTTGTGGACTGCACAATCTCTGTTGCAGCCATTCACCTCTACCATTGAATGCAACCATGGACAATATATAAATGAGTAAGTGTGGCTGTCTTCCAATAAAGCTATTTATGAACATTAAAATTTGGGTTTCATATAATTTTTATATGTCACGAAAGCTTATTCTTTTGACTTATTTCAATCTTAACATTGTAAAAACTACTCTTGGTTTGCAAAGCCACACAAAAATAGGCAGTGGACCAAATGTTATCCAGGGGCTGTCATTTGTGGATTGCAGCCCTAAACCAAAAGAAAATCACAGTGTATGGCAGCACAGAAGTGAGAGGAGATGAAGTGTTTGCAGAAGCTGGCTCTAGGGATGACCATCAGAGAGGTCCAGGCAGATAGTCAAAAAACACACAAAAAATATTACTTGTAATTCTGGAAATGATGATAGGGATGAGAGTATACAGCAGTGGGGAATTGAGCTGGGGTTCAATATAGGGAGTGAAGTGATGAGGAGGCTGTTCCTGCAGGAGAGTTGCTATATCAGGGTAGCAAATCAGCAGGTTCATGGGTGAGAGCTTCTCGACATAGGCTATAATTCAGTTTTGGACCTACAGCCTATATAGTGGCTAATCAGAATAAAGCTAAGTGACCTAGCAAAGATATAGCCTTATCACTTGTGAAAAAATTTGCAGGGGTAGGTTCTGGAGGCCGTATTGAGTAGTGGTAAAGAGTACAGGCTCTGGTGTGACTGCCTGGGCACCAATCTTATTCATACCACTTTTTTACTTAGTGACCCTGGGCAAGTGGCTGAGGAATGATGATCCGTATACCTCTACCCGTGTTCTTGGAAAAATCACCAGGGTTAGAATCAACACCATCTACACATTAAACAGATATTGCTATTCCATCCCTCCATTAATATAACTTTACTTTTCCTGGAAACTCTGGCCTAGGAAGATAAAAGTTCCAAATAACTATTATTTATTCTAAGACTTTCTGAAAGACCCATCAACACTGCAACAGAAAGGATCAAATGATAATTTACACCCTAAGACTCTTGGACTCCTTGTCTCAAAATTCCTGTCTTTGCTGTGCCCAGTACTTTTGAACTATTGCGTTATGATCTTTTCTCAATCCTAATTAAGTCCCATGTGTTGAAAGACCCACTTTAAATCAGACTTCAAGACCTCTATAAATATCTCAACTTCATCCTTCTCCCTTTGAGGTACTACCAGGAATGTGCAGGTAGTGTATCCCTTATAGCAGTGAGCAAGACATTCAGCTTTGTTGTATCAACAGGTTGTTTTGGTGATACTTTGAGAGCACCTATAAAACTCTCAGCTTGATGACAGACCTCATCGAAAGTTCCTTATCAAGTTAAATATATAGATCCCCTGAAGCAGTGTTCACAATGGCCAGAAGGTGGAAGCAACCCAAATGTCTTTCCATGGATGAATGGGTAAGCAATATGTGACATTTACACACAATGGAATATTGTTCAGCCTTAAAAAGGAAGGATCACCCTGGGCAACATAGCAAGACCCCATCTCAACAAAACAATAAAATAAGGTAAAAAATTAGCCAAGTGTGGTGGTGCAGCCTGTACTCCCAGCTACTGGGAAGGCTGAGGGGGGAGGATTGCTTGAGCCCAGGAGGTATACAGGCTGCTGTGAGCTGTGATTGTGCCACTGCACTCCAGCCTGGGCAACAGAGTGAGACTCTGTCTCAAAAAAAAAAGTAAGGAAACTTTGAAACACATGACAATTGAATGCACCTTGAAGACATGATGCTAAGTGAAATAAGTAAACACAAAAGGACAAATACTGTATGAGTCCACTTATCTGAGGTACCTAGAGTAGTCCAGTTCATAGAGAAAAAACTAGAATGGTGGTTGCCAAGACTAGGGGAAGGGGAAAAATGGAGAGTTACTGTTTAACAGGTATGACGTTTCAGTTTGAGATGAAAAAGCTTTGGAGATGGGTGGTGGTTATGGTTGCACAACCGTGTGAATGTACTTAATATCGCTGAATTGTACACTTAAAAATAGTTAAATGGTAAATTTTATGTTGTGTATATTTTACCACAATTTTATACACACACACACATGTGTGCACGCGCACACACACACACACACACACCTTGAGGGACTTGACAGCTTTTTATTGTGACCCTCACATATCCTTGTCCCTTATTCCCAACTCTTCCTCTTTGTTCTTCTTGATAAAATGTCTTCTTTGACATTTCCAAATAATGGCTGCTAATGTTTTCTGTTTTGTTTTTTTGAGACAGAGCCTTGCTCTGTCACCCAAGCTGGAGTGCCGTGGCTCCATCTTGGCTCACTGCAACCTCCGCCTCCTGGGTTCAAGCGATTCTCCTGCCTCAGGCTTACTAATAGTTGCGACTTACAGGCGTCCACCACCATGCCCGGCTAATTTTTGTATTTTTCGATAGAGATGGGGTTTCACCATGTTGGCCAGGCTGGTCTCAAACACCTGACCTCAAGTGATCCTCCCACCTCGGCCTTCCAAAGTGCTGGGATTACAGGTGTGAGCCAACGCATCCAGCCTAACGGCTGCTAATATATAAGTACAGTGCTTCTATCCTCCAAACTAGCTGCACCTTAGTCAACACTTCTGCTAAAACCTATCAAATAAAATACTCTGTCGTCCCCCCAACATTAGAATGAGTTTCTTTGGAGACATCTAATTTCAGGCATTCTCTAATAAAGGCTTATGCTAAGGGTCATCTGGTTGATTTTCTTACACTGTGTGTATGTGTGTGTGTGTGTGTGTTTGTATGTACGTGTGTGTGTGTATAAGAGAGAGAGAGAAAGACAGAGAAACAGAGAGTGCCAATGAGTTTGGAGGTCTGTAATCTCAGTACTGCAGGGGCTTCCAGGGCTTTCCCTTGAAACGTCAGTCCCTGGTCCAGTAAAATGTGGGAGATTTGGGAGGTTTTTAAGGAGGCCAGCAATGGCATGTGGACCCCTGGATCTTGAGATTTAATATTGAGTTCCACCAACATATACCCATGGGTCAAAGACTATGAACTTCTGTTTTCTACCAGGCAGAGTGGATAGAGAGTGGAGTAGCTCTGAGGCTGTAGAGACACAGATGGAAGGAGTCAGGAAAGGCAGAAGCAGGGCACAAAGTGGGAGATGACAAGCAGAGGCCACTGGAGATGGCTTTCCTTGAAAAGCACTGAGGACCAGTCTGAAAAGTTGAGATGTCAGGAGAGGCTTGAGGACAGAGTTGGTGGGGAGTCTGCGAGGTGTTTCTGGGCATGGTGGTGAGGAATCTAATCAGTGTCTGCGAGAAGTGTAGAATGCAGTGAAAACGGCCTTCAGGAGAAGACCCAGTGGTCCTGAGACGTGGTATTGTGAGCGGACTCTGCCCTGAGCAGCCGGCTTGCAGTATGTGAGATCAATCAGAACTGCCTAGACCCCTAGGTGTAGGGGGCACCCTAACTGGCTTCAGCACTGAAGGGTTTCAAGAGCTCCCTGGGTAGGACTCTAGGGCTTCTCACTTGGAGACAGGTTACAAGGACCCCATTGTATTCTTGAGAGCCAAAGTTCTGAACAGAAGCCTTAACCTTTGCAGCTTTGCCCTAAAATAATACCCAGTCTAAAAAGAGTCACCCAGAAAGCTTTAACTTAGGTTCAGCACACTCAAAAGACCAAAAAAAAAAAAAAAAACCAAAAAACAAAAAAAAAAAGAAACAACAAAATAAACAACAACCAATGAAAGGTATGCCTCCCATTATAGCAACATTTCTTTTAGTGATATTTAAAATGCAAAAACTTTGGTACCTAAACCTAAAATCTTCCATTATGTTAACAGAGACTTAAGGAGTAAATGCCCTGAGTCAGTAATGTCAGGTGAGTAAGGTATTACAAAATCAGCTAAAGGCTGAGCCATCCTTAAATAGATAAAAACTTTAAGAGCAAACATAGTACAATCACAGGTCTCTATCTTAGAAATCCAGAGTTCTGAACTGATTAACAACCTGGGTAAGGAGAAACTTTCTCTCCCTGGGCACAAGTTGGACCTAGTGCTCTTTGCTCTTTAAGCCCAGAAAGATATCTAAGCAGGTGACTGAATCTCTTATTGGTACAGTGGCTGGCATTCATTATGCTACTGAGAGTGGAACAAAAACCTTTTTGTGTTATTCATGTACTACCTTTTACAGACCAAAGGAGCAGTCACTTAATGACTAGAGCTCGCAAATTAATAATAATGAACCAGACTCTCATCCCATGCAATCAAATAGATGCTATTCTCTACTGAGTTATGCAGCATAAGAATCTCACCTAATAACAGTAATAAATAATGGGGTAATTTCCATGCCAGCTGCTTCCTTGCTTCTAACCAGGGTTTTATATCATTGCAGTTCTACCTACAGGAAACAATGACATTCTCAGACCTATTTTAAAAGTCTACACCTTTCATTTTTTTTTATTGCTACAGTTTTTACGAGTTGTCTCGGTCCAGAGTTGAATTTTTAGGTCCCTAAGAGAGGGAAATGTGATCAAAACAATATTGTGAGTCGAGCTTGATGTGAACAACTATAGAAGAGGAATTCAGGACAAATGTACCTGTTATTTGTATTTGGGGGACAGTTTGAATACAACTCTTTTTCAAGGCTACTTATATGATATTTTTGGGAGAATATGTACTTTGCCGATAATGATGATTTTGCTAGTGGTTTGGATCTGCAATTGGATGTTTCTTTGGAAATGAAGCAGACGAGTTCCAGGATGCTCTTCAAGTTCTTGCATCTGTAAAGGTCCTTTAGACCTTTTTGATCCTTCTGTCACAGTAATGCCGCTCGATGTCTGGATCCATCTAAGGAGGAAAGGGAGTGCCCAGTGTTGAATCTGCTTGTGTGAGCTTGGGAAAACTCCTGACGTAACCTCCCGGGCTTCCAAATCCAAGCCGCCCCTTTTGTAGTAATGTCTGTGGGCCTGTCAGCAGTGGGGCTGTTCTCATTCATCACTGGGAGTAACTATACCTAACATATTCTTAATAGCCCTGAGACTAGGGAAAATAACATTAAATAATACATTTCTCTTATCGTAAATGATCCATTTTGCTGAAAAGAACATTTACTTGATTTCCATCTCCTCACAGTCTCACTGTAAGACTTAATGGTTTCTAAATTACAAAAGAACACTTTGAAAAACACTGTTACATTCCTCCAGTATGCCTTCCTGGTGGCAAAACACATGGAGAGTTGTAGACTAACTTTAGATTTAGATAGATGCTCTTGCTCTGAATGACATTTTCCTAAACAAATTGCTGAATGCTTCAGAAATGAAACCTGTGATGTCTAGTACAGGTTGTACACAATCCACATAAGAGAGATTGCAATGCTCATTGTCAGATGGTTTCTGATATACACTGGCGGATGGAAGGATGTGTATTTATGAGTTCAACTCAAAGGAGAGTTGGAACATATTTAGGCTTTTTTATTTTTTATCCCTACACATGGTAAATAAATAGACCTTGATAAATAAACAAATGTCTTACAGCTGAAATAGATCCTGATGCTAGCTTCTAAAATAATTTTTCACCAGAAGAACAATGATACAATATACATACTCAACATAGTTGCTATAGGAGTTCTCATTATTATTTCTTGTGACTCCCTCACTTCCATTTAGGTAGGACAGTCCTATGAAGCAGAGACTTTCTCAAATACTTAACATTCCAGTGTAGGTTGTCTCGTGTACAGCTCTGCAATTTAGCCCGTCTCACCATTACTTCTCAGTGCTCCTTGTGACTAAGACTGATGTAGTTTCATTATGAGAGTGGCATCTGTTTATCTGTGTTGAGGGCGTGGGAGTTTGGGGGAGGGACTCATCAATAAAAAGTAATCATGAAAATAAAGGAATGAAAGCTTTTCCTTATAAAGCCTTATAATGGAGAAAAACAAAAACAGAAACAAACAACAGAAGCTAGAAATCTTTTTTTGTTGTTAATAAATTTAAGGGGTATAGGTGCGGTGTTGTTAAGCGGATATATTGCACAGTGGTGAAGTCTGTACTTTTAGTATAACTGTTGCCTGAATAGTGTACATTGTACCCAAAAGCCAGAAATCTGAACCAGGCGAGAGAGTAGTAAGATTCAATAAATGTGTAAAATTCTTGAGTAGGACATTGAATTTTTTACAGAATGTGAGATGGGTCAGGGTTGACCCCAGGAGGTATCTGGGTGATATGGTTTGGCTTTTTGTCCCCACCCAAATCTCATCTTGAATTGTAATCCCCACATGATGAGGGAGGAACTAGTGGGAGATGATCCCACGCTGTTCTCATGATAGTGAGTGAGTTCTCACAAGATCTGATGGTTTTATAAGGGGCTCTTCCCCCTTTGCTTGGCCCTTTCCTCTCCTGCTGCCATTTGAAAAAGGACGTGTTTGCTTCCCCTTCCACCATGATTGTAACTTTCCTGAGGCCCCCCCAGCCATGTGGAACTGTGAGTCAATTAAACCTCTTTCCTTTATAAATTACCCAGTCGTAGGGAAGTTCATAATAGCAGTATGAAAACCTGTGAATACCCCTGGTTAAAATTAACAATATTTCTTAAGCACCTCCTGTGTTGGACTGTCTTCTAGGTCCTTGGAATATATGAATGAAGAAAACCACAGTATGTGACTCATATAGTGCTCTTACCATAGCATGTTTAGGAACCACACCAAGTGCTTATAGGTATCATCAAATGAAACCTTCACCTCTCAGTGAAGATGCTGAGATCCAGAGATTAAGTGACTCACCCAAGGCTACATGGCTAGTAATTAGCACTGCAAAGATTACACTCTTGAACTCTTCCCTGGATCATACTGTGCAGCAACTTGGTTTGAGATGGGTAAAATATTAACCTTATTTCACTGGACCCAGTGAAATAACACAACTTACTTAAAACTTGCCCATGGTAAGTAGTAGAAGGAACTATTTTACATGTCTGGCTGTTCAGATGGTGCTTCCTCACCATTCCACACTACCTTTACACCTGCAAAGCTGGGTATGTAATGCAATCTGTATGCATTTTCAGTACAAAATACCACTTAATAGTTGAAATTACAAAAAAGAAAAAATAGTTGAAATTATGGATGTGGAATGTAAGATCATCTTTGTGAGATAGAGTTGATATGTCGTAAGAACAAATTTAGAATAGTCGTGCTTTTACAAAATGAGTATTGAATACCTTATTCTTAAGATAGGCCTAAGAGTTTCCAAAACATATTGCTACATTGGAATTGGATATTATGTTTTTGTGGCTGTGTTTTAGGTGAGTTCTTTTCAAATTTGATATGCTATGCTAAGTAATCACGGTATTTAGCTTACTAGAAAACCCCCAGATAAATCAAATAAATAACTTGTTAAGGTTTCAGTAACATACTAAATTATTAGAATGGATGAGAGCATTTAAGAGTAACCACAATATGAAAAATTTAAGTAATTCTTTTTAAGTGGTACATAATTTCCTCACCCTTATTACTTCTCTCCTTTTTTGTACCCACAAGCTGCAAGTTAATAGAAAGCAGGAACATGGTATGTGTGTGTGTGTGTATGTGTTTGTGTGTGTGTGTGTGTGTGTGTGTGTGTAGGCTCAGGATATTACATTTGTGTATTCAAGGATTGGTTATTTTCTTCAGTTTATTTGAAATTCAGGAAAGCAGGAAACACGTTTAACTCTTAAGCGTCATGGGAATAGGTCATATAACACAGTCAGGAACCTCTCATAACAAATTAAATATAGCCAGGTGTGAGGGAAAATAAATTCCATATGCTTAAAAATTATTTGAGGAGATAGAATTTCACTGGAAAATATAAGTGGAATCTGGAGGTCCTTTCATTAAAAAGTTTATTAAACTGTAACATGTCTGATAGCCAGTGCTTATCTGAGAATAGGGTTAAGGTCCCATTGAAGGGTGAAATTTCATTGAAATTTTTAAAGGACCTTCTTCAAACTAGACCTATGACTTTATTATTTGCTCGAAGTAGGTTTCTTTTCCTTCATAGGTTAGAATATTCACTGAGTCCTTATAAAATGTTTGGAACCCTTATGACTCTTCTAGAAACTTCTTTATTTCTGTGAGATAGCAATGTGTCCAAGATATTAGAAGGCAAATGGAGTCCTACTTCAGCTGAGAAAGAGCTTTAACAATACACCTGACCCCATGTTATGTACTTTACATACATAAGTGTGTTCCATGTTTACCACAAGCCTATAGGTTTCTATTATTATCTTGCTTGGCAGACGTAGAGATGAAGAGATTCAGCAGAGATTTCCTAATATTCTGTAAAGAATAAGATTGAAGTCCAGGTCTATCTGGTTGCAAAGCATTTCTACTGGGTCAGGCTGACCCTTGGTAGAAAGAATTCTAAGATGATGAAGAAAAGAAGACAGATAACAGTGAGATACAAAGAAGGGAGGTAGAAAAAGGGTATGGAGTGGCAGTGGTGGGAGATGGAGATGAAGGAGTGAAGATGCTTGGCTGCCTCCTGGTTGACTAGATGCTTCCTTGTTCTAGGACCTCAGCCATTCCCCATCCACTGCCAGACCCGACCACTGATCCCATGCTGTACTCCTGGATGGTGCCCTCTGTCATTTCCTCTTCATCCGGGACCTAATATTTCACTCCGTTCTTTACATTATGGCGTGGCCTCTAAAGATCTCATGCTCAGTCCTGGCTGATCTTTACCTCCAATTATTACAGTACCTAACTTTTTCTCTTATGGTTCAGATAATCACTTGTTTTTGTGACACTGTTGAATTTGTAGTGACCGTCTAAGGCATTATGTTGAGAATAATTTCATTTCATTGGGAGAACGATTGATAGTGTCTGATTAGAGAAGAAAGGGAGAGTGTAGGCATGCATGCTATATATTTGCCATTCTTGTACAAGATAGGCAGGACTTGGTTCTGCTTTCCAATGTATCCTCTACTTAATTTTGTTTAAAAGAAAACAAAACAGAGTTAGTCCTCTATCTCAAATGTATAATGAGCAACTGTGCACAGACACTGTATTTGGTACTGGGCATACAGAGATGAAGAAGATGACATTTTCCTTGTCACACTAACTACCATTTGTTTAGATGCTTGGCAGTTTAAAAAACAAGCTCACAAAAGCAATGCTATCACCTCCCCTGTGTGGACTCGGGAGAGGACTGGGCCATTCTCCTTAGAGAGAAGTGGGGTGGCTTTTAGGAGGGCGAGGAACTTCCTGTAACAATGCATCTCATATTTGGAATGACTATTAAAAAAAAGAACAATGTACAATCAAAGTCCTCGGCCACATTGTAGAACTTTGGGGGATGCTCGCTCCAACCGACTGCTGTCACCTTCTCCGTTCCAGTTTTTAAATCCTGAGTCAAGCCAAAAAAAAAAAAACCAAACCAAAACAAAACAAAACAAAAAAAAAAATAAAGCCTTAATACTTTTTTATTTTGTTTTATTTTGAATGATGAGCCTTCGTGTCCCCCCCTTTTTTGTCCCCCAACTGGAGATGTCTGAAGGCTTTTGGTCTCACTGGGAGTGGGTGGAGGCAGCCAGGGCTTACCTGTACACTGACTTGAGACCAGTTGAATAAAAGTGCACACCTTACAAATGAAAAAAAAAAAAAAAAAAACAAGCTCAAAGACTTCATCTCCTTTAATCATCTCAACAAGTAAGGTAGTCAGGATGTGGCAAATATTATGATGCATATTTTAGAGATAAGGCAACGGAGGTTCAAGGAAAAGTAACCTGGCAATGGCTATTGAGTCATAAGTATGGAGCTAGTATTTGAACACAGGTTTTCTGTCTCTAGAATCTATGGTCTGTTTCATGTTTATGTGAAAATGGGAAAAAACTAGTTGATCTCTCCTTCAGGAAACCTGTGACAATTGAACCTTATGTGGTTCAGGGCTAATATGCTCTGAAGAAATGAATCTAACAGAAATTTCTGGCTAGGTAAGAAGATGATCAATTTGGGAGTGTTTTCAGAAGAAAGCCCAAATAACAATGGCTTAAACAAGTTGGGGTAATCCTCAGGGTTCAGTGGCTCAAGGATATCAAGGCTGCAGTCTTTGCTATTCTTTTGGCCTTTTCCTCATGGTGGCAAGATGGCTGCTGCAGCATTAGCTACTGGGTTTGCAGAAAGAGAAAACAACAAAGAAAATGTGATGGCACCTCTATCGGGAAAGCAAAACTTTCTCAGTAATCCCCAGAAAAATCTCTGTTCACTCTGGTTAGAACTACACCACATGGTCACCTTTAGCTTTAAGAAAGGTTAGAAAATGTTTATCTAGCTGCCCCAAATAAAATCAGAGTTATATCAACACAGGAAAAAAGAAAATATATATTAGGTAGCCAGCTACTATCTGCCACAGATATCTCTCCAAGCTAATAAACTGGTCACCTGGGGACCCGGCATGGTAGTTGCGGTGGAGAGCCATTGTTGTATAATGAAACATAGTTAATTCTGCATTTTATGGTTGTCTATATTTACCTGAGGTAATCCCAGTTGGTTTTTATTTTCCAGAAGCACCATTACGCACAGCACTGTTTCCAACAAGAGGCTATGAGTTGTCTGGATTTATTATTTATGTGCATGCACTTTTACGCAGGACTGTATTTCTAGGCATTTTCTAAAATATAATTTAATGGTCTAAAGGTAATGTGCACCTCACACTGTGAATCACCTCCTTTTCATAGAATGTCGTTGGCACTAGCCTTGCTGTAGGGTTAACGAATACTGTTGTTAGAACCATGTGCTTCAGTATAGAATGTCTCCACATCACTGAAGTGAAAGAGTGTATTCAGAAATGGCCCCTCAGGAAATCAAGACATTTCTTGTTGATTTGTTTCCTGTTAAAGAAGTCCTACAATTCAGCAGAGTAAGAAGTGAAAATCATTGGATATAAACTTTTGGTAGCAGGAACACATGCTGAGGACTAGTAGGACTTAAATTCAGGAACTTAGGTTTTAGAAGACAGGATGTTTCACATCTTGTACACTTGTTTCATTCTGAAAAACGACTGTGATGCCTTTCCAGAGAAAAATACATACTTTTTATAATCCCAGGAAGAATGGGTGAAGACCAAAGGAAAGAATGAAGAAGGAAAGTAACATTTTTAAAGTGTCAGCTATGTTCAGGGAACTGTGCCTGGGGCCTTACATATATTAACTCACTAAATCCAAAGAACAATCCTAGGAGCGGGTATTTATATTCCAATTTTATAGATAGGAAGCTAGAAATTTAGAGAGATTGAGTGAATTGCTGGAAGTCACATAGCTAGTGAGTTGGAAAGTTGGTGCTTGCTAACCCGAGATATTATCCTTTTTTTCCACTCTGCCCTGTATAATTGGTAAAATATCCCTTAAAAGACTACAAATAGCTCTTAGTCTGCAAAATGTCCTAGATACACCCAAATCTACCAGTCCTAAAATTTACTTCCCAAATCTAACAGTTTCTATTTAATTTCATTTTACTTTGTTCCAGTCTATAAGAGAGTAATCAGAATGTCTCCAATCAGCTCCCCTAGGGATTAAATACACAGGAATGGGAAGAAGACATGGCTGTCATCAAATCTCTCCAGATCTCCTCTTTTCTCTACTTTAGTCCCAGGGCAACTTCTTTCAGGCCCAGGACATGGGAACCAGTTCATAGACATATCGCAATAGAGTAGCTATTAGGATGGCAAGCATTTGTAATGTGAATGTACCTACCTAAGGTGAATTAGTTATATAGTATAGATCGCAAGCTTAGTGTGCTCCAATCCCAGCAGGGGCCCAAAAATATGAGTGTGCATTTGGGTGTGTATGTGTTTTACTTTAATGGATAAATACATGGACTAAATGAAAATGCATTGAGCAGAGAGTGAAACTTTGGATTCCTGCGGCTTCTGCCCTTTCGGAGGGAGTTCCTCTGACTGATCAATCTGTAGATAAGTCAGGATTAAGGTTAGGGTTAGGGCCTTCCCTGTATCTTTTTCTCAATCTTTTCTGTTTCACTCCACAACTGTCAGAGGCCTCACTTCAGGAATGGAGGTGAAGGAGGTCCCTCTCTGAAGTCTAGATCTGGCTCATTATCCATCCTCACTCCCAGACTTGGTTCGAGTGCCATGGAGAATGTAGTTTGAAGCTGGTATGCCTCAATTCTCCTCCTCTGAGCACCCCACACAACAGTTGGGAGAATGCTTCATTTAATTATTGTATCTTGATAACTGATAAACCCACCTATCATTTCATTTTCAAATTAGAATTGCCATTAGCTATAGTGAATGGTATTTTCAGCTGTTCCCTTTTGTTTACCCATGATTAATCCATCTGCTTAATGAGTAAAGTGCTAATGATAGGCACAAATCGGTAGATTCAGGTTGGCTTGATTTTGTCAGATTATAAAATAGATATCTCCTTTATTTCAAGAAGTGTAATGAGGCAATAGGTCTATGCTGCCTCCTTCTTTCCCATCTTCTGCACCACACATCTTAGCTCACCTGTTTTATAGCAAAGTGGAAGTTCAAGGCCATCTTCATGGGTATGTGATCTGTGCAGTCCCACCAGCTACCACTCTTAGAAGGGCTCCACACTTGGTTTAATGCTCTGCAGTTGCCATAATGAAACTCTTAATAATTTCTTAACAAGGGGCGCCACATTTTTATTTTGCACTGACTGGGCTTTGCAAATTCTGTAGCTAGTCTGCCTAGACTGTCTGCTTTCAAATAACCAAAAGCAAATGGCTAAAGGGAGCAAGAATAGAAGGTAGCAATTTTATAGGCCTAGAGATTTTTATGCTATGATCAGATGCAGACATAAGAGAAACAATTTGTGAGAGTTGAGCAGAGAGGCAGGTTGTGGCAGTAGTTTCCAACTTTCAAATCACATCTCTGCATCAGGCTTAATTATAGGGTTTATAATGTGAATTCCGTGAATAAGAGATAGACTTGTAGTCATGTCATTTCAAAAGTGCTTTCTAAAGTCAAACACTGATACTTTTTGGAGTGATTGCTTCATTATTTCTGCTCCCCCCTAAGCTCTAAGCTGAACTAATCACAGGTTGATAGTAAATTGCTTATGCAAGAGCCAGAGTAACAGGAGATATGGCTCCCTACCATCCCAATGTGAAATGATCTCTCCTTTCTCCCAAACATCCTTCCCATCTGTTTGCTGTATAGCTAATAATGTAGCAAACTAACAGCCAGGTGCTGAAATTTTTATTTGCCTTAAAATATAAATACCAGTCTTTCTTGCTGTTGCCATTTTTTAAGAAACATACTCTATGACATGTCCAATTTGGGGATGCATAACTTTCACCTGCAGGTATCTCTTCCTCTCTCACTTAAGTCATACTACCTTTTCACTTGATTGTTGGCTGAATCCTGACAATCCACCTTTCCTGAATCTATCCCCTGCTGGTTTATAGCCTTTCCACTCTCCTACTTCAATCCCTCACCATTCCTTGTTTGGGTGATCACTGTAATTGTTCTGTAACTGGTGTCAGGTTAGTCTCCATCTGATATGTACTCTTCACTGAAACCAGGGTAGTCCTAAAATGCAAATGAGAGAGGTGAGCAGGTATGGAGAGAGAAATCTGGACAAGTATGCTAATTAGCAAGATTGATTTTGTCACCTTCTTGCTTCATTCAATTTAATGCTTCCTTTCTCCTTCAGAATAAGGTCCATTCCCCTCGTGACACAAAGTTTCTTCAGACAGGCATTGCACGTGCCTTGTCTTCTTCCCCAGTCTCTTCTCTCATCACTTTTCCCCGAATACCCTCGACTCTAGCGGTTCCAGGAAGAGGCTGTGTTTTGTCTGACCTAGAGACTGTGCTTGCATTTTCTTCTCTTTAAAGCTCTTGATTTTGTGTTCATCAACTGGATCACTTTTACTTGCTTTTCAAGATGCAGATGAAATGCTACCTTCTCTCAGGGAGACCTCTCTAACACTCCTCGCTCCCTGGATAGCCAGGTATCCCTCTTTTGTGCTAACAGAGAAAACTGTTAGCAACTCTATCGTAAGACTTATCACTTGGTATTTTGGTTGTTAACTTATTTGACTTCTGCCACCAGGTTTCACCACCTTGGGAAAGAGCCTATGTTTTTTTTTGTATACTTGATGTTCATACTCTGATGAGCGAATGAATAAATGAATAAGTGAGTTAATGGAATGAACCAAAAGGAGATTTCTTTATGAGAGTTTCTAGAATATCAAGAGTAAGAACTTCCATGTTCTTTCAACAGACAGTTTTAATTTTGCAGTTTACCATGTTTGGTGTTTCTTAGAGAGACTCAAATGAAAATCTTTCTGAGCCAAGTCAACAATATTTTATTGTAGATCGAAATCACTACTGAATTATGAGATTTCAGCATGGAAAAGAAAATAGACTGCTGTACTTAAAACCAACTCTACAAAGTATAAGTTCTACATTTATAGACCAATCATACATTTTGGGCTTTGAGGGGTGTTTCCCACCGGTTGGGTAGACTGAGGCAATTGTGCAGCTTCCTTGGAATGAATGGAGCGTATTGGTGTGAAAGGCAGAGTGAGAGGCTATTTCTCCATTTCTGTCTTTTACAAGGCTGAACACCTTGGTCTGGAGTTTCTTTGAGAAGACAAAAGAGAACATGGACAGGAGGATGAAGAGAATAAGTGTTTCTTGTTTGTTTGTTTGTTTGTTTGAGATGGAGTCTCGCTCTGCCACCCAGGCTGGAGTGCAGTGGCGTGATCTCGGCTCACTGCAAGCTTTGTCTCCCGGGTTCACGCCATTCTCCTGCCTCAGCCTCCCGAGTAGCTGGGACTACAGGCGCCCGCCACCACACCTGGCTAAGTTTTTGTATTTTTAGTAGAGACGGGGTTTCACCATGTTAGCCAGGATGGTCTCGATCTCCTGACCTCGTGATCCACTCTCCTTGGCCTCCCAAAGTGCTGGGATTACAGGCGTGAGCCACCACACCTAGTCAAGAGAATAAATGTTATACTCAATTTTAAATAAAACTGTCTAGTACCCCAAAGAAGTGAAAATATTTGAGGCCCATTAAAATGAAGTATAATATTATCTGGATATTCCTCTATGCTTATTTCTATCCACAGAAAGTATTTTGAGCTCTGTCATCTAAAGCAAAGATAGTAAATACATGGCCCAGGATAAGCACAGGACAAATTCTAGTCCTCAATCACAGTATGTTTTCCTGCTGATCCTGGATTTTGCCTCAGAATCATTCTCAGTACCGTATTCCAGGTAGCTTCTCCCAACAGGTAAGAGTTGCCAAGTGATGTGAAATCAACTTGCTATTTTTGCTCTAATGAGAATGTAAACATGATCTTTCCATTGGTTGGGTTTTTGTAATTTTGGTTCCACTCATTAATTCCATGATTATGGCTGGTGGGGTGGGGCACATAAGGATTTATAGATCCCATTCCTAGTTCCAAAATCTGTATTTGAATTCTCCAGAGAAACAGAACCAATAGAATGTGTGTATGCGCACGCGCGTGCACACACACACACACACACACACACAGAGAGATAGAGAGAGAGAGAGAGAGAGAGAGCAAGTAATTGGCTTGCATGACTATGGGGCTGGCAAGTCTGAAATCCAGAGAGCAGGTTGACAGGCTAGAAACACAGGAAATAATTGATATTGCAGTCTCAAATCTGAAAGCTGTGCTGCATGGAGGTAGAATTCATTTTTCCTCAGGGGGCCTCTGTCTTTTCTTTTAGGTCCTTCAACTGATTGGGTGAGGCCCACTCACATCATAGCAGTGAATTGGTTTTAGTCAATGTCTACTGACTTAAATGTTAAACATATTTCCTATAGGTGAAATATCTTAAAAAATAACTGTACAGCAACACAACATTTAGGCTGATGTTTAACCAAACCATAGCCTAGCCAAGTTGACATTTATTAAATATAACAAACTCTATCAGCATAAAGAATTATAGCCATGTCATAGAAGGAGTTTATATATATAATTCCTTTCCTTCTTTCCTTTCATTTTTTCCTCCTTTCTTTCTTCTTTCCTTTCTTCTGCCTCCCTTCGTTTCTTCTTCCTTCTTTTCTTTCTTTCTTTCTTTTTTTCTTCCTTCCTTCTTTTCTTTCTTTCTTTTTTTTTCTTCCTTCCTTCTTTCCTTCTACTGTTTCCTATTTACCATGTACTATTCTAGGAATTGTGGATACAATGGAGAATTCCACAACTCCAGGGAGCACCATTTACAGAGACTAAAACTCCAGTTGTGTTCTTTGGATTTGGCCAAGAGTATGGCCCTGTATGCAAAGCAAAAATTTCAGAAAAAATAAATATTATGAACCTTCTTTTGTTATGAACAAAGTGGCAGGGCATTCGTTTAGTGAAGCAAACCTGAATACCTTCTGGGTGAAGGGCTTTCTAGAAGACTTTCCCTCATTATTCAAGATCCCTTTCTTCCCTGCCTACTTTACTCCTTTTTGAATCACCAAATCATTGCTTTTTGTGTCACTAGAGCGAGAATATACACAGGCTTCCTAGATATGCCATCTCATAGAATTTTTTTCCGTTCAATCTTTTTTGCTGATGTAAACAGGCATAATAAATACATTAAGAAATGTTTTCATTGTGGTAAATTACACATATTTCTCATTTTAATTATTTTTAAGTGGTATAGTTCAGTGGTATATTAAGTACATTCATAGTGTGCAACCATCACCACCATCCCTCTCCAGAATGTTTTTCATCTTGCAAAACTGAAATTCTATATCCATTAAAGAGTAATTCCCCATTCTCCCCTCTCTTTCGTCTCTGGCAACCATCATTCTACTTCCTGGCTGCATAAATTTGACTACTCTAGGTATCTCATATAAGTGGAATCATATACTATTTGGCTTTTTGTGCTGATTTATTTTACTTAGCATAATGTCCTCCAGGTTCATCTGTATTGTAGCAGGTGTCAGATTTTTCTTCCTTTTTAAGGTTGCATAGTATTCCATTGTATGGATATGCCACATTTTGTTTAGTCACTCATCTGTTGATGGACATTTGGGTTTATTCTACCTTTTGGCTATTGTGAATAATGCTGCTATGAACATGGGTGTACAAATATCTCTTTAAGTTTCTGCTTTCAATTCTTTTGGGTATATACCCAGATGTGAAATTGTTGGATCACATAGTTAACCCTGTTTTTAATGTAATGAATAATTTTAAAGCCCGTGATTTATATTCTCTGGTCAGTTGAATCTTGTTCATCATTTACACTTGCAAGGAAGGGGGTATGGTGATAACTCTGGTGGGTTATGGGGAGAAAAAGAGCATAGAGTTTCGGGAGGCAGACAGTGAGAGGTGTGTGCTCTACCCGTTTGCTCCAACCTCAGTCCATGACACAGTCTTAGGGCGAGGGCTGCATTGGAAAGACTGAAGGGGAGGCAAAAGCTGAGAGGAGTTTGTCTCAGTTCCCATTTGGGATTCACCTCAGTGGGTGGTCTCAACACCACTTTGGCAGCTATATTATAGTAAAACTTATGGATGCAAAAAATAACTAATGGCACTGATGGGTGAATTTGGGCAACAGGGAGGCATACTTTTTAGAGGTGGGCTTAAAGTGGTCCTGTGTCTGCTGGGCAGACTTCTAGTGCAAGAGAGGGAGGCCACCACCACTGCAGGGTGACTGAGAGTAGTTACATGATCATGGCAGGGAGATCCACCCCAAGGGAAAACAGAGCTCAAGTTTACTGACCACAGATGTCCACGTAGCAAGCAGACAAATGGCTCAACAGGCAGACAAAGAATACAACCTTTGATGGGGACAGAGAGGAGAAAGGGCATGGAGCATGGCTGCAGAAGACTGAAGATTTATCTGAAAGAGACAGTTGTACACTGATTTGCCATTGATGGGACCAGTTAAATTCCCTGCTACCCTGGGAGACAGCCTATGAGGAAGGTCACAGTGGTTGTAAGACTATAGACTATTATATAGATTCCAGTATATAGAATGGTATAGAAACAACCTTTTTCTAGGCAAATCTGAGTTGTAGTGTGATCAAATCATAATGCCGACAAAACTATATGTAGATTTCCTCATTTACAGATGAACTATGAGGTTGGAGAACTGACGGAAAGTGAACAAACTAAACAGACCAAATTAAGATGCAACCATTTCTAGAATAACCTCATAACTGGCTCAATATTCTTTTTTATTTGGTCAAAAAGACCCGTTCTAAGATATTTTTTCCTCTTCCTGTACAAAGTAGTTTTTTTGTGGCTGCTCCGGAAGATCTCATTACTGTGATTATTTAGAAGAAATGAGTCTTTTCTAAAGAGGGTAGACATATAAATTCCTGGGTTTTGCCCACAGCCACAGGCTATCATTGAGGAAAAAACTGTAGAGTGGAGGTGGTCACCTCTATGAATCATGATGGGTAGAGTTATCCTGACTTGGTGGGAACACTTTGAGAGTTATTGAGCAGGCTCAAGAAATGAGCTCAGGAGGAGGCGGATGAAATGGAATGGAAAATGACCTCCAAAAGAGGTGAGAAAAGACTTCCCTACATTCTGTGGTACATGAATGATCAAAGACTTCCTTTTTTCCTCTGTTCAGGTAACAAGCATAGGCTACAGCCTTTATAACCAGAATGTATTACTTTTTAAAAATTTTTAATTTTTTAAATAAGAATGGTCTATATGTAAGGTATACAACATGATGTTTTGCTATACATATGCTTAGTGAACTGAATACTACAGTCAAGCTAAATAACATATCCATCTCTTCACATAGTTACCATTTGTGTGTGTGTGTGTGTGTGTGTGTGTGTGTGTGTGTGTGTGTGTGTATGGTAAGAACACTCTTCTTAGCACAGATCTACTCTCTTAGAAAATTTCCAGTATATAATACAGCATTATTAACTACAGTTCCCATGCTGTACATCACATCCGTAGAACTTATATTTTAACATGTCAAGAAATGTAAAGAACAGTACTAATGCCCCTTCATTTTAATCAGTGTTTCTCAGGACAAAGGAAAGATTTGTTTAACAGTCTACCTTTGGTGAAGTTGAGTTGGTGATATGGAACTCCTAAGAGTAGAGATTCTCTACTGCTTCATGTCCTCATTAAATTATTATGAAGTATGGGGAATTTCTCCAAAAAAAGCCACTTTCGGTCATATTCTGCCTATGATGCATTCAGCTCTAAATCAGGCTTATCAGCTGTGATACTACTCTCAGCAAGGGCCATGCTCATGGTGTGAGTTTCTAGCAAGGGATACAGTATTTATTCACTTAGCAAATATTTCTTGGACACCTACTATGTTTCAGGTACTTTAAAAAATACTCGAGTATATTTATGACTCCTTCTCCCTTTCTTCTGATACTTTCCCAATACAACAGTCTCTTCTGCTTCACTTGTGAGAATTGAAATAACATGTAATAACTAAGAAAATGATGACAAATCTATTGCTCAAGGCTCATATCTATAGGAAAGACCTCCCTAACCTTCAGAAAGTCATATCAGCATGCCATCAACCTAAAGGAAGGAAACCTTTTCTGACATTTTCCCCTGAATTTAGCATTTCTAGTTAAAATGTGGGGTGTGTGTGTGTGCTTGCATGTGAGTTGGCAGTGGAGAAGGGATCATATGAGTGTATTTGAAACATGCTGAAAGCTATAATCTTAATTTAGCAAAAGAGAAGTTTATGGAATGGGACAGAATGACTAGGACAAAGAAGATATGTCTTGAAAATGTGATTCAAACTCATAGATTTCCTGTGCACTGTTAAACAGTCTATATTCTTATCTCAAATATTACTTTCAGAAAAAAAGGTGAATCCATTTCACAATGCAGTGTCTTCCCAGTTTACCTTAAATGCACTCAGAATAAACTCTGCCCATTATATCATTTATATCCTGCCAAAATGATAATAACTTTACTGCGTGTTCTAACTACACTGTTCACTATTATAAATAATATTGTACCAAACATCCTTATACACAGATATTTGCGTACTTTTCTGGTTATCTTCTTAGAATAGATTTTTATAAGTAGAATTCCTGGATGAAGCTTATGTATATTAAATTGTATTCATTTGAAAAATGTTTCCCTTTATTGTTAGGCCAAATTATACTTCCACCTACAATATGTAAGAAAACTCATTTCCTACTGCTCGCATCAGCCTGATGAGTCAATTTTTATTTTTTATTTTTTTTATTTATTTTTATTTTTTATTTTTGAGACGGTGTCTTGCTCTGCCACCCAGGCTGGAGTGCAGTGGCCAGATCTCAGCTCACTGCAAGCTCCGCCTCCCGGGTTTACGCCATTCTCCTGCCTCAGCCTCCCAAGTAGCTGGGACTACAGGCGCCCACCTCGTCGCCCGGCTAGTTTTTTGTATTTTTAAGTAGAGACAGGGTTTCACCGTGTTAGCCAGGATGGTCTCGATCTCCTGACCTCGTGATCCACCCGTCTCGGCCTCCCAAAGCGCTGGGATTACAGGCTTGAGCGCCCGGCCCGATGAGTCAATTTTTTTTTAAAAAATTGAATTTGCATTTCAGTTGAATTTGCATTTCTTTAATCACTATAGAAGGTAACATCTTCATGTATTTATTGATGGTTAGTATTCTCACTTTTATAAATTGCTTTTTTAAAAAATTGTTTATTTTTCTGTTGTGTTTATAGCATCATCTTTAAAATAATAGCATATTAAATGCATTAAAAATATATCCACCCCTTTTTAACTTTGTAATAGCTCTCTGAAATTGTTAAGATACGTTTTATTGCTTGTATTTGAAAGATAGAGAAGCTGAGCCTGCTTTCTCATAATAAGCAAATGGTGGAAGCAGTTCCAGAACCCTGGCTACATCCCCTCTCTGTTGCTTCCCTCTTTGCCCTGCTGCCTGTCAACCACACTGGCTGAACAGAGAGCCCATTAGCAGTAGTTGTAATTGAACATGAAGAGTATCCCACAAAACAAGATGGCTGACTTCAAGTGAAAAGCAGCCCAACTCCTGCAGTTCACTGGGCTGCTATGGAGCTCAAAAGGGACAGGAGACTCTTGAAAAGAGAAGGAAAGAAACCAACTTCTCCAAACTGCATCTGATAAACCAGGCATCTCCTCGGCTTCCGTTAACACTAGCACTTTGCAATGTCACATATGAGCTACTTAGGTAAAGTTTCAAAGCCAAAAACATAGAAATGAAAGCAGTCTAGGTCATAATTCACAACTACGTCAATCTACAATAGGATAAATTTTATTTAAATGAGAAGAGTTTTTTAGAAAGTCCCAATTTCTAAGTAATATGGAATACCTGAGGTGCCCAAGTTGTTAATATTTTAAAGAAGTTAACGGTTGTATGATAGAGGATGACTCTAAACCAAACTAAAATCATCCCATTGAACCCATGTATTTGTTGTTGAAACTAAACGGAGGAAGAGAAACAAACATAGAGAAATTTATGGCTTTGTTTAGATTAAATAACTTAGTAATTAAGACCAAATACTTCTGAAAAATTTCCTATTTTCTAATTGTTCTTTAAATATATCCTTATATTAAAACATAACAAATGTTATAAATTAGTTTCAGTAAACTAATTTATGCTGTTTTTAAATTAGTTTAAGTAAACTAAAAAGCCAAACAATATCATAGCATTTTAGAATGACCATTTTATGTATGTGCTAGCAATAAACTTAAGGAAATTTCCTTTGGGAAAGAGGGAATAATGCCAGAAATAATTGTTAAATATAAAGTGGTTTCAGGAAAAGATTATTAACTCAAAATTGCCCCCACAGACATATATAAATACTGAGGAAGTCTGAATTCCCTTGGGATTTTCATTACTTAGCCCATAGTGTTAGCAAAGAAATCTGAAATCTCCCCATTAGCCTGTAGAGCAGGGCTCAAAGGAAATGTAAACCAGATGAGGTCTGTTTCCTGAGACCCAGAGCTGAAGCTATTGGTGAGGTCCCAGGCACAAAGGGAAAGGAGAATATGCAGCCACACTCAGAGCAGTCCAAACTTACCAAGTCTTGACACGGAGAGAAATGAGTGTTATTTACTCTGGCGACCACTTGGCTGATAGAAGATATAAGGCCAACCAGCTGGTTTTGAAACTTAATTTACTATCTTCTAGATTCACATTGTATTTATTTGAGAAGGAAGAGTAGCCAAGGGCTCTTAATTATTTCGCCGTGACCAAAGCTAAACGTAGCTAAAGTGAATTTTTGAGGCATCTATTACCTGCTAAATGCACTTTACTCATTAAATTACAGGGCTGTGCTCTGGCCCAAGTCATTCTGCTGGCAAGCCTGATTAGAGTGAAATATATTACAGAAGAAAGAAGGTGTCAATTTCCATTGTGGTTGCTCCTCTGAAGCAGTTACAAGAAAGAAGGAGAAGGAGAACATGATATAAAGGGAAGAGATGATAGTTATGGTGTCATGCTTAAGAATGTGTACTGCTAATTTGATAAAAATTTAAAAAGTCATTCACTAAGAGTGTATGGGGCATCTACTGTGTCAGGAACTGCTTTCTATGTGCTGGGGATAAAAAGGTGACTAATATACACTGGCAAAAACTTTTCCCAATCCAGTCATGGAGCCTTTACAAATAAAATGTTGCATTACCAGGTGATGAATCCTATTTGAGCAGGGTGTGTTTTTGAGGACTTCGTGGAATGGGATGTGAAAATGTGACCAACAGTTGCATTGAAGAGGCAGGTTTTGGGAATGGCAGATGAACTATTGCATCATCTGAAGAAGAGGAACCTTCATTTCTAAAGGCTAAGCATTATCCCCAGCAAAGATAGAAGAGTTCTTTTGTGTTCCAAAGATTTAAACTCTACAGCACTTGCCAATAAAGTTTTAATTCCCATAGTAAGAGAAAATTGCCTGGGTGGATGGTGGCATAGTGGTAGCAGAAGAGGACTGAGTGTCCCCTGAACTGCAGAAACTGGTGCTGAGCAGCGTGGAGAGGATGGAATGTCAGATGGATGATATTTGCGTTGATGACTGTGGAGGATGACCGTAAGAGTGGCGTTTTGGAATGAGAGTGAATTTCCCCGGGGCCCTGATGACATGGAGAAATGAGGCCACCAGAGCAGCTACAGGCCACTCTGTGACTATCCTGGGCAAGGGAGGAGCTGGAAAAAGAAGACTAGCTTTAGACAAAGCCACAGTGTAAGACCCCAGTAGGTCCAGCTCATATTTTTGAGTCATTTCCTTACTCCCAACCATCCACCCCAAGAGATATAAGAAGAGAACAACATAATGACAAAACCCAGAAAGACTCTCTGATGGTGCCTATCTCTGGGTTAAACAGACAGAGATCAGCCATGTAGAATCACAGTTACATGCCAATGTGACAAATATTATTTTAACAGGGTAATTTATTCAGATTTTAATGTAGCCAGATATAAAATCTTAACTATGATTGAGGTTGAGAGTTACAGCATCTCAGTACCATTTTTTTGGCCTCTGATCACATTGGCTTCTGTGACATTCAAGTGAAGGGATTTTTCCAATAGTCAGAAAGTTGCTGTGACTAATTTCTCAGGGAGTACTTCTCTTGGTGTCACTTAGGAGCTTATAGGAGAGGCTTCTTGCTGAGTATGTCCCCTCCTATGCTGCATATCTGGAAAGTGTCGGCAGTGAAACTGGGTCACCTGATTCCAGAAAGACCCCCTGATTTCTGGTTTCTGTGTTCAGAAAAACTACCTCCCAGTTAAACGTGAAACATTCATACCAGCCAGTGTAGGCAGTATAAAATTGGCCTAGATGTGAGGACTTCCATTCTATCAGCCTAATCCAGCTTTGTTTTTAATACAGTTATAGCCCATTTGTCTGATTCTACTTCGTAGATGCACGTTGACCAATGGAGAAACTGAGATTTAGTTGGGCATATTGTCACTGAACACCTCAGTGCCTAAGCTGCTGAGTGTGTGTAAATAACGAGGTTTGTTACTGCCTTATTGTGGGCACATCTGCTAGAATGAGACTGTTACAAAACAAGTGCATTCCAGAGAATCGAATGGACTACAGACCTCTAGAACATTTCCATCTCTGGTAGAATTTAGATTCACTGTAAAATCTCCCAGGGTTATATAGATAACTTAAATTCTACAAAAAAAAGTATATGTGCATGCGTGTGTGTGTGTGTGTGTGTGTGAAATGTACGTGGCTTTGATAACATTGTGATGGTGGGCAAAAAATTGGTAGATTCTATTCATTTTTTTTAAAAATAGTAATATTTAAGGACTATTTATTCTCCTGTTAATAGTAGTCTTTTGTAGTGAAAGGTTGTTACTACTTTGTGCAGTGTTGAGCAACCCTCAACCCTTTTGCTGTGCTAACATCTCTATGTTATCACTTTTATTTGCAAGGCATATTTCTGCTGCAGAACTTGTAACACTGAGAAACATTTAATGAGTTATCAGCAAACGCTAAAGATAAAAAGAACTTTGATTGAATTTCATAAGCTGCTTAAGATTCCTGTGTTCTGAGATTGCAATGAATGTTTACACTTCTGTTAATAAAATTCTATCAAGCAGACGACAGGTACCAATTAAAAGCAATCACAAGTATATTCTCTCCATAATCCCTGAAGTAGAATCTTTAGATGCTGGTTTGCAGAAATGTCACCTGGCATGGACTAGCTTTGATCTTCAATAGTTTCCACAGTCTGTAGGATTTTAGCCATTCCAATGTGGGAGAACCAGAGGAAATAGAAAATAACCTTTGGTGTTTGCTGAAGCGTGGAGGAATATCAGCTTGTGGTTCAAGCTGCTGAAACAGTAGATACAGTGTTAGCAGAGAGTCTGAGCTGTGGCAGCAAATAGATCCCCACGTGTAAAAGGGCTCAGATGTGGTAGAATTTTGTTTTGTACTCATCTAAACTCCTAGTGGGTATTTCTGCTTACAGGTTGACTGTCATCCATGTAGAGCCATAAGGACCAAGTCATCTTATGGCTTCACCATCATAGTCACCTTCGGCATTCGGCCTGCAGATCCACTTCTTACAAGGCTTAGCCTGGAAATACTGCACATCCTTTCTGCTCACATTCCATGGCCTAGAATTCAGTCACAGGTGCATGCCTGACTTCATGGGAAGCAAGAAAATAGCATAGTGCTGAGCATCTAGAAGAAAATAGGAATTTGATGAGTAGCTGGGCATTGCCATAATACCTAAGTATGATTCCTATGAGACAATTCCTTTTGGAGAAAGACGTTTGAAAAGGGCTTATCTGTGGTTCTGCCTTGGGCCTGTTATATTCTGGCTAGAGTCAGGCTATGTGTCCGACAAACGGGAAATAACAAGAATTGCTGTAAGTTTTCTGGGAATATATCTTAGCTTAGATCTCCTCTTGCCAGCCCAGCCTTTTTACTGGCTCTATCTAATAGTGAGAACCATGAACTAAGCTGCTCCTACACTGAGGGAAATTCACATATTCTCTGAGTGAACCTACTATGTTTTGCAACATTTTTATTGTATATAATTGTGAATATATATTGTACATATGTGTTTATATATAAGGTACACATGCATAAACACATATATTACTCTATGTATATATAATATGATATGTATATATTATACAGTTCAATAAAGTATAGAACAATGTAGGGTCATAGGTTCCCTTCACAATTTATTTCAATCAAAAACTTGCTAAATCATTCCACTTTTAAAGTCTTGAAAGGCAAGTATGTAAATCTACCTTGGAAATTCCTCCTAATATTCAATAGCATATAAATTTCGAGGATAGTCCTTATCAGCATTTGGGTCCTCTGTTTCACTGACAGTGAATCTAGAAGGCAGACACTTGCATGAGTCAATTCACATCAATTGATTTGCCTGGGAAAGGGCTCCATCCAAGGAAGTTTTTTGTGGGCCTGTGGCTGGGTGGGAGGGGCAAGGGTGGAGAATGGGAAAGCTGATCCCTAATTTTGATCCCAAAATTTAGTATTTGAGCTCTATGAAGGAGGGCAGAGAAGCTGAAGACACTGTGTTCCAAACGTACTCTGGAGCTTTTGACCCATAGGTGATAACCACGAGGAGGAATCTTCCTCCCCTCTCTGGCTTCCTGACATGATGGTGGTAGTGAAAGCTTCAGGGTGATAAAAGAAAAACTTCAGCTGAATTAAATTTAAAGGAGTTTAATTGAGCAATGAACAATTCATGAACTGGGCAGTCTCCAGAATCACAGCAGATTCAGAGAGACGCCAGAGATGCCTCGTGGTCAGAACAAATTTGTAGACAAAAAAGATAAAGACATACAGGAATTGGAAGTGAGGTACAGAAATAGCGAGATTGGTTATAGCTCGGCGTTTGCCTTATTTGAACGCAGTTTGAACATTCAGCAGTCTATGAGCGGTTGAAATATGGCCGCTGGGATTGGCCAACACTCAGCTATTGTTACAGGTGTATACTATTAAGTTAGGTTTTCAATTTTGTCTGACTATTAAGCTAGGTTACAGTTCATCCACAAGGACTCAAATATAGAAGGACAGAGTCCTTCTCAGGCCATATTTAGTTTGCTTTAACAAGGACATGCAATAAATCCTTCAAGGGCACCTTGAGAGGTGATTGCCCTGAGAACCCTGGTAGAGAGCATCTTTTTCACAGACATCTGTTTTTAAATACACCCAGGATTTTGTTTTTGTTCAGGTATTGTGAGGCCAACAGATAAGGAGACAAATGCCATTGAAAAGGTAATTTGTTACTCACAGGTTCTGAAAGGAGGGATCACTCCATGCCACAGAGGGTCACATGGAGAAGCATCAGGATTGGTTAAGGGCAAAAGGAATGAGGAGAAAGGAGGGGCCAGAGCCTCTACTGTGGTTTTCAATGGAGGGAATGGGTGCAGCATGGCAAGCAGCTGAGCGGGATTAGGATTGGTTGCTTAGAATAATTTTGGCAGGCTGTGGGCTATAGGGGTTGTTTCTAGTTGTCCAGCACCTGACCCTGGGCTTATTTGTATACTAATGTGGGCTCACAGACAAGTTGTCTGCTCTCTCTAGGGATTAACTGACCCTGGGAGGGACAGTTCCTTCTCAGATCTGCAAGTCCCCAAGATATCAAAGCATCATAAAATATGGAAAATCAAGAAAAGATGATTCATACAACATCCAAATTCTCACAGAAGGCACTGGCATAGTGGCCCTGGGGAGATGCTACTGTCAACTGTCTTCAGTGTATACAGTGTCTAAAATATTTTTCAGTGAAAAAAATTAGTTATGATACCTGTTAGGGAGGCAGACTTTATTCAAGGTGGCCATGGAGATAAATACAGGGAGCACTGCGATGGGGTCTCACATTGCGGGGGAAGATTGGACTCAACTCTGTCTCTGACAAGGACAAGTGAGATTACAACCAAGATGGAAGGAGTCAGTGGGTGGAAAATTAAGAGGAAGCATCAAGAACAAGGAGTTTCTAGCTAAACTGTCGCAAGAGGATCATTGTTGAAGGTAGACAGGCTAGGGTGATAAGATACTGAGGTGATTTTTGCTAAAGTGATTTAGCAAGACTCTTGTTAAAACTGGATTCTACAAGGATAGAGGTAAACCCAAGTTGAGCCTAGTCAAGGAGAGGACACGGGGATCCTGACTAAAGTGTTGGTCAAAGGAGAGAGTTTTTGTCAAGTAGCAGTGGATGTAATTAGGCATTTCAAGAGAGTCTGATGTGTAATGTAATTGGATGTGTAATGCTTTGACTAGTCACTGTAAGTTTTATATTGAGAGGAGGCATATGTTAATAGTTGAGTTGCTCTTAATGTGATCCCTTTGGTATACACAGGCTCAAGAGGCCGATTGATGCAGGTGATCAAAATCTTTCATGAATTAATTTGACCATTTTCTTGTAGATACAGGTTTAACAGAGATAGAGAACTAATTGCTAACATCTATTTTAACTTTTGGTACATCTATTGACTCATTTGTGCCTAAGACAGCTATTTTTCAAGATAACAATCCTAATGTTTTCAGTCTTCTCTTCTAAACCTTCTAAAAGATTTATTTCTCCCTCTAAATAGAGGTGAATTAAAAATTGTAATGTAAGCACTGATAATGAAATGCAGCTCAAGAGTAACTGCTTTTCATTTAGGTATGTGTTTATATTATGGATGAAGGCCTTTATTCAAGCCTAGTATCCCCAGCATTAACTTAGATTCAAAATATTCTAAAATTAGAAATGTATGGGATTTTAGGGGGTTGGGACTGGAGCTATAATTGAGGGACAGAGATGAGGCTATAACCACAATAGATCTGTTGCCCAATGCATGAGACAAGGCAATACGTGCAGACACTGGGTTGAACCAGAGAAAGAGGTTTAACTGTAGGGCCGCTGTGTAAGGAGATGGGAGGGAACCTCAAATCTATCTCCTGGAGGAGTTTGGGTCTAGGGTTTTGAAGTGGGCCAAAGTGTGGTGATCATTGATTGGTTGAAAAATGTAGGGTGAATTCATGGGACAGGGAGATGAAGAAGCTTTATTCTCATGCTGATTCTGTTTCTCTGTTTTTTCACACTGGTTGATGTCAGCTGTTTTGCTGGAATTCAGGATGTGAAAAATATCTTAAGCAACTCTTAAACAAAATCTTTATGATTCTAATGCCAGAAATCCCACCTGTAGGAACAACAGAGATGCAAATGGTCAGTATCTAGTGACTTTCATTTACAAGGAAATATGTTAAAGTGCAACCTGATTAATGCTTGACTGTAACAGTAATGAACAGTGGTGACGGTGACTGAAAAACTGCTGTGATTTTCTGACTCAGAAGCCACATCCCTTTGCATTTCTGAATGTTCAGTAAAACTATCAATTGCATTGAGTGGGGATTTGGAAAAATCAAGGGCAAGAGACTGTTTTGGGCTGACAAAAAAGGAGGGAGATGAGTGAGTATAAGAATGAAGCCAACTGAGTAGATTGGAGCCTGACATGACCTGCAGTACTTGTGCTACTCTCCGAGGATATCCAAATATATTGGTGCAATGAGTTATTCCCTCATAGGGTTTCCAGATTTTGCAAATGAAATACAGCATTTCCAAATAAATTTGGATTCAGATAAACAATAAGTAATTTTTTTCATTTATTGTGTCCCAGGCAATTTAGGATAATCCTGTGTTTTGTCTGGCAGCACTTCCCATCCCCACTCTGCATATATGGAGTTTGTGAACCAATATTTTTATAAACCTGAAACTGCCTTTGCAAAATCATGACAGTAAGAGAAATCTGACATGGTTGACTTTATCTTGCTTCTGACCTCCAAGCTGTCCTCAGTCATTCCTGGGCATAGGGCAAGCTATCTTTGGGAGAAATTTAGTTTAACCTTAAAGCAAAGATGTAATAGCCCTTCCCAAACTAAACCACCTTTGTAAAACTAATGGAAGGCCACAAAGTTAAGATTACCACAGGGACTGAATTCTGGTAAGATAGGTGTAGTTTCTGTAATCCTTCACTGCTCAGGACTCATGTGGCCAGAGGTCACAAGATTTGTGACCTTCCCAATTGCTGTCTTTCAGACTGACCTCACTGGAACTCATGACTCATGACTCAACTGATCCTGTGGCCCCACCCAGAGGTGAACGCTACATGAGGACTGTTTTGTACACTCCTATGATTTCATCCCCAACCAATCAGCAACACCCATTCCTGAGCCCCTGCTCACCAAGTTGTCTATAAAAACCCTAAGCTCCCAGCCGTTAGGGAGACTGATTTGAGTTATAACTCCAGTTCTGCCATGTGGGCCAGGCTCACGTCAATTAAACTGTTTCCCAGGCCGGGTGCGGTGGCTCACTCCTATAATCCCAGCAATTTGGAAGGCCGAGGCAGATGGATCACCTGAAGTCAGGAGTTCGAGACCAGACTAGCCAACATGGTGAAACCCCATCTCTACTAAAGATATAAATATTAGCTGGGCATGGTGGTGGGCCCCTGTAATCCCAGCTACTCAGGAGGCTGAAGCAGGAGAATGGCTTGAACCTGGGAGGCAGAGGTTGCAGTGAGCTGAGATTGCACCATTGCACTCCAGCCTAGGTGACAAGAGTGAAATGCCATCTCAAAAACAAAACAAAAACAACTCTTTCCCTACTGCAATGTTGTGGTCTCAGTGAATTGATTTTGTTTGTGCAGTGGGCAGGAAGAGCCCATTAGGAGATTACAAATTTAAAAGGTCAAGGTGACCCCAGGTAGCTGAAAGATTGGAGGCAACATATTCTGGTATCTACGTCACACCTCCATTCTCCAATTCTCATTTAAATTGAGGAACTCAGTGCAAGATTTCTTTATCATTGTCTTTTCCTTTTGGTAACTACATAGATGAAATGGCAAAGCGAGACTAAGAAGATATGTTAGAGCATGGGTGTCCTGACTACAGTTAGGAACTCTTGGGTCCTAGGGAAATAATAAGAAAAGTTTCGTGCAAATAAAATTTTAAGGTGATGCATACCCTCCTTTGAAAAACATCTTAAGGTATTAGTTAAAATATGGCATCCTAGGAATATTTTCTATGAAACATAAGTACTTGGGATACAGAGGGCACCACACATAGGAACAACTTAAAGAAAACAATTGGCAAAAAACCTCAGGGCCTTATTTTCCTAAAGCAGGTGAAATGAGTGGCATCTTTTTTTTTTTTTTTGACACAAAATAATTACTTGAAGTGAACTCAGCCTGTCTTCCATATTCCTGATAATACAACCTATAGCATTTTATAGTCATCTGGGAAATAAAGCAAGGACAATAATTTCTGGGTAGAATTGAGTGCTTTGTTTGTCTTCCAAACGTAGTGGCTGAGAGTGGGTTGAGGAAGAACTGAGCTATGAGCGTCAAACTTGGGTCTGTTATGAATTCCAGAGCTGAGGGGCCCAGGAAGGGTGTCTTCCGGGGCCTTGCAGAGAATCTGAGCGCCTCTTATAGAACACAGATGCTCTATTGGAAGGAAGTAATTCAGATCAGAAGCTGGGTAGCATCCAGGGTCATGAACTTAGAGTTTAAAATATCTGTCTGTGACCCCACCAGGCAGCTAGGATTTCCTGCTGACCCTAGAAATTCAAAGGATTCCAAGTTGGCGCACGAGCTTGCCTCCTCCTGACACTCCAGATGTCTAACAAAGAGTTTCCATGCTTTGAAACAGGTAGCAAATGTTTTACGGGTTTGCTGTTGTTAATTAATGGTGAAGGTTAACACCCTGAATAATAGAAATGGCTAAACTATCCTCCTAAATAATACAATTGAAAGGAGAAAATATGAATTCACTGACTTAGATAAATGACGACAGTAAAGAGGGATTAAAAAGTAAGAGCAGCTGTGTTTTCGTTAAAGCAAACAGGCAGCTGGAATCCATAGGATCTCAGTTTGGTCAGTGGCCCAGTAGACTAAATCTTAAAAGTGATTGTTAAGTGTTAGGAAATACGAAAACCACAAGCTAACTCTACTGGAAGAAGACATTCACTTATTTGCAATGAAAACAGGATTAACAAAAAGTGAAATTCCAAACTTGGGAATTATTTTTAAAAAGAAGCAGCCTTTGAAAGATAATTTTTTAAACAAGGTTTATCATGACTCATAGTAATATAAAATAAACATACACCAAAGATTTTGTTTAATTAATTAAGGGAAACAATAAGTTGTGACAAACAGTTCAAAGGAAAATTCAGAGAAATATATCTGTGTATATATGTTACCATGTATGTATTTGCATATATACATATCTAAAAAATGCAGGAAATGAATTAACAAATAAATACGCAAGTGGTGTTTTACAGAGGGGTGAGAGTGGAGGGTAGGAGAGAGAAATCAATTATCCTTTCACCTGGACAAAATTAATTTGCATGTCTATAGACAAGAATCATTTGCATTGCTACTAGTTATCTACAAATTACAGAGCTCTAAATAGCTCAAACACAATGAAAGATGAAAACCCCAATGAGTCAGAAAAATCTGAAATTAGACAATGCCTAGTTTTCTATCAGGGATATCTAATAATCTTGTTGGCCTATTTAAAAGTCTTTAACAATTTATTCTGCTATATGTGACACTTGAAAATAAGGCAGAAATATTACTGCAAGCCTTTTTAACATCAGACTAGAGTAGTGGTTCTCAAAGTTGGTCCCTGGACCAGCAGCAGAGGCATCATCTAGCACTTGTTAGAAATGCCAATTCTTGGGCCTCACTCTAGATGTACTACTGTGGATTAGATCTAACACCATTTCTTATCAAGTCCTCCAGGTGATTCTTATGCACACTAGTGTGTGAGGCACTGGTAGGTGATCTAACATTGCCTGCCTTACAATTGATGAGGACTCAGGCTCAGTAAAGTTAGATGTCACCTTGGTAAAGATTGAAAAGTTGCAAATGATTTTGTTTGGTAAATATACAAACATTTCTGAATTGTAGATGAGATAACAGCAAAGGCTGTGATTTTAGCATTTTACTAAGCAATCTTATTTCAGCACTTTCTTTGGCCATATATAGTAGTTTCTCCTATCTTTGTATGAGCTTTGTCATCCTGGTAGTTTCTTTGTTAATTAGGTAAATAAATTTTCGGCAAGTGCTCCCTAAATATATTTTTGGGAATTATGTCTTTAACTTTATAAAAATTATATTTTGACTTAATGTAACTCAAGTAGAAGGTACTTCAACCTAATAGAGGAAATGAAGTGCAACTGAGTCAATAAAAGGGTCAGGATACGAGACTGGGTCTGCTTGGAACTTTTTTGGGAACACTATTACACCATAAATCAGGCTTTACCCTAAGCTTTTCAGTGTGAGTTACATGCATATTACCTGGTTCTCCCCGTGGCCATTTCTGGTTAGATTTCCTATTTATCCATTTCTTTCTTCCTGTCACCACCTCCCACACCTCTCCCCTGCCAACACACACACCAAATTATGCTTTGCTTCTGTAAAGGTCTATGCCAGTTCTCTAACCTACTAGTTCAGCACATTGATTAAAAAAAAAACATATTAGGGAATAGAGAGAAAAACTGAGTTGAATTTTTATGATAAAAAGGAGGTCTCAAAGGTTTTTAATTATGCTCTGCTTGGAGCTTCACACAAATACCTCAAGGATACTCATTAATTTTCACCTGCCTATGTAGGTAGCTTGGTGGGAAAATGTTTAAGATAGAAGGAGAGTCTTTCCAAAAGACTATCTTTGCCAACTTTCACAAAACCCTTAAGGGAAGCACACACTGTATTTAAGGCAGCTTTATAGGCTGGGAAAACAAACCTAGGAGCTTTAAGGAACTCTCCTGCTATGCTTTCAAATGAAGGAGACTTTCTACTGAATTACAGAATTTTTTATTTTCTCAGATAAAATTGGTCATTGAGGGAGTTCAGTAAGAGCCGTAGATATATTTAAAAGATGTATTTTTTCATAAGAACTATTGTGGAAAGTCTTATCAGATGAGAATGGACTGAAGAAGCATGCGATTCAGAGTGCCATAAGAGCAAATGTCATCTGAAATGTGTACCCTTCAACCCCCATGACACACAGAAGGAAGATAAAGCAATGCAGTTGTGAATAGGAACATGTACAAAATCCTTTTGGCTCCACCTGTATTTCTCTCATGACTTCTCCACCACGGCTCTTCTGCTCTGGTTTTGAAGTTTCTGTACCTTTAGACACATGAAACAGTGTCACCCGTAGACAGTTTTGTTTGGTCTGCATAACATTTAAAACAATTAGATTTTGAACATCTTTAAGTCCCTATTTGCTTGCTTGCAAAGGAGATAAGTCAGTCACTCTCTCCCAGACTATGTTGTACTTTTTTCTTTGAGATCCTCCCAATGACAACTTCCCAGTGTTCTATATGTAAGAAAATTGTTCATTAAATAAACATAGAGACATTAGTAAACCTTTACAATGAGAGAATGAGGGAGAAAATGTGGTAAAGACCTTATGAAAACCATAGACTGGGGGATAGGCTAAGAGGTCATTGAGTCCTCTGCAAACTTGCACTTTCCCAGGAGCATGAAATTATCTCCTGTAATAATCCCCACATACATAACCCAAGGACCCAGCAGATTAACTTGATTTACTCTTTGCCATATCTGCCCTGGTGGTAATAACATGGGCAGTATGACTTAATGCATAGAATCTTTTCATCTCTGTGAAGCGTCCCATAATGTAAACCAGAGTGGTTGCTTCACTTCCCTCAGCCTTTCCCTGAGACCCTGACATGCTACATAAATAAGGGAAAGGCCCCCTCAGCACATAACTCCCTACAGTAATGAACTTCAAAGACATTTGTGGTATTCCATTCAGAAGTATTTTTAATTTGGGGCAGATGCATGTACGCAAAATGACTCAGTCAGCTGTATGTGGTATTTATATTGTGAACCTCTGGTGCCCAAGTACTGATCTCCTCCTTCCTGCAGTTGTAATTTGTTTAGAGAAAGCATCTTGGGGGAGGGAGGAAGGGAGAGGGCAGCAGCACTCAGGCTGCCAGTCTGGATGTGTGTGGCCTTGGGGAAAGTCTGCTTTGAATGTGAATACTAACTGTGGATTTTCATCACCAGAAAGAATGCTCAAGGGAAACTATCGGCATATAAATTCCTTCACTTGGAAATCAGGAGGGGAAAGAATTTTCAGAGATGCCCTGCAGGATGCCTTTTGTCTCTTAAGATGCATTAATGGAACTGCATCTCTGTGCAGGCAGAGCTCAAAACTCCTCACCAACACCCTCAAGTAACGAAGTGCAGTATTTTCTTTATTTGTCTAAATTCATTCCTTCTTTATCAACAGTCTGTGGGAAGGGAGGGAGATGGGAGAGACAAAACATCTGGGATTGAGAACCTCATTTCTTAACCTTGACATTTAATTTCAATAAGCATCTTTTTAAAAATTCCTGTTTTATTTAGCCAAATACTATTAATTCATTTCTTAGAATGGACTCATCTGTTTCTTTCTATTTGTGTCACACTGCCACGTTCTTATTTCAGATACTATTGGATGGAGCAGGGACCCCTCTTTTTTTTTTTTTTTTTTTTTTTGAGGCGGAGTCTCGCTCTATGGCCCAGGCTGGAGTGCAGTGGCCCGATCTCAGCTCACTGCAAGCTCCGCCTCCCGGGTTTACGCCATTCTCCTGCCTCAGCCTCCTGAGTAGCTGGGACTACAGGCGCCCGCCACCTCGCCCGGCTAGTTTTTTGTATTTTTTTTAGTAGAGACGGGGTTTCACGGTGTTAGCCAGGATGGTCTCGATCTCCTGACCTCGTGATCCACCCGTCTCGGCCTCCCAAAGTGCTGGGATTACAGGCTTGAGCCACCACGGGCTTGCAAGCTCCCTCAAGCATGGAAGTAAATGAAAAGCTTGAGTTTCTTCAAGGGAAACTCCAGGCACAGAAGTAGCCTTGAGAAGTAAATTAGCAACTTAATAAGCAAGAAGTTAATAGTAGCTTAAAACAATAGCCAAGAAAGCCACCAGAATATTTGGTTTCCTGTAGAAACCAAAGAGAATATGTTAACATAAGTCCCTGAGTTGTTTTCAGAAACGTACACCTCCACCATCTGGATCCACTGGCAGGTAGACCCCTCAGGGGTCTGAGGACTGAACTCTGACTGCCATTCTTTGTCCTAAATTTCTTCCTGAGGGGCCCGGAGGAAGTTACAACCCCGGAGCCAGAGCTAACATCCTTTTCTGCTGATCTTGAATTTTTAGACAAAGCTTCGCCTCCTTAACCAATTCCAAATCAGAAAATCTTCAAATCTACCTATAACCTATGGGCCCCCACTTTGAGTTGTTAAGTAAGCCTTTTTAGGTCAAAGCAATGTATGGCCTCCATGTATTTGACTTACGACTTCTTGTAACCTCTGCCTTCTGCCTTTAAAAACCCCTATCTGTAAGCCATCTGGGAGTTTGAGTCTTAAGCATTAGCTGCCCAATTCTCCTTGCTTGGTGTCCTGCAAAAAAAAATGCCTTATTTTCTCTCATTGCAACTCCTGTTTGGCTTTGCTGCACTGGGTGAGTGGATCCCAGTTAGGTCGGATAACACTATATTCTTAGGCCTAGGAAACTAGGCAACTACTTCCTGCTCTCCACTCTTTCCTCACTGCAGGGCCAGTTTTAGGTCTTCCTAAAACTCACACTGATCAAATCTCTTTCCTGCTCAAACCTGGCACTCCTGTCCTTCCATTAGAAAATATTTGAGTGTTTACTTTATGCAAATGAGAATTCTAGACCCTGAAGCACTTGTAGGGCCAAGGGACCCTAGACTCTGAGGGTTCACTGAAAAATCAGCTCTCAAAAAGCGGATTAGGCCAGGTGCAGTGGCTCACACCTGTAATCCTAGCACTTTGGGAGGCTGAGGCTAGCGGATCACTTGAGGTCAGAAATTTGAGACCAGCCTGGCCAACATGCAAAACCCTGTCTCTACTAAAAATACAAAAAATTAGCTGGGCATAGTGGCGCATGCCTGTAATCTCAGCTACTCAGGAGGCTGAGGCAGGAGAATCACTTGAACATGGGAGGCAGAGGTTGAAGTGAGCCCAGATAGCGCCACTACACTCCAACCTGGGTGGCAGAGTGAGACTCCATCTCAAAAAATAAAAAATAAACAAAAGCAATAAGGCATACAAATTTATTTAACTTGTGTTCATGAGAACCATCAGAATGCAGATGGAAAGATACGGGGGAAATTTTCTGATTTTATGCTTAGGTTCAGCAAAGTATGGACAGCCATGTAGAAATATGACTGGACAAAACAGGTATGATCTAATGCTAAAACTGAGTGGGGAAACCCAGCGAGGCCTGTCTGTCTAGATTCTTCTTGGCCACTCCAAGCATATATTTCTTCTTTCTTGGTATGGGCCAGGAGCCTCTCTGGCATGGGGGTCTTATGACCTACAGTCAAACAAGGTAGGCCAGATGATTTCTTTATGGTCAGTGTTTACACAGAGGCTGAGGGAATTGTTAGATAGTGTTTTTAGGTCTTAAGGCTGGCTCTGGGGAAAAGGGGTTCTGGTTTTTATGACCCGCATTGGGGAAGAGGGATCCTCGTTTCCATGGCTAGCCTTGGGGGAGAATGGGCCAAAGAAACAAGAGGGTGGTAGAAGGTCAGAGAAAATCTTTTTCTTCTGAGGCTGCTGCTGAGGCTTCAATCTGGGGTATTGTTTTCTGAGCCTCAACACATTGTAACCATTTTTCCAATTCTATCTAGTGTCTTTTTCAATGAAATTTTCTGCTCACTCTGTCCTGAATACCCACTGAATTTTTAGACCTCCAGGTTCTGCTCACTCTTTTATCCCCAGCTGGAGTGCCTGCTCCTCTGCTTGTTATCTACTGAACTCCTCTCCCTCTTGGAAATTTTAGCCAAATACCAGCTCATCTACGAATCCTTCTATGACCCTGCCATAGCCCACTTACCTCACCCCTCTTCAACTTACGTAGTGTCTGTGGTGACTTCACTTAGTCATTTGGCTTCATTCATTGTCAAGCATTGTCATTTATTCATGTTTTCACCTTGTGCCTTCATTGTGTTGGGGGCCTAGAAAAAAATACCCCCAAATGAAGGCCTTGTAAACGGCCGCAGAAGCAGAAGTTCTTCTCTGACCTTCTCCCTCCCTCCTGTCTCGGGCCCATTCTCTCCCAAGGCTAGCCATGGAAGCTAGAATCCCTCTTCCCCAAGGTGGGTCATAAAAACTAGAACCTCTTTTCCCAAAAGCCAACCCTAAGACCTAAAAATATGATCTAACTTTCCCTTAGCCTTTCTGTGTGAAGACTTACCATAAAGAAATTATCTGGCTTACCTTGTTTGACTGTAGGTTACAAGACCGCCATTCCGGAGAGGCTCCTGCCCCATACCAAGAAAGAAGAAATATATGCTCAGAGAGTCAAGAAGAATCTAGACAGACAGACCTTGCTGGGTTTCCCCACTCAGTCTTAGTATTAGATCATATCTTTTATGTCCGATCGTATTTCTGCATGGCTGTTCACACTGTGTTGAACCTAAGCATAAAAATGGACAATTTCTGTTGTATCTTTGGGTCTTCATTCTGCAGGCCTCCTGTGTATACATGTCAAATAAATTTATATGTCTTTTCTCCATGTAGTCTCCCTTTTGTGAGTTGATTTTTCAGCAAACCTTCAGAAAACTGAAAGGAACTTTCCTCTTCATTCCTACAGCTCTGACCATAAGTTCCTGGAGAACAAGAACATATATATTTTATTCTTTTTGATGTTCCAGGCATCAGAATATAACTGATAGCTAAAATACATGATGATTATTTGAGACAGCATATATTTACTCTGAATGGAACAATCAGATATCTGAATAAAGAAATCTGTTACTAATACCACTAGTCACAAAACAAAGACTAAAAACAAAGACTCTACTTTCAGTATCTGGGAGTAGCCCTGGAAGAGCTAACAATCTGAGTTTCTCAAGGGAATCCATTCAATTGCACCTGTAGGGGAGGGAAGAATAACTTTGTCTCTACCCTTCATAGTTCTTAGTTGGGACAGATCCCTGTAACAAGAGACAGATCAACAAGAGAAAAACAAAAAAAGTTTATTGACAAGTTTTACCTCATGTATGCATGGGAGATACACAGGGAATGAGCAACTCTCAAAGTGGCTTTGAACTCAGGCTTAAACAGCATCTTCAACAAAGAACAGTAAATTTTCAGAGAAGTGACAAGACAAAAGAAAAGGACTTTGAGTCTCCGGGGGGCAGTAAACTGTGGGAAAGTGAATAAACGGGAGATAAAGGCGAGTTAGTACGTTTTGTTATGTAGATTCCACTGGTGCAGTCTCCAGCTTCTTGTTTGTTTGTTTTTGAGACAGAGTCTTACTCTGTCACCCAGGCTGGAATGCAGTGGTGTGATCTCTGCTCACTGCAACCTCCACCTCCTGGGTACAAGCGCTCCTTCTACCTCAGCCTCCCAAGTAGCTGGGAGTACAGGTGCGCACCACCACACCTGGCTAATTTTTGTATTTTTAGTGGAGATGGGGTTTCACCATGTTGGCCAGGCTGGTCTCAAACTCCTGACTTCAGGTGATCTGCCCACCTCAGCCTCCCAAAGTGCCAGGGTTACAGGCTGGGATTATAGTTACAGCACCCAGTCTGTCTCCAGCTTTATTATGGTCTGAAATTGCTTTTAGTGATCAAACTTAGTCCTTTCTGGCAGAGAGGGGAGGAGGTGAAGGGGTTACAAGTTATAACAAGTAGTAACAGGTTTGATTAAATAAATATTTAACATTTACTTGATTGTTATTCTGTAAATGCTACCCACAGCTGGACCAGGTAGTCTAATTTTCCTTCTTCTCTATCTTTGTTTCCTTAGAGTTGATAAATGTCTCGTTTATGTGCTTTTTTAGTTTCTAACTTTTACAATGTACTTAACACTAACTAATTTATTCCCAAGGTGCTCTCATTTCTGTAAATATTCGTATGCATCCAGACCCATCCAAGACTGTATTAGTTTCCTTCCCTTGGAGATATGTCTCCAAGAGCCTTCTGGCCTCCACCAATTTATACAGGCTGTTCTGTAGGGCCACTGCATATCTGTGATCCTGAAGACTTGCTTCCCTGTCATCTTTTACCTTTCTCTTATATTACCTGTCATTTCCTAGATCTCGTATTATTTTCTATTTGATTTACTTTCTCGTATGAATAAAGTATATCTTCTGGTAAATTCCATAAAAAGAGAATACAGATGATACGGTTTTTGAAATCTTGCATATTTTAAAAATTTATTTATTCTACCTTCTAGCAGAGCGACAGTTTCATTAGACAGAGAATTCCAGGTTGGAAACATTTTTCCTCGGACTTTGGAAAGCATTTCTTCATTGTCTTCTAGTTTCTGGTGGTACTATTGGGATAGATATCTCTTTCTATTTGGATTTTTCATATTTTAGAGCCTGACTTTTCTCTCAGGAAGTTTATAGGAATTTTTCTTAGTGTTTATCATTCTTAAGACATATTTTCCACTTTTCTGAAAATGTGTTAATGTGCCTTTGTATCTGCCAATTTTTTTTGCCTATTGTCCTGGGCATTTCATTTGGACCCTTTGAAACTGTAAGCTCCTGGACTTTAGTTCTAGGAGTTTTCTTAAATGATTTTATTGATGATTTTAACCTTCCATTTTCTCTTTTTTGAACATTGATTATTAGAATGTTGAACCTCTTGACTGGCTCTTTAATTTCTAATGTTTTGTCCCTGAATTGCACTTCTTTTTATCTTGCTGATTTGCTTTCTGGTAGATTTCCTTAACTTTATCCTCCTAGGTTTCTATTCAGTTGTTTCATTTTTTTATCACATGTTGAATATCTAAGAGCTCTTTTATTTTGTGAATTATTAGTAAAAGTACCCTATAAATTATTATAAATAAGACCTAGCCATGTTGATTAGACACCATTCTAAGTAGTTGTAAGTGTTGTATGGTGCTAAGAATATGAAAGAGGACAGTCTTAGTCAAGTTCACAGGTCTTGTTAGATATAAAATACATCTACATATAATTAAATTCCTGTCATGTAAAAAGAACTTCATTATTAGAAAATATATTTACGTGTTTTATTTCAAAGTCTTTTTAAAATTTTATTTTTATTTTTATAGATTTAAGGGGACAGGTGTAGTTTTGGTATATGACAATATTGGATAGGGTAAAGTTTGGGCTTTTAGTGTTTTAGAAGAAAAATAAGGTGCTGTTAAAGAAGTGAAATGTCCAATCATGCAGTCAGTAGGAGTAAGATAAATCAGTAATGAGAATAACTTGAATGTAGTGGTCTATGTAAGCTGAAAAAATAATAATTCTTTCAGTTTTGTAGGCTGTGACACAAGAACTCTAAAAGGGACTCAGTATTACATCACTCTAGATATTGGAGGCTCCAACATCTCTGTTTTATGTAAATTTTATGTACTATATAACCAGATGGTATGCATATTTTACCCGGAAGATTTAGAATTAAATAAAGAATGGTTTGGGTAAGAGAACAAAACCATACTCTGTTCTTAGGTTGAGAAGAAATCCATGTGTATTTGTTACCTTATATAGTTAGACATGTGAGTCTCAATCTTGCATTTCCAATAAAATGCATAAGTTATTAATTTGGAAAGGATTTTTTAAAAATTACTAAGTTTATGTACATTATTGGTACCTTTAAGACAAATTTAGTTACACTCCATTTATAGATATAATGCTATGGAAGTTTTAAAATGTTTCCCTAGTCAACCAAGGAAAAACAGCCCTGTTGATGCTGTGTGACCTCTAAGGCTAGGTTAGAAACGGCCATTCAGCTTTTCCTTGGTTCTCTCCAGACATTTGCCTTTGGATCTGTGAGCCACCAGGTGAGTGAGATGTTGGAGGCTGCCATGCTGTGAGGAAGCCCAGGCTGCCATACTGAGGCCTTGTGTAAGTGTTTGGGTTTATAGTTCCAGCTGAGGTCCCAGATAACAGTTGATATCAACAGCCAAATATGTGAGTAAAGATGTTGCCAGTGCTTTCTGCTCTCAGTAGACGAGTCACTCCTAGCCTTCAGTCCTTTCTAGCTGATACCCCCAGAGATTGTGGAGTAGAGAAAAGTCATCCCCACTATACCTTTCCCAGTTCCTGGCTGAAAGAATTTATGGGCATAATGATTACTTGAAGCTTAGGAGTCACCTGTTACAAATCAATAGATAATCTAACAGGTAGATTATCTAAGAATTATTTAAATTCATGGAAAAAATAAAACTAAGATGAAGCTCAATGTTTGAAAAGTTGTGTGTTTAATTACTGAGTTTGTAAATAGAAACAAATGTTATTTAGAGCCTCTTAAAATTGAATGTATAACATTATAAATGTGTCAGATGTAAAAATTAAGTAAGATTAGTAAGTTGATGTTAAAAGCTTAAGAAAAAATTAGAGTTTGAAGCACAATTAATAACTGGAAACTAGGCATTTAAACCAAAGTAAGTAAATTTCTGCATTTATTTTCTAAATACAGAAACTGCTTTCAAAAACATCAGAAAACATCAACAAGCATAATCCCTTATATTGCCTCAATTATGTATTTCATGTACACAGAATCTTCTTATCTCTGATAATATTCATGCTAGCATTTTTCTCCCTAGAGGTGTTATTCTCTCTCTCTCTCTCTCTCCCCTCTGCCCGCCCTGTGTATGTGTGTGTGTGTGTGTTTACATTCTGTATTTGTCTATTTGACATGTGTTCATCACAGGGCCAATTCTATTATCAATATCTTTTTCTTTTCTGTAGTCTTGATGCTCTGGCATTTGGGGGCCTTAAAGACCTAGGGAGAAACTGTTCCAGGGATACCCAATTATTAGAGATAGCAAAGGGCTCAGCTGGGAGGACATGTTTTATTTACAAACTATTATGGTTTAAGTATGTCCCTTCTAAAATTTAGATGTTGTCCATGCATTAGTATTAAAAAGTGGGCCTTTATAAGGTGATTAGGCAACGAGGGCTCCTTTCTTGTGAGTGGTATTAGGTTCCCAGATAAAAGGACTTGACTAAAGGAGTTCATCCCTTTTTGCCCTTCCCCTCTTCTGTCACCTGAGGACACAATGTTTAGCTCTCACACCTTTCACCTTCTGCCATGGGATGACACAGCAAGAAAGCCCTCACCAGATGCTGGTGCCTTAATCTTGGACTTCTCAGGCCCCTGAACTACGGGAATTACATTTCTGTTCTTTATAAATTACTTGTCTGTGCTGTTCTGTTATAGCAGCACACATGTATTAAGACAGAAATTGGTACCAGAGGAGTGGGTCATTGCTGTAACAAATAACTAAAACTGCAAAAGCAGTTTTGGAACTGGGTAATGACTAGAGGCTAGAACAGTTTTGAAGTGAATGCTGGAAAAAGCATGTATTGCTATAAATGGAATAGTAAGGAAAATTCTAGTGAGGGCTCAGAAGAGGAGGAAGGCTGTAGGGAAAGCCCCAGTTGTCTTAGTGATTGCCTAAGTTGTGGTGGTCGGAATGTTGGTAGAAATATGGACAGTGAAGATCATTCTGACAAGGGCTTAGATGGAAATGTGAACTATCTTATTGGAAACTTGGGGAAAGGCCATCCTTGTTACAAAGTGGCTGAGAACGTGGCTGAATTGTGTCTTGTGTCCTAGGACTTTATGGAAAACAGAACTTAAGAGCCATGAATGAACATATTTGGTGGAAGACATCTGTAAGCAGCAAAATGGTCAGGTTGCTGCACGGCCTCTCTCAACTGCTTGTAGTAAAATGTAAGAAGAGAGAAACAATTTAAAAATGAAATTCATCATTAAAAGGGAAGCAAAATGTAAAGATTAGGAAAATTCTCAGCCAGGCCATGTAAAGAATTAAGTGTTTAGGAGAGAAAATCAAGGGTGTGGCCAAATGACTATTTGATAAGGAGATTAGTATGGATAGAAGGAAGCTAGGTGCTATTTATCAAGACATGGAAGAATGACTCCAAAGACATTTTAGAGATTTTTAGGGCTACCACATCTATCACAGGCCTAGGATACTAGGTACTTGGGGGAAGAACAGTTTTAGGGGGTTATGGTTTGGCTGTGTGCCACCCAAATCTCATCTTGAATTCCCACGTGTTGTGGCAGGGAACCTGGTGGGAGGTAATTGAATCATGGGGGCAGGTCTTTCCCATGCTGTTCTCGCTAGTGAGTAAGTCTCACAAGATCTGGTGGTTATTACAAGGGGGAGTTTTCCTGAACAAGCTCTCTTTGCCTGCTGCCATCCAGGTAAGATGTGACTTGCTCCTCCTTGCCTTCTGCCATGATTATGAGGCTTCTCCAGTCACATAGAACTTGAGTTCTCCATTAAACCTCTTTCTTTTGTAAATTGCCTGGTCTCAGGTATGTCTTTATCCGCAGCGTGAAAATGGAATAATGCATGGGGGAAGGGCCCAAGGTGCCTGTGGGGCCTCAGGATTCCCTGCCTGGGACACCACAAGTCTCTATTTGTCCTATTCTTGTGTAGTACTACTTGATCATCCCCACTGTGGCTCCAGTGGGCCCAGGTGTGGCTTTGGCCACCACTCCAGAAGGTGCAAGCACTGAGTCTTGGGGCATCCACATGGTGCTAACAAAATCTCATACTGTGGCTTTTTCAGACTGGTGCTGCATGCTGATGGCTCTGTAGGTTTAGGGGGTGGTCTCAGGTGCAGTCTTGAGTGTGCAGCTATGGTGTGCAGTGTGCAAGAGGAGAGTACAAGAGCTGTGGAGACATGGCTACCTCCAGCTAGATTTCAAAGGATGTCTCAGACACCCACAGGGCCCAGGCAGAGACCTGCCATGGAAGCAGGGCCACTGCAGAGAGCCTCCATGAGGGCAATTCCTAGTGGAGCTGTAGGATAAGGCTGCCCCGTAGACTCCCAACCTGTAGAGCCACCAGCATGCAGCACCAGCCTAAGAAAGCCTCAGGCATGAGATTTCAATACATAAACCCTGAAGCATGGACTGCACCCAGCTAAGCCATGGGGATGAGGCTTCCTGAGGCCTTGGGGCCTCACCTCTACCCCAGCATGTCTGGAAGGCAGGACAGGAAGTTAAAGAAGATTTTTCTCAAGCATGAATATTTAATTTTATTTGCCCTGTTGGGTTTGGGACTTACTTAGGATCTGTTTCTCCTTTTCTCTTTTCCGTTTCTCCCTTTTGGAATGGAAATGTCTGTCCCACTATTGTATTTTGGAAGCACATAACTTTTTTGATTTCACAGGCTCATAGCTGGGAGAAAATTTGCCTTAGGATATATTATGCCTGGAGTCTCACCCATATCTGATTTAAATGAGACTTTGTACTTAGATTTTAAAGTTGATGCTGGAATGAGTGAATACTTTTTGGGGGCCATTGTGATAGAATCCGTGTATTTTGTATATGAGAAAGACATAAATTTGGGGGGCAGGCAGGGATAGAATGCTGCGATATGAGTGTGTCCCCTCTAAAATTCGTTTGTTGCCAATGTGGTGGTATTAAGTGGTGGTTCATTAAGAGGTGATTAGACTATGAAGGCTCCTCCCTCATGAATAGGATCAGGTGCTTTTATAAAGGGTCATGAGAGGGTTCATCCTACTTTTTGCCCTTCTGCCTCCCACTATGTGAGGACACAGCAAGACACCCTCACCAGATGCTGGTGCCTTGATCTTGGACTTCCCAGTCTCCAGAACAGTGAGAAATAAATGTCTGTTATTATAAATAAATAACTTATAAAGTTACCCAGTCTGGGACATTTTGTTATAGCAGCACAAATGGACTAAGACAAAAATCTACAAATCCAGAGTCTGTACCTCTCAGCTACCTTCTTATCGAACTCTCACACATGAAACCAATATTTCCCCTGCCTTAAATCATCTAAGGGCTGGGTACCAGACAAGTAAAGACCATCTCTATAACCCAAAGCCCACCAGAATTATTCAAAATAACCAACCCTAGACTGTTAACTCTGCCCTGCCTTTCCTGCAGAAACCCCAGTACAGTCTCTGGCCTAGATGTTCTCCTTGTTTCTGCTTTCTGCCTCCTGACTGGCAGGTGCTTTCTTTTTATGCAGGCATTGACCCCTTCTCTGGGACTTGTGAATAAAATGAAATTCTTCCTTCCAAACCTCATTCTTGTTTCCTCTGTGACCACACTGACTTTACCATGCTATAGCCAACATGTGCATTCTTAGAACATCCCTGTGTATTCTTTGTTTCCTCCAAGTTAATTTATTTATCTGGCCTGTGATTTTCGTTATTGGAGACATTCCTCATTTGTCTGATGACTAACTGATTGCTCACATTCAAGAACTGGGCATTAAGAAGTAATTGGAGATTCTATGTCTGGACTGGGTCTTGTCCACGATGAGCTTTACTGAGAGTGACCTGACTGGGCCTTTTTTCCCCCCACATTGAATTTTCAATGTCTGTATCTTTAGGTCTCTTCCCTTGGGCAGTTTAGACTTTTTAGAAATGAAATTTCAATTACGTGCCTAGAGAGTATTAGCCTAAATGTCAGCATTTTGGGAACCAATCCAGGGAAAATGGCTGGAGGTCTCAACATTCAATCAGCAAAACTCTGTTTAATCCCCCTGTTTTCAGTACAGTACAATGTATGTGGAGTTTCCTCAGTCAGAGACACTCTGCTGGGCCCTCTCCAGAGTTAGCAATTTTAGGTCAAGTCTAAGGCCTTCAAGTGTCTCAGGTGATCTCTATACATTAGTAACCATTTAATAGGGTTTCTGGCCTTGAAGAAATTACTCTCTGGTGATTTTGTCATAATTGCTTAAACACAAATGGTGAAAATATCTCTTTTATATTATGAATCATAAATTTCTAAACATTGCACATTGCATTCTCTGAATGTTAAGTACAGAAGATTAATTCAAACACAGGTAAATAATCAACTCAAGTTGGAAAACAATTTGGACATCTTGAAGAAAATACCATGTTACAAATGAAAGCGCCTATTAATGAGAAACTAACATATTCTTGTTGCTAGAATTTGATACATATATTCCACTTTTATTATTAAAGCAAGAAATTGTTATCTACTTCTGAATTTGACTCTGCTAACATGCTATTTTGTATCAGTGACATATGATATGCTTCATACGCCTGAATATCAGCAGCATGAGAACATTTTTTCTTTTTGTATTTCTTGTACCAAGCTCTTGAGGTTATATAAAATATCTTCCTGGAGAATACATTGATGGTGCTTTTATCATAATTATGATGATTATCATATACTCTCATCATTTGGACCTTTCATTTTCTTGCTATATCAAAAGAATCCCTTTAAGTCACATGGCCCTTTAAAAGAGTAGAAATTGAAAAATAAGTTAAATAAGTTGGTACTTCCATCTAAATTGACATTTGAGTTAGACATAGCTACAGACTTTGCAAGAATTGCCAATCTCAGTGTGATACAATATATTTCTTCCTTTTAAAGCATTTTCTTTAGAAAATTATCCAATAAAAGTGAAAAATAATAAATAGATCCTATGAAAGGATGGAGACCTGTTTGGGTGAAGGGCTGTGTATTAGTCCATTTTCAAACTGCCAATAAGGACACACCTGAGACTGGGTGATTTATAAAGAAAAAGAGGTCTGATGGACTTATAGTTCCATGCGGCTGGGGAGGCCTCCCAATCATGGCTGAAAGCGGAAGGCACATCTTACATGGCAGCAGGCAAGAGAAAATGACAGCCAAGTGAAAGAGGTTCCCCCTTATAAACCCATCAGGTCTCATGAGACTTATTCTCTACCATGAGAACAGTATGGGGGAACCACTCCCATGATTCAATTATCTCCCTTCACCTGGGGACCCTCCCACAGCACATGGGAATTATAGGAGCTACAATTCACCATGAGATTTGGGTGGGGACGCAACCAAACCATATCAGGCTCTTTTGTTTTGTTTCCTTCCTAATTTAGTCTTAAGATTTCTCTCCTGAGAGTGGCCATAAACTCTAGCCCTGCCCTGCTGGGAATCCAGGGAATTTTGTATTTTTTTGGTGAATGTTACAGTGTGCCTTTCACAGGATGCTTCTTTGCTGGCAGGCAGCCTGGTGTCTAAGTTTTGGCTACATGACCAGGTGTTCCTCTTACATGGTACTTGTTTACACTGGCAGACACTCTGTGCTGGTTTATTCCTACCATGAGAGCCACTCCCTAGGAGATCCCTGACCAGAAAAGAAGTTAGGTTCAGGTGTGTCACTACGGTGAGACACAGAGGACACAACATATGAAACATGATCAACAAAACATATGAAATAATAAAGCAGTGCATTACTTCCAGGTCCTAGATAGAAGAGGGTATCAGTAAGGGCCAATGGGAAGGTTGTGAGGGCACCAGGCTGAACCAGCGGTGGAAGGAGTGAAGGAAACAAAACTATTTCACAACAAAATATACTTCTTTGACATATTTTGAGATGGCTGTGCAGAGGGTCTGCAAACACTAATAGCCTTGCAAAGCAGCCTTTTGTGGGGAGATTTGCATCAGTGAAGAGTCTGCAGTGATGCAGTCAGACTTTCTCTGAGGCCCTCTCTTGTCTGGGTCTGTGAAAGATTTGCTGAGAGTCTTGGCACCTTGAAGCTCTGAAAGATACATTTACTATCTATTTTGTCTGAGAGCTACTACCTGTGAGGCTTCATCTGTATAACAAGACCACCTTTGCTAGCCAGGCTTCCTCTTCTCTCTCTCCCATAATCTGTCTTGCCATATAATCTGATTTACCACCCTAACCTGTTTTGGGCCATGTTCTGAGCCCCCATTCTTTCTGTAACCTCTGGTAAATAAGCCTGTGAATCCCATTGTGTTTTGGGGGAATCACTGTGGTACTTCCTCCTTCGTATGCCTTCTCTCCTATTAATTTGTCTTTTGTGAGTTGATTTTTTCTCTTTTTTTTTAGCGAAGCTTCAGAGGTAGAAGGTAAAGTTTTCTCTCAGCCCCTACAGGAGCCAGAGAGAGAGATGGACCAGAAGTCTTTTTTGGAGTCCAGGTGTTATTGGAGTCTTTATTGGAGTCTTGGTGTTACTCAAGCAGGTTTCAAATGGGGAGCTCCAATTGGTGGGTAGAGAGCAAGCAGATACAGGTCCTGTGAGTCCATGCTGGGCCTCAGGAGTGTTTACTGCAGCACATCTACACAGCCCTTCTGGGGTGGGGTCCGTAGAGTGACGCTGGTAGTTTATATATATGTCCCATAGGGAGGCTTAGGTATAGGGCAGGTATCTAGATCAACCACATGGGAGGAGAGGGAGAACTGGAAACTACCAAAGGTGACTAAGCCCTGTTTCTGGTATGAGATAGTTAACCCTGTACTCAAAATGGATACTGTGGCAACCTAAATTTACAAGTATTGACTACAAGGGCCAAGTTCTAATTATACCTGTGGGCTCATTATGTTTGTCGAAGTTGGAGAAGGGCATTTGTAAAACTATAGCATTTGTAAAAAGTAATAATAGAGCCCTTTATAGGTCAGCCAGCCAAAGTATCCAGTTCTTTTAATCCCAGAGATAGAGGTGATCTTCACTGCCAATCTAAGCCTTCCAGACTAAGTATGCAGCATACTACTTGGCATGATTTAAACATTAAATACTCTGTCAAAGTTTGAATCTTTTAATGTCACTAAGGTCAATTAAGAGTGTTTTCTGTTTGTATAATTTAAAGGCTTCTTTGGCAGATCCAGCATCTAGTCTATGAGCAAATTTTGCAGCACTTGCATTACTGACTGATGAATAATATTGACTTGAAACAAATACTTAGCTCTCATTTACAAATGAGTGTAGAGGGGAATTCAGAAACTGTTTAAAAGGTCTAAGGAAACATTTGAAAACAAATTACTCTGGAAGAAGTACAAGCTTTCTGTATTTATCAGGATTCTTCAGAGACAGAGGGGTCTGATGTGCCAGACCCCTATTGACTCCAATAGGGATGGCACTATGTCTAAGAGACTGAAGAACAGACCAGGAGCCAGTGAATGAGACATAGGGTTTATTGAGTGGTGGGCTGTCTAAGAGTGGTGGGCTGGACAGAGAAACAGCCACCCTTTGTAAAAAGCATGATGTTTACATAGCATTTTTACTTAGCAACCTTCACCTAGCAACTGCCATCTAGCAACATTCATTTAACTGAAAAACAAACGGCCTCAGTCTCTTGTATGGCCTGTATGCCAAGGAATGGGTCAGCGGTTCAGATGTCCTCCCTATTAGGAGTGAATCTCCAGGTTGGTCACTCATGAATTCCTTAGCTCAGAACTCCAAACATGCCTTCTTCTTAGCCTGTAGGATTATTCTCAGAGTATGTTTAAGTTGTTGCTGACAGGTGCATCTATCATGCAAGAACCAGTAGAAAAAAACTTTTATATATAAGAGGGGATTTATCAGGGGAATAGGCTCACATGATTATGAAGGCTGAAGAGTTCACTGCAGGCCATCTGTAAGCTGGAAAACCAGAGAAGTTGGTAATGTGGCTTAGTCCAAGTCTGAGGACCTCAGAACCAGGGAAGTTACTGTGTAACTCTCAGTCTAAGGCTGAAAACCTGAGAACCCACGGGTGTGGGAAGAAGAAAGATGTGCTGGTGCAAGTCCTGGAGTCCAAAGGCCAGATAACTTGGAGTTCTGATGTCTAAATGCTGGAGAAGAAGGATGTCCCAGCTTCATAAGAGAGAGTGAATTCACCTTTCCTTTCCTTTTTCTTTTCTTTTCTTCTTTGTTTGCTATCTGGACCCCCTAGGCAATTAGATAGATGGTGCCTGCCTACATTGAGGACAGATCTTCTCTACTCAGTCCACTGACTCACATACCCATTACCCCCATTTCCTTCAGAAACACTCTCACAGACACACCCAGGATTAGTGCTTTACCAGCCCTCTAGGCATCCCTTAGTCCAGTCAAGCTGACACCTAAAGTTAACCATCACGCTTTCCAATTTCAATTGATCATTCAAAACATTGCTCATGGATCTATTCAAAAATATAATTATATTTTGTATTTTTTATTATAAAATACTTCAAGTGTGCAGACATGTACAGATAATAATGTAACAGATATGCATTAATCTACCATCAAGACACAAAATACATTCTCTTTTGCCATAAATTTTCCATATCACTTTGTTTATAAAGAAATATCATTGAAAAAACTAAAGATAAAGGCCCCCACCATGGTTTATTTTTTTGTCTCTTCAACTATCTTACTATATTTAAAGTATTACTTGGGGGGCTAAGATCGGAGAGTTGCCTAGAAGTTTGAGTCCAGCCTGAACAACAGAGTTGGACTCTGTCTCTTAAGAAGAAAATAGTATTATTTGAGAGTAATTAGGATATTGGTTGAAGTACTTAAAATATAGATTACTGGTACCACATGATACTAGTCTTATGCAATTTGCTTTTTTAATTTGACATTATGTTTTTAAAGATTTATTCACATTTATAGATAGGAGATAGATCTAGTTTATTCAATTTTACTTTCTGCTGCTACATAGTTTTGTTATAGATATAAGCCAAGGTTTATTGATTCATACTCTTAGTAATGAATGATTAAGTTGTTTCTAATATCTTGCATTACAAACAATGCTACAATAAATAATTTTGTTCATGGCTCCTTGATAATATGTGCAAGAGTTTCTTTAGAGCAGTGGTTCTCAACAGAAAATCATTTTTGCCATCGGGGACATTTGATAATGTCCAGAGACATTTTTGCTTGTCACATCTGGGTAGGACATCCTATTGGTATCAGGTGGATAGAGATCAGGGATGCTGCTAAACATCCAGCGATGCACTGAGAACATAGGATTATCTGGCACCAAATGTCAATAGTGCGGAGACTGAGAAACTGCTCCAGGATATGTAACTAGAACTAAATATATATAAAAACAAACCACCATCATAAATGTTGGATTCAATATCTTAGAGATAACAGTCCCTTGCCAGTTAATCTGAAACTTCAGTCTCATTCCACTCAATATTTTCACAGGGTTTTACGTGGAATTTGACAAACATTTTCTATGACTGTATTTTTAATTCTTCCTGGGACTATAGATGAAGCTAAAGAATGTTGTAGATGAACCAAATTGATAAATGTGAAAGATGTCAGGGAGTCCAGTGATCATCTTACAATAGCATATTTTTGAATAAATGATTTTCCCTTGGCTGGATTTGATTATTAATAGTATCGTTTGGTCCAGGTAGTAACGTGCTTTCTTTTCTCAAAGTACATATCTGGAATTGGACAAAACACTGCAGCCTCTCCAGCTCCAGCTATGGGTTACAATGCTTATGATCAACTTTACAGCACTTCAGCATAGGCTGGTGATAGGATGTATATGCTAAGTAACTTCAACTCTAGGTGCAACTGGTAGTCCTAAATGAGAATCCTAACCCTTGGTAACATTGTAGTGGAGAGGGGAACACCCCAGGAGTTAATTTCTCAACTTTTCTGGCCATTCAAACCTTGACTAACTTTCAAAATTCTACTAATTATTTTACTTAATATTACAAATGGGGTTTCATTGTCAAATCAATATAGTGAATACTAAAATGGGCTCTTTTGGTGAAATAAAAATTATTCAAGTTTAAATAACCCAGGTTTAATTAGTTTTAGGATATCATTTTTCTCTTTATATATGCAGTTCTGTATCTGTTGTTTTTCTGCTGTGAATTGTAAAGGATTTGGGTTTTGATTGCCTGCATTAGTGAGTTATAAATTCCTCATAGAGTCTTATAGGTCTGAAACATACTGCAAGTTCCTGCTAACTTTACCATTTCCCTATGGCTCTAATGAAGTTAGAACTAGATCTTAATTGTAGTTGTGACCTTGTTGACCGACACTGGTACCATAATATATTTGGCTTGAAGTCGTTAATTCTGACAGCTTCATCATCAGCCTGGGATAATGTGCTCTGATTTCTCTAGGTTTATACAATATGGTAATGGCATATTCATTCATTCATTTAACTATTTACTGAGCACCAAACTGCTTTAGCATCTCACCTCACCTGCATGTGTGAGGTTGCCTCAGCCTGGGACTTTCTTTTACCTTACTTCTTTACCTGGTGGTCTCCCATTTGAACTCCTAGGTTAGATTCCTTTCCTAAGGGCTCTAACATACCCCATGCTCTTGCAGAAATAGCATTTTCCACACTGGAATGTTATTGCTTGTTAGCCTGGATTCAGATTACCTGGGTTTAAATCATAGCTTCATTTCTTAGGAGCTCTATATCCTAGAAAAGTTACTTATTTTCCCTGAGTTTTATTTCCTCACCTGTTAAATGGAGACATTAATATACCTATTGAATAAAGTTGTTGTGTTCATTATATTTATTCATTCAGAACTAGTTATTAAGCAACTATTATATATTAATTAAGGATTCCAAGTGCTAGAGATGAGGCAGTGAACACAACAGAATCCCTGCCCTGCATGCATTCTAGTGGGAGACAGACAATAAACATATCAATATGTAACATGATGTGGGGCTGGAGAGTAGCTGATAGTCTCTATTCAATGTCTGTATTAGAAAGGAGACATTGAGCAGAGACTGTATGAAGATGAGGACACTGAGAGAAAAGCAAGTTTTTGGAGGTGGGGAAGGGGGTGGAGTGGGATGTGATCAGTTTTGGTCAGTTAAGTTTAAGATGACCATCATTCATTCCAGCAGAGGAATCGAGTGTCTACTTGTGTGATGGGCTGAATTGTGTACTCCTCAAATTGATATACTAAAGTCCTAATGCCCCAGTACTGCAGAGTGTGAGTGTATTTGGAGATGGAATCTTATAAGAGGTGGTTAAGTTAAAATGAGGTCATATGGGTGGCTCCTAATCCAATATGACTGGTGTCTTTATAAGAAGAGGAGATTAGGACTCAGGCACACAGAGAGGGAAGACCGAGGGAAGACACAAGGAGAAGGCAAGCCAAGGAGAGGGGCCAAAGGAGAAACCAACCCTGCTGGCATCTTGATCTCAAACTTCCAGCCTTCAGAACTGTAAGAGAATAAATTTCTGTTGTTTAAGCCACCCAGTGTGCGGCATTTCGCTACAGCAGCTCTAGAAAACCAGTACAAGTTGAATAGCCACATCTACAGTCCAGTGTTTAGGGAACACAATGAAGCTAGAGTAATAATTGGCATATGGAAGGTATTTGAAAGTACCTTGGATAAAGAGATCACTCAGAAAGGTATGGGGCTAGAGGAAGGCAGATGTTTAAGAACTGGGGCTAATATAATCCAATATTAAGAGTTTAGGATAATTAAAGAGTTGTTAGCAAAGGAGATGGCAGAGGATCAGCCTATACTACAAGAGGAAAGGCGAGTGGGGTTCAAGAAGGCAAGCAAAGGAATTCACTGATGGTAGGTGCACAGGCAAAGGCAGCCTAACTCAGGAGAAGTCAAAGCTGAATACCACCAAGAAAGATAGTGTGGGGCAGCAAGCTTATGAACTAGATGTGGTTGAGCAGTGCAATACGTACACACCACACATGCACACTCACACATGCACGCACGCACCAACTCACAAAGGAGGTTATTTGGAGAAAGAAATTTGTTAACATTCACATGAGGGAGAGCCACAGAGTGCTTTCCCCTACCCTTAGCAGTGTTAAGAAGCTTATATAGCATTTTGAGGTTGCAGAAAAAAGGGGGGCTCAGAAGATGGCCAAGAACAGGTTCAGGTGCTAAATCAGGTTATAGTAGCAAGACAGGTTATGGAAGGGAGAGAAGAGGAGGCTTGGCTAGCAAAGGTGGTCTTGTTATGTAGATGGAATCTTTGAGGTTGCAGCCCTCAAAGGGAATAGACAGTACATGTTTGTTTTAGACCTTTAAGATATCAGACTCTCAGTTAATCTTTCCTAGATCCAGACAAAGGAAGGCCTCGGCTGTGTTAATGTAGATTTTTCTGCAGATGTAAATCTTCCCCAGAAAAGACAGCTTAGCCAGCCTACTTCTGTTTGCTGGCTCTCTGAGCAGCTATCTCAAAATATGTCAAAGAAGTATATTTTGGGGTGAAATAGTTTGAGTTCCTTTAACACCTAAACACACACACACACACACACACACACACACACACTCACACACACAATGGATTTAGAGGGAGACAAGAAACAGAAGAGAAAGGAAAGAAAGGCATAGCTTTCTGCAGCCGGTTAGACAGGCAGAATGAGAACAAAGTCCCACGATGCTCTGTCCTCTTAACTGTGTTGTACTCCTATTGTGGCAACCCTTCAGTTTACAGAGCACTTTCACATACATGACTTCAAATAACCTTCTCAACAGCCCTTTGTTGAGAGATGGCATTGTAAGCTGTGTTTTGCAGATGAAAAAAATTAAGATTTTGGAAGGTTCAGTTACTTATATTCTGTCAGACAGTGGGAAATATTTAGGCTCCTCGGTTAATACTTGAGTTTGACTTCAATAGAGCTGTATTTAAACTGCTTAATTGAAATGTTAGCATCCTCCTTTGGGTGGTCATTGTCCAGTCCTCCCTTACCACCTCTTCATTATTTCTCTTTTGAAGAGCATTGAAATGGTGTTAATGATCCCTTTTATCTTCTCTTACATTAAGTATGTATTATAAAGCTAACAGAATGCCATCAATGCCACATATCTTTGGCTCAACTTATAAAAACTTTGGTTAAAAAAAACCACAGAAATTTTATTATGACCCAATTCTTGGAAGCATTAACTCAGTCAAATAAAACAAGAAAGAAAACCCTTAATTTTCACTGTTTCAACAAACCCCATGACATTTTTGACACGCATGCTGAGGTACAATGTTGACTGGGGAGAGTCTGGATTTCTTCGTTCATGGTTGGCATAGGTTTGAGATGAAGCAGGGGCCCCTCCAAGGGGCCTGAACTCCTCCTCCCCACAAGCATGAAAATAAGGGAAATGAGTTCCTTCAAGGGAAATTTCAGGCACCTAGCTAGCCCTGAGAATTAAATAAGCAACTTGATAAGCAAGAAAGTAATAGTAGCTTAAAGCAATAGCTAAGGAAGTTAGAATCATGGGATGTGTGGTTCTGCATAGAAAATGAAACGGCCTTTGCAAAAATGAAAACAGTGAGAAAATTACGACAGCGAAAGAGATCTGACCTAACCAACTTCATCTTGCCTTTAACCTCCAAACTGCCCTTGGTCACTCCTGGAAGTGGGCCAAGCTAACTTCGGAAGAAATGTAGTTTATTGTTTAAGCGGTAATAGTCCTTCCTAAAACAAAACAGCCTTTATAAAACTAATAAAAGGTCACAAGTATAGGATTATGAGAGGGGCCTGAATTCTGCTAAGATGTAGGCATAGTTAAACCATTACCAGCCATTGTTCTGGAGGTCACAAGATCTGTACCTTTCTCAATTACTCTTGTAAATATCATCACTATTGTAGAACCTAAGATTGGCCTTTTGAGATGTCTTTTCAGACTTTTGGGTCTCTGATGTCTGGATGTTTCCATCCAGACCTGAGACTCAAAACTCAACTGGTTCTTTGGCCCCCACTCAGAAGCAGACTCATCACAGGAGGACCATTTTCCACACCCCTGTAATTGCATCCCCCACCATTCAGCAGCACCCATTCCCTAGCATCCTGCCTGCCAAACTATCATTTAATATCTCCAGCCTCCAAATTTTTGAATAGGCTGATTTGAGTAATAATAAACTTAAACTCTTTCTCTATTGCAAGTTCTCTGTCTTGATATATTGGCTCTATCTGGGCAGTGGGCAAAATGAACCCATCAAGTGGTTACAAAACTAAAGATAACATCTCAACACATATCCCTGAGTTATTTCTCATAAAGCTGAACTCCTGCCCAGTGGATCCACTGGCACATAGATGTCAGATAAAGGGGAACCAAAGACAATTCTGACCACTGTTCTTTGTCCTAAATTCTTCCTGAGGGACCTGGAGGAAGTCATACCCAACAGCCAGAGCTAACATTCTTTTCTGCTGACCCCAAAGTTTTAAACAAACCTTCTTTCTTAACCAATTGCAAACAGAAAATCTTAGAATCTACCTATGACCTGGCCAAACCAATGTGTGACCTCTGTGTATTGATTTATGATTTTGCATACAGCTTCTGCTGGAATTTAATCCTGCCTTTAAAAAACTCTTACTTGCATGCCATTGGGGAGGTCAAGATTTAAGTGTTAGCTGCCCGATTCTCCTTGCCCTGCAAATAAATGCATTCCTTTCTTTCACTTTAAACCTCCGTGTGGACATGTGGTTTTACTGTGCCAGGTGAGTGAACCCCAGTTCAGTTTGATGACAGATTTTAGGCAAATGACAGCTGGCCCAGAAGTCCTGAAAGTCCAAGGCTTTAGGCCAGAGCTCTCCTATGTCCTGTTTGGAGGTGGGATATAACTTCACAATTACAGAAAATTTCAGATTGATCTATGTTTAATTTCTATCTCCATGAAGAGGCTGGCATCCTCAGCTAAGTGACTAAATGAGCAACAGCTGGGTTTAGAGGCAGAGAAACATAGATGTAACTTATCTTAGGCAACCACCAAAGGACTTGTTTAAAAAGAACAATTGTGTTCAGGGAATTTTCAATACACTGTGGGACTGCTAAAGAGATTGTCTCCATCCATGCTTGCTAGCATGGAAAGGCTAATCCTCAGTGCCCTAAGGAAGGATGCTTTGCTTAGAAATGTGGCATTCAGTTTCTGTAACTCTGCATGGAGATTTCTTTTAAAGCTGTGCATTTCACAAAATGTGGTAATTGCCTTGGGGTGTAATGAATTACAAAAGATGGGGGTAATCATAAAGAAATCATCAAGGAGAAGGAGATGAACAGAAACCTCATTGTCTTCAATGATCATCAAAAATAGGTCAGAAAACAAGTCTGCTTTGATGTTTGATGTTTTTATTTTTAACGAATTCTGTGTAATGAAGTGTAACCTCAGCAAATGGAAACTAGACCCAATATTAAGAGCTAGAGAACTAGCTATAGGAATAGAGAATGGGACGAGTCATTTTCATGACATTCATTTGAGTAGAATCTCAATTCTTATGGTTTCCATAAAAGTTTTTCTTAGTTTTGCTTTTCTTCCAGTTTGATTAATCTATTGAATTGGATGTAGGCAGGTTGGAATAACCTACCTGGTAGCTATGTTAATATCTTCTTTGGCAAAATTAAAGGTATCCTTACCATGCATATTAGGCAACCTGGAGAGGATAGCAGTTGGAAGCACACATCATATTAATAGAGGCAGGAGGCAGAGAAATCCTAGGCAGACAGGGGCGGGTCCCTGGTGAAATTCCACTTTCAAGCCAAAAACAGACTAAAACCCATGGCCCAGAGTGAGAACTTCTATTCCTGTTTGCTTACTCTCTCCTGATTGATCCTTTCTGAATAATGCCTTTTAACTAATCAGATTTTGCACTTTCCAATACTACCTATAGCCCATGCCGCCCCCATCCTGGGCCTATAAAGACCCCAGACTCAGTTGTTAGACAGAGAGGCCTGACTTCAAGGAAGAGACCTCCTGACTTTGGGGAAGGTGACCTGTCCTTCCCATTCCCTTTCCAGCTCCCCTCTTTGCTGGGGGCTGTTTTCATCACTCAATAAAATTATCCTCCTTCGTTGTCCTTCAATTTGTCAGTGTGACCTCTTCTTCTTGAATGCTGGACAAGAGCTTGGGACCCACTGTGTGCGGGTACTCAGAAAGGCTGTCACACTGGCCCTTTTCCCTTGCTGATGGAGGGCAGCCACCCCATGTGATGGGGCCACGGGCCCACTGAGCTGCTAACACACCCCTGTCCATTGGGCTGTGGATAGTGGAACTAAAAGAGCTAACTGGCACACTAACACCTCCTCTGGGGCTTTGGGGTTGTGGGCAGCCTTGCCTGGGTGCCACCACGTTCCCCATGAGGTGACATGCCTGGTCTGGCCGTAAGCCCTGCATGGAGCTTGCTCCTGTGTTAGTGCTCAGAGGGGCTGGCCGGATCCTGCTCTCACTTGCTCACATGCTCCCTCCTGCAGGGGGCTGAGTGTGGTGAGCTTAGTAGCCTGGCCATCCATACTGTGAGTCCGGCAAAGGGGCTGAGAAAAATCCTGCATCAATGTAGACCTTCTCCTAATATTGGCTTCACCTCTTGCTGCTGTGTGATTTTGGCCTTAAGCCTCAGGTTTCCTATCTGAGAAATGGGGGTGATTACAATGTCTCACACTCTTGTCATCATGAGAATATAAGAGGTAATGTATGCCAAGGTCCTGATACATTTGGGGTGAGTAGGGGCTGCTGTTATTTAAATCATCTCCTGAAATAGTCATCAAATGGCCGAGGAATGTGAGTGTGTGTGTATGTAAGTGTGTGTGTGTGTTGGGAACTTATTGTATTGAATTTTCAATACACTGTGGGACTGCTAAAGAAATTGTCTCCATCCATGCCTGTTAGCATGGAAAGGCTAATCCACGGTGCCCTAAGGAAGGGTGCTTTGCTTAGAAATGTGGCATTCAGTTTGTGTAACTCTGCATGGAAATTTCTTTTATACTGAATCAATGAGCTCTGTTCTGCATAAAGTTAGCCATGTAGCCAGATTTACCTGGTGTGAGCACTTAAGAGAAGCTGAAGCTATCAGTCTCCTCTCTTACCTGTGATCTTCAGTCTTCCTTACAAACAAGAGCTCTGATTTTCATCACCTGTGTAGTTTCAAGATTTTGATAAATGACAGTCAGGACCTGGTGGGATCCACATAGTTCACTCCCCTCTGCCTCTCTCATTCTGCCTGTCAGAAAGTTTGAGACCCACAAATCCTGGTAGCTAGGAGCATGTCTCAGACACATTAGCAGTTAGCATGGGGCTGGATCCCATGGAGCTGTACAACATTTTCAAGGGCTTGTTTCATAAACTCCTACGTTTAGTTCATAAGTTACTGTGAACTCACCTGCAGTTAAGTTACTAAAAGGTAGCTACAATTCTGGGTTATGTAAACTAAAAATAAAACCCTAAGCCCCACAGCCAACTGAATGGATTTCTTCTTGGCAGGGAGAGGCCTGGAAAACTGAATTCTTGGCCATGACAGGAAGGTGGGGTTGGACATGCCTCATTATATAACCTCACTTTTGAAGTTTAGACATAACTGACCAACATTAATGCCAAAATGGAGATTATAAAAGTTTCAGGACAGACTCTTTGTGGCAATAAAATACCAAATTATAAATAACACTTAAAGCCATACAAGGCAAGGGTTAAGTCACCCTCTACAAACCACAAAATCTGACTTTTAGAAATTGACCTGGTATAATGTGGCTTACTTTCCAACCTGTGCTATAGCATCACATGGCAGGTAGGAGACCCGCTTTTCTCTTAAGCAGTCCTTTGTACTGACTTCAAGTCTTTAGAGTCTAAGTTTAGACAAAGCTTCACTCCTTTATCCTAAAGCAAATTAAAGAATTGCAGAATCTACCTATAATCTGTAAGCCCCCTGCTTCAAGACATCCTGCCTTTCCAGGCTGAACGAATGTTTACCTTCCATGTATTGATTTATGCCTTTGCCATTGCTCTTGCTTCCCTAAAATGCATAAAACCAAACTATAGTCTGACTGCCATGGGCTTACTTTCTCAGGACCTCTTGAGACTGTTTCCTGGGCCATGGTCACTCAACCTAGCTCGGAATAAACCTCTTCAAAATATTTTACAGAGCTTGGATTTCCCCTTAACAGTTGAAACATCTTTCTGCAAGTCACTGGGGAAGCTCATTTGTCCCTGAGGACAATACCACTCACCAATTGGCTCCTTCTTGAAGCATTATATGCAAATTCCACCCTCCTTAAAACAATAAATATTTAACAAGAAAATAGCAGTGGAGCCAAGTGTGGGAGGTGTGGCTAAGCTATGCGGCAGCTCTCTCCTAAGATAAACTCAGAATAAGGATGAGGATATATTTGCAAGATACACAGACACACACACATGCACATACATCTATATATATATGTATACAACATTTGAATATTCTTTTTCAGACTTTGCCTGTTGTAAAAGAAATATCCTTCTCTTTAATATACAGCCTAGAAAGGAAGTTTGTCAAATTTCTTTAAGTCCCACATCTGTAAAAAGCAGATAAGCTCACTGTAAGAACTGATGTAGTAAAATCCCCACAATTATTGAAGTGAGCTCTAAATTCGCTGTGTTCTGCTTCTGCTCATATCATCTATCCAACTGCTGTAAATGAATTTTAATTCCCTTTACCTGCATTGAGGCAGTTCATTGCTTATTTTCAGTATTTAGGTAGACGGCCTCACAGAGCCTTTTATTTTACTCTGGTTTATATAATTTTAGATATTCACCCACATGTCACTGTGCATGCCGGTATACCGGCCCCCAAAACATTTCCTCTTGTAAAACAGATACGTGTCAGTCAGTTGCCTGAAGCAGCTGTGTGCTTCCTCTGAACTCCAGCGAATATATAGGGAAGAAAGGAAGGAAGGAAGAAAGAAAAGAAAGTGTAGGGGAGGAAAAATCATTTTCTCTTTCACTTTTCATGAGTTCTCATCTGGGACTCCCAGAAAGAAAAAGATTAATAACAGAAAAAACATCAGAAATTTAATAGCATGTATACATCCTATATACGTGGGAGATAACCCAGAGAAATGATCCCAAAGAGTTGTCTTAGACATCTTGAATCCCGTTGATCTCTGAAGCACGAAAAGCACTGTAACACAAGGGTAAGTCTTGTTATGCAGATTTAAATGGGTGCCTTCTTCATTGACTAAGAGTCTCTAGTGAATTAGTCATGTTTCTCTTCCTGGTACAGAGAGAGAGAGACATCCTTACAAATGGAGATTTCCTTTATAGACATAAATTTCTTTTTTAAAAGAGTGATTTTTTAGAGCTTCTTCTGTGTCTGCTGTTTCTCAAATAGCCAGCTCAAGTAATTCTTGTGCCCAAGAGGCATACTTGGCATATTCTGGTCTTCTACAGTTATTTTTGGGGTGACATGTCCTGGACCCCATCAAAGCCAAGAAGGAAAGTAAAAAGGAAAGAAAGAATGAGAAAAAGAAGGAAAGAAGAGAACAGAGAGGGAGAGATTGAGTGAAGACAGAAAATGACATATGTTTCTATTTAGACCCACTGACAATTTCATTAGGTCAATCTGCATTTAGCCTACATTCTGGGTTCAAGGCTGATGCTGTGTAAATCTGGATACTGACTGAGGCTGTTGCGACTAATCTCCCCTCTCCAGGTCAGAGATTTTCTCCTCCAAGCAAGTGTTCTTCTTATTGACTCTTATCCAGCTTCTTCTCCCAATATTTGGCTAGGAAGCAAATACTCAGTGCTATAACCTGGTTACTTTTGTTGTTCTGTACATCACAACTTGCCTGAGAGCACAACTGCCAATTTTAAAATGTGGCTCTTGGGTTGAAGGTCCTAGTGTCAGAGGCGTTCAAACCAGAGCAACTCCATCTTGAATAGGAGCTGGGTAAAATGAGGCTGAGACCTACTGGGCTGCATTCCTAGACAGTTAAGACATTCTATATGACAGGATGAGACAGAAGGTCAGCACAAGATACAGGTCAGAAAGACATTGCTGATAAAACAGGTTGCATTAAAGAAGCCAGCTAAAACCCACCAAAAGCAAGGTGGTGATGAGAGTGTACTCTGGTGATCCTCACTGCTACACTCCCACCAGCACCATCACAGTTTACAAATGTCATGGCAATGTCAGGAAGTCACCCTATATGGCCTAAAAAGAGGGGGCATGAATAATCCACCCCTCGTTTAGCATTTCATCAAGAAATAACCATAAAAATGGGCAACCAGACCCCTCAGGGCCACTCTGTCTATGGAGTAGCCATTCTTTTATTCCTTTCCATTCCTAATAAACTTGCTTTCACCTTCCGTATGGACTGGCCCTGAATTCTTTCTTGGGCAAGATTCAAGAGTGGTCTCTTGGGGCCTGGATCAGGACCCCTTTCCCGTAACACTAGGACATCTATTTTGGTCCAGGATCCAATTGCATGCAAACCTCTCTTCCTGGCCAATTACCAGACCTTGCTAGTGGATGGGGCTGGGGTCTGCTTCATTGCTTTCCATTCCACTTGCCTGACCTTCTTTGTTGTGAGTAATCTGGCCTTCATTGTGAATGACACCCAACGATGCCAACAGACTTTTCCTACACATGGAAGTGTTATTCTACTCATTCCACAGGTATAGGAAACAGGCTTAGAGAAGTTTTATGGTTTGCTCAAAATTTTATAGGTTTTTTAAAGCTCTTTGGGAGAAATCTGGAAAGAAACTGTTCCTGTTATAGGCCTGAAAATGACATTGAAAATTAAGCATCCTCAAAGAAGACATTTATCTCTTTGAAGACACTGAAGTCTCTGATCAACAATTTTTAAAGACTAATTGTGAACACTAATAGCTATGCTCATCACTCAGCTAACATCTCTGGTCCCCAGGTTTAAATAGTTAACTGCGATCCTTCCCTTGCATAGTATGTGCCTGCTGAATAATGCTTAATTCAAAGTGCTCACCCCTTATATATGTTTCAATATTGTTTGAGATGGGAACTCAGGAGGGGGATTTTCGTTTTTGATGGTAGTAGAGCCTCATCATGGAGTTGTTCTATTGTGTTCTCCATATAGCCTATGGCTTGGGTTTGTTTGCAAGAATAGAGTTTATCAAAAAACTGGTCCTCCTACTTCTCTTTTTATAAAGAAGTGTTTGTAAATAAAGATTCTGCACAGAATATACTGGTCCTCTAGGGCAGCGCCATTCCTCTAATACAGTAATTATTTGAAGCCTTGTGCCCTGGAGTCAACATGTTCTTGTGGGAATTGCTACAGTTGAGAAAGCAAGATGAGTGAATGGAAAAATGTGTTAAAATGTAAACATATATTAATAACTTCAAAAAGCTGGAGCACATAGTAACATCCTTAAAATCACTTTTCCCTTATTTCCAGATGCTTATGGCATTTCTAAAAGGGATATAAAATAACAGTAAGAGCACTGTGGGTGGGTACATTATTTACATGTTATCATGTGTTGGGCATTTTTTACCCAGCACTCTGATCAGTTGAAGATGAAACTGATAAAATTTTTAAAGCCATAACTTGTTTTTGTTTGTTTGTTTTTGCTGTTGTTTTTCATTTTAAGAGACAGGGTCTTGCTCTGTCACCCAGGCTGGTGCTATCAGCAATCGTTGCTCACTGCAACCCCAACCTCCTGAGCTCAAGCAATCCTCTCACCCCAGCTTCCTGAGTAGCTTAGACTACTGGTGCATGCCATAATGTCCAGTTAATTTTTTTTTTTAATTTTGAAGAGACGGGGACTTGCTATGTTGTGTAGGCTGAACCAGGACTTTTAAGTCCCTGTTTCCTATTTTATGCAATCACTTCACACTGGCACCCCCACATCATTGCATAAATTGACCTTCAAGTGAAATAATTATATATAAGATGTTACCAACTACCTTCACCTGCATATAATAGTAAATCCGATGTGTGGATAAAGAATTGTATTTACCAGGCCGGGCGCGGTGGCTCAAGCCTGTAATCCCAGCACTTTGGGAGGCCGAGACGGGCAGATCACGAGGTCAGGAGATCAAGACCATCCTGACTAACCCGGTGAAACCCCGTCTCTACTAAAAAATACAAAAAACTAGCCGGGCGAGGTGGCAGGCGCCTGTAGTCCCAGCTACTTGGGAGGCTGAGGCAGGAGAATGGCGTGAACCCGGGAGGCGGAGCTTGCAGTGAGCTGAGATCCGGCCACTGCACTCCAGCCTGGGGGACAGAGCGAGACTCCGTCTCAAAAAAAAAAAAAAAAAATTAAAAAAAAAAAAAAAGAATTGTATTTACCACATGTTCCAATTTGCCCAATGGATTGATGGGTATTCAATCATGTTAACCAGTTTAAGATTTAGTAGAGTGAACAGTCATTACATATCTTATAACTTATCCTTTAAAAACTGTCGATTTTGAACTTTACCTTTCATCTTGACTTAATGTGATGTTTTAGAAGCATTCTTCAAAGAATAAAACACAACCATGCAAAAAAGATTGGGGGATCGTCATGGCAGATGGGAGGCAGGACTAGATTGCAGCTCCAACAGAGCAGCATGCCAAGGCTTACGTTGTGACTTTTAGCTCCAGATCAACTGCGAGAACAAACCAGCAATCCCGAGAAGACCCATAGACACTCTGAACGAAGCAGACTGCTCCTGCAGGACCTGGAAGACACCCTAAATACTGTGAGTGTGCCAACTGCAGAAATGGGAAAGGGATACTCTCCTTTTCCAAACATACACCCCTACTGGAGAAACTGTAGGTCTTTTTGCAGGAGAAGTTTCTGACTTTACCTGAAGCTGAGCAAAATACAGGGGTAGAGGAAGCAGCAGAAAGGCCCTGGGAGCTCGCTACATCCCCAAGTAGGCCATTCCTGCCTGGCACCACGGAAATCCATCAGGAGGGCAGCCAGAGGAGCAAGGGGAAAAAGACTCACCAACCAACTACCTGCTGCCTTCAGGAGACTCCCCTAACACATAAGGGCTCACATAAACTTAAAGGGGTGGAAAAAAGGCATTTCATGCAAATGGACACCAAAAGCAAGCAGGGGTAGCTATTCTTGTATCAGACAAAACAGACTTTAAAGCAACAGCAGTTAAAGGAGACAAAGAGGGACATTATATAATGGTAAAAGGCCTTGTCCAACAGGAAAATATTACAATCTTAAACATATATGCACCTAACACTGGAGCTCCCAAATTTATAAAACGATTACTACTAGACCTAAGAAATGAGATAGATAGCAATACAATAATACTGGGGAACTTCAATACTCTACTGACAGCATGAGACAGGTCATCAAGATAGAAAGCCAACAAAGAAACAATGGATTTAAATTGTACCTTGGAACAAATGGACTTAACATATATACAGACCGTTTCATCCAACAACTGCACAATATACATTCTATTCAACAGCACATGGAACTTTCTCCAAGATAGACCATATATTAGGCCATAAAATGAGCCTTAATACATTTTAAAAAATTGAAGTTATATCAAGCACTCTCTCAGACTACAGTGAAATGACTTGGTTCTTCCCCCGCCTGTGGAGTCCGCACATCAGATTTGTATCTCCCCCCCCCCCCCCCCCCCGTTCTTGCCAGGAGGCTTCTTGCCCTGTTTAAATTGTTACAAAGTTCAGCTAGAGATTTCCTTCTACCCGTGGAAATCAACTACAAAGGGAATCTTCAAAAACATGGAAATTAAATATCCTGCTCCTGAATGAGCATTGAGTCAAAAACAAAATCAAGGTGAAAATAAAAAACTTCAATCTGAATGACAATAATGACATAGCCTACCAAAACCTCTGAGATAAAGCAAAGGCAGTACTAAGAGGAAAGTTCATAACCCTAAAAGCCTACATCACAAAGACTGAAAGAGTGCAAACTGACATTCTAAGGTCACCCCTCAAGGAACTAGAGAAACAAGAACAAACCAAACCCAAACCCAGCAGAAGAAACGAAATTACCAAGATCGGAGCACGTCTGAATGAAGTTGAAACAAAAACAATACAAAAGATAAATGAAATAAAAACCTGGCTCTTTGAAAAGATAAATAAAATTGACAGACCATTAGCAAGATTAACCAAGAAAAGAAGAGAGAAAATCCAAATAAACTCACCAAAAAATGAAACAAGAGATATTATAACTAACACCACTCAAATATAAAAGGTCGTTCAAGGCTACTATGAACACCTTTACACACATAAACTAGAAAACCTAGAAGAGATAGATAAATTACAACCTTCCTAGCTTAAATAAGGAAGAATTAGATACCCTGAACAGACCAATAACAGTGAGATTGCAATGGTAATTAAAAAATTATGAACAAAAAAAGTCCAAGACCAGACGGATTCACAGCAGAATTCTATCAGACATTCAAAGAAGAATTGATAACAATGCTTTTCACACTATTCCACAAGACAGAGAAAGAAGAAGCCCTCCCTAATTAATTCTATGAAGCCAGCATCACCCTAATACCAAAAGCAGTAAAGGACATAACAGAAAAGGAAACCGATATCCTTGATGAACATAGATGCTAAGATTCTTAACAAAATACTACCTAACCGAATCCAACAACATATCAAAAAGATAATTCTCCATGATTAAGTGGGTCTCATACCAGGGATGCAGGGGTGGTTTAACATACACAAGTCAGTAAATGTGATACACCACACAAACAGAATTAAAAACAAAAATCGCATGATCGTCTCAATAGATGCGGAAAAAAAATTAGACAAAATCCAGCATCACTTTATGATTAAAACTCTCAGCAAAATCAGCATATAAGGGACATACCTTAATGTAATAGAAGCCATCTGTGACAAACCCACAACCAACATAATACTGAATGGGGAAAAGCTGAAAGTATTCGCTCTGAGAACTGGAACAAGACAAGGATGCCCACTCTCACCACTCCCCTTCAACATAGTACTGGAACTCCTAGCCAGAGCAATCAGACAAGGGAAAGAAATAAAGGGCATCCAAATCGGTAAAGAGGAAGTCAAACTGACACTGTTTGCTGATGATGTGATCATTTACCTTGAAAACCCTAGACTTCTCCAGAAAGCTCCTAGAACTGATAAAAGAATTCAGCAAAGTTTCCGGATATAAGATTAATCTACACAAATCAGTAGCTCTTCTATACACCAAAAGCAACCAGAGAATCAAATAAAGAACTCAACTCCTTTTACAATAGCCGCAAAAATAAAATAAAATAAAATATTTAGGAATATACCTAACCAAGGAGTCGAGAAACTTCTACAAAGAAAACTATAAAACACTGCTGAAAGAAATTGTAGACGATACAAACAAATGGAAACATATCCCATGCTCATGGATAGGTAGAATCAATATTATGAAAATGACCATACTGGCAAAAGCAATCTACAAATTCAATGCAATCCCCATCAAAATATCACCATCATTCTTCACAGAATTAGAAAAGACAATTCTAAAATTCATATGAAACCAAAAAACAGCCCACATAGCCAAAGCAAGACTAAGCAAAAAGAACAAATCTTGAGGCATCACACTACCTGATTTCAAACTATACTATAAAGGCCATTGTCACCAAAGACAGCATGGTACTTCTATAAAAATAGGCACATAGACCAATGGAACAGAATAGGGAACCCAGAAATAAACCCAAACACTGACAGCTAACCGATCTCTGACAAAGCAAAAAACAAACAAGCAAACAAAAAAACATACAATGGGGAAAGAACACCCTTTTCAACAAATGGTGCTGGAATGATTGGCAAGCCACATGTAGGAGAATGAAACTGGATCCTCATTTCTCATCTTATACAAAAATCAACTCAAGATAGATTAAGGACTTAAACCTAAGACCTGAAACTATAAAAATGATTGACAATAATATTGGAAAAACCCTTTTAACATTGGCTTAGACAAGGATTTCATGACCAAGAACCCAAAAGCAAATGCTATAAAAACAAAGATAAATAGCTATGACCTAATTAAACCACAGTGCTTTTGCACGGTAAAAGGAACAGTCAGCAGAGTAGATAGACAACCCACAGAGTGGGAGAAAATCTTCACTATCTGACAAAGGACTAATACATCTGATGAAGGACTAATAGCCAGAATCTACAGCGAACTCAAACAAATCAGTAAAAAAGCACCCAAACAATCCCATTAAAAAGTGGGCTAAGGACATGAATAGACAATTCCCAAAAGAAGATGCACAAATGACCATCAAACCTGTGAAAAAATACTCAACATCACTAATGATCAGGGAAACGCAAATCAAAACCACAATGTGATACCCCCTTACTCCTGCAAGAATGGCCATGATAAAATAATCAAAAAGCAGTAGATGTTGGTGCGGATGTGGTAAACAGGGAACACTTCTACACTTCTGGTGGGAATGTAAACTATTACAGCCACTATGGAAAACAATGTGGACATTCCCTAAAGAAGTAAAAGTAGAATTACCATTTGATCCAGCAATCCGGCTACTGGGTATCAACCCAGAGGAAAAGGGGTCATTATTTGAAAAAGACACTCGCACATGCATGTTTATAGCAGCACAATTCACAATAGCAAAATCGTGGAACCAATCCAAATGCGTATCAATCAATGAGTGGATAAAGAAACGGTGGTATATATGAATGATGGAATATTATGCAACCGTAGAAATTAATGAATTCACAGCATTTCGAGTGACCTGGATGAGATTAGAGACTATTATTCTAAGTGAAGTAACACAGGAATGGAAAACCAAATATTGTATGTTCTCACTGATATGTAAGAGCTAAGCTATGAGGACACAAAGGCATAAGAATGATACAATGGACTATGGGGTCGTGGGAGGAAGGGTAAAAGGGGGTGAAAGATAAAAGACTACAAATATGGTATGGTATAGACAGCTCAGGTGATGGGTGTACCCAAATTTTACAAATCACCACTAAAGAACTTAGTCATGTAACCAAATACCACCTGTACCCCAATAACTTACAGGAAAAAAACACTAACCATGCCCCCCAAAAAAAGTTTAACCAGTTTCTTTATAGTTTCTTGTCTGCATATTTTGGCATTTTTAGAGACACATACATGAGCCTTCTAAACAGTTAAATGTCTGCCCACACCGTGAAGCTCAAACATGGTTTAAGTGCTCCTGGGATGTGATTACCAAAAATAATAACTAGATCACAGTCATTAAAATGAAAAACTAAGCATGTGATACAGGGAAATTATGCAAAGAAGGGCAGGGCAATAAAGCAACTACATCTCTTTTTGTAGATTGGATGCTTTTTGATCTTCATTTCCCTTTTATTAACAGCTGCATATCTTATTATTAGGGCAAGTGAGGCTAAGAAGCCGTCTTCAAAATACATTAATTATGTGATGTTGATCAGACAATGAATTATCACAGATTATGCAGCTCTATTACATTTAGTAAAGCTAAGTAGAGCATTTGAATGTGAGTATGTTTCTATAGTGTAATCATACAAAATAATGTAATAATAATTATTTAGGGATAGCAGTTTTGACATCACTATTAGGTTGAATATGGTCTCATTACCTCCAAGTGGCACAGCAAAATATTAACTGAGCATCTGTGTGTACATTGCAGTGTACATTGTGAGTGGGTACTTTATACATGTTATCATATGTTGGGGCCTTCTTTGCCCCAGACCTGGTCCATAATAGGTACTCCATAAATGTTTGCTGATCCTTACATTGATCAGCCTTTGCCCTTCCTGGTAGAGATGAGAGAAGGGACACTTCTGTGAATTTATGAAGTGCTTTTAGGCAAATAAGGAGTGAGCAGAGAGCTTTTCTTGTATTTACTTCTTCTCAATTGGCTTCAGTTCAAAATAATTTTTATGCCAAAGTGGCATATTTTGGGGGAGGATTTTCCTACCCTTCATGCCTAAGTTTATGATTAACATACCAAAGTTAAAAGGGTAGTGGTTAATACTGAGTATCAACTTGATTGGATTTAAGAATGCAAAGTATTGATCCTGGGCATGTCTGTGAGGCTGTTGCCAAAGCAGATTAACATTTGAGTCAGTGGGCTGGGGAAGACAGACCCACCCTAAATCTGGTGACCACAATCTAATCAGCTGCTAGCAAATATAAAGCAGGCAGAAAACATGAAAAGGCAAGACTGGCCTAGCCTCCCAGCCTACATCTTTCTCCCATGCTGGATGCTTCCTGCCCTCACGTCGGCTCCAAGTTCTTCAGGTTTGAGATTCAGACTGGCTCTCCTTGCTCCTCAAGCTTTCAGACAGCCTATTGAGGAATGTTGTGATCATGTAAGTTAAAACTTAGTAAGCTCCTCTTTTTCTTTCTATCTATCTATCTATCTATCTATCTATCTATCTATCTATCTATCAATCATCTATCTGTATCTATCCTATTAGTTCTGTCCCTCCAGAGAACCCTGACTAACACAGGTTTCAGTGCCAGGAGTGGTTCTAGAGGAACAGAATATTAAGGATGGAGTTCTTTTGTTAGTTTTGGGGTTTCTGTAGTTGGCTGCTTCATATGATTAGACACCAAAATTGTAAGGACTCTACTTTTAATAGTATGAAGAATGCTGATAATACTTGGTGTGAACTAATTAGAGTTATGCAAAATAAATGCATTTGACACTCCTGATTCACTGCTTGTGAGAGGCAAGGCGTTTAGTGACTCTGTACATAATACCTTTGACCATATGTGGAGAATCAAGGAACATACTGGGGCTGGTTTGGTTGCTCCTAAGTTCAGTAGATAATGTGATGAAAAAAAAAATGATGAACTCAGGGATTCTATCTCTTGGCTTCAGAAGCAGATACTGAGCCTCAAATCTGCTAAGATTGCCCTGAGTGAGAGTCTTATCTCCTACAGAGAAAGAGCTGAAATTGTGGGAAAACAGACACAAGCTCTTATCATTCAAGCGGCTGACCTGCAATGACAGGTGCATGCACAGCCTCACCAGGTGTCTACTGTTAAAGTGAGGGCATTGATTGGAGAAGAAAGGGACCCTGCAACTTGGAATGGGGACATGTGGGAGGACATTGATGAAGCTGGGGACACTGAGTTTGTAAACTCTGTTGGACCTTTTTTGCCAGAAGAAACAGCTTTCCCATCCCCAGTAATGGCAACATCCCCTCCCTGACACATGCTGCCATCAGTTTTTCCACATTTGTCTGAGGAGATAAATCCTGCGCTGCCTGAGGCAACAGTGATGGCCTCCCCTGAAGAAGCTGCCAGGCAAAATAATGTTGATTCTTCTCAGGAGAAATCCCCAACACCCCTATTTGCTTCTAGACCTATAACTAGACTAAAGTCCTGGTGGGTCCCTAGAGGTGAGGTTGAGAGTGTGACCCATGAGGAGGTGCGCTACACTCAAAAAGAACTGCTTGAGTTTTCTAATTTATATAAACAGAAATCTGGAGAAGAGGCATGGGAATGGATATTAAAGGTATGGGATAATGGTGGAACATAGAGTTGGATCAGGCTGAATTTATTGATTTTGGCCCACTAAGTAGGGACTCTGCATTTAATGTTGTAGCTCAGGAAGTTAAAAAAGGTTCTAATAGTTTACTTGCTTGGTTAGCTGAAATACAGATGAAAAGATGGCCCACTGTGAGCCAGCTAGAAATGCCTGATCTTCCTTGGTTTAATGTAGAGGAAGGGATTCAAAGGCTTAGGGAGATTGGGATGGTGGAGTGGATTAGTCACTTTAGACTTACTCATCCCAGCTGGGAGTTTGCAGAAGATATACCCTTGACGAATGTCTTGCAAAATAGACTTGTGAGGGCAGCACCTGTATCATTGAAGAGTCTTGTAATTGCTCTTCTCTGTATGTCAGATCTAACAGTGGGAACCACAATCACTCAACTATAAAATTTAAATATAATGAGAACAATTGGATCCCAAGGTGGCAGGGGTCAAGTGGGAGCACTCAACCATCAAAGGCAAGAGGGACATAGCTACTGTAATGGACAGCAGAGGCAAAGTGACAATCAGAATAGTCTGACTCCTGTAGAGCTCTGACATTGGCTAATTAATCACGGTGTTCCTAGAAGTAAAACTGATAGGAAGCCCACTGCATTCTTGATTAATTATATAAACAGAAAACTTCTAGATCAAATGGACGAAAGGCTAATTTGAATTATAAAACAGAGAATCATGGCCTGTCAATAAATTTTTGGACTTGAGCCAGTTTACAGAACCAGAACCCCTTGAAAGAAGGGGAGACTGGGTCACCTTGTGGAAGGACCCCACATTACTGACAATTTATGCAGTGAACATTTCTCCCATTCTTCCCCAAGGAGATCTCCAGACTTATATGAGGGTAGTTGTGCGTCAGGGAAAGGGAAATGATCAGACATTTCAGGGACTACTGAACACTGGCTCTGAGCTGACATTGATTGAGAGGACCCAAAATGTCACTGTGGTCCCCAGTTAAAGTAGGGGCTTATGGAGGTCAGGTAATTAATAGAGCTTTAGCTCAGGTCTGATTTACAGTGCATCCAGTGGGTCCCTGGATTCATCTTTTGGTCATTTCCCTAGTGCCAGAATGCATAATAGGCATAGACATACTTAGTGGATGAAAGAATCCCTGCATTGGCTCCCTGACTGGTAGAGTGAGGGCTATTATGGTGGGAAAGGCCAAATGGAAGCCATTAAAGCTGCGTCTACTTAGAAATTTAGTAAATCTAAAACAATATTGCATCTCTGGAGGGACTGCAGAGATCAGTGCCACCATCAAGGACTTGAAAGATGCAGGGGTGGTAATTCCCACCACATCCCCATTCAACTCTCTCATTTGGCCTGTGCAGAAGACAGGTGGATCTTGGAGAATGACAGTGGATTATTGTAAGCTTAACCAAGTGGTGACTCCAATTGCAGCTGCTGTACCAGATGTGGTTTCATTGCTTGAACAAATTAACACATCTCCTGGCACCTGGTATGCAGCCATTGGCTTGGCAAATGCCTATTTCTCCATTCCTGTCCATAAGGCCCACCAGAAGCAATTTGTCTTCAGCTGGAAGGGCCAGCAATATACCTTTACTGTCCTACCTCAGGGATATACCAACTCTCCCCTTTGTGTCATAATGTTATTTGCAGAGGCCTTCATCGCTTTTCGCTCCCACAATATATCACACTGGTCCCTTACGTTGATGACGTTATTTTGATTGGATCTAGTGAGCAAGAAGTAGCAAACACACTGGAATTATTGGTGAGACATTTGCATACAGAGGATAGGAAATAAATCTGACTAAAATTCAGGGAGCTTCTACCTTAGTAAAATTTCTAGGAGTCCGGTGGTGTCGGGCCTGTCAAGATATTCCTTCTAAGGTAAAGGATAATTTGCTGCATTTGGCCCCTTTGACAACCAACAGAGAGGCACAATACCTAGTGGGTCTATTTGGATTTTGTAGGCAACATGTTACTCATTTGGGTGTGTTACTCTGCCTCATGTATCAAGTGACCTGAAAGGCTGCCAGTTTTGAGTGGGGCCCAGAACAGGAGAAGGCTCTGCAACAGGTCCAGGCTGCTGTGTAAGCTGTTCTGCTCTGCCACTTGGGCCATATGACCCAGCAGATCCAATGGTGCTGGAGGTCAGTAACAGATAAGGATGCTGTTTAGAGCCTTTGGCAGGTTCCCATATGTGAATCACAGTGGAGGACTCTAGGATTTTAGAGCAAGGCTCTGTCATCTTTTGCAGATAACTACTCTCCTTATGAGAAACAGCTCCTGGCCTGTTACTGGGCTTTGGTGGAAACTGAACATTTGACTATGGGTCATCAAGTCACCATGAGACCTGAATTGCCTATCCTGAACTTGGTGCTTTCTGACCCATCTAGCCATAAAGTAGGTCATGCACAGCAGCATTTCATCATCAAATGGAAGTTATATATATGTGATCAGGCTCAAGAAGGTCCTGAAGGCACAAGAAAGTTACATGAGGAAGTGGCTCAAATGCCCGTGGTCTCCACTTATGCCACCCTGCCTTCTCTTCCCCAGCCTGCACGGATGGCCTCATGGGGAGTTCCCTATGATCAGTTGACAGAGGAAGAGAAGACTAGGGCCAGGTTCACAGATGGCTCTGCATGATATGCAGGCCCCACCTTAAAGTGAATAGCTGTAGCACTACAGCCCCTTTCTAGGACATTCCTGAAGGACAGTGGTGAAGGGAAATCTTCCCAGTGGGCAGAACTTTGAGCAGTGCAACTGGTCATGCACGTGGCATGGAAGGAGAAATGGCCAGTAGTAGAAGGTAGTCACTTAATGCCAGCTATTAATGTGTGACCAGTTGCAGAAGCAAGGACTGCCATTATCATAAGTATTTTTCATTCTTTTGTTAAAAACATGTTTGGGCTGGGCACGGTGGCTCAAGCCTGTAATCCCAGCACTTTGGGAGGCCAAGGTGGGCGGATCACAAGGTCAGGAGATCGAGACCATGGTGAAACCCCATCTCTAGTAAAAATACAAAAAACTACCCAGGCGTGGTGGCAGGTGCCTGTAGTCCCAGCTACTTGGAAGTCTGAGACAGGAGAATGGTGTGAACTCGGGAGGCAGAGCTTGCAGTGAGCCGAGCGAGACTCTGTCTCAAAAAAAAAACAAAAAAAAAACCAAAAAAAGTTTGTGCAGGTATACACTTGTACTAGGAAAACATCTTCATTTTATTTCTTTTCTCCTTTATCATGTGACAGATTTATTGACTTTACATCAGCATTTGAGTATTGTTAACTTTATGTAATACTATTTGAGTTGGGGATTGGTGTGTTTCCGGTTGTACAAAAGATAGTTGTATTATGGTAGGCATAATTGTAATCTTATTATTGTCTTTATTTGAAGATTATGTATGATCTGAGGAGATGTGTGTGGGTTCAAGTTGACAAGGGGTAGACTTGTGATGGTTAATACTGAGTGTCAACTTGATTGAATTGAAGGATGCAAAGTATTGATCTGGGTGTGTCTGTGAGGGTGTTTCTAAAGGAGGTTAACATTTGGGCCAGTGGGCTGGGGAAGGCAGAGGTACCCTAATCTGGTAGGCACAATTGAATTAGCTGCCAGCGAATATAAAGCAGGCAGAAAAATGTGAAAAGAAGAGACTGGCTTAGTCTTCCAGCCTATATCTTTCTCTCATGCTGGATGCTTCCTGCCTTCAAACATTGGACTCCAAGTTCTTCAGTTTTGAGACTCGGACTGGCTCTCCTTGCTCCTCAAGCTTTCAGACAGCCTGTTGTAGGACCGTGTGATCATGTAAATTAATACTTAAACTCCTATGCACACACACACACACACATCCTATTAGTTCTGTCTCTACAGAGAACCCTAACTAATACAGTGAATAATCCTTGACTAGGGATAATTATACTGCAGATTAGTGGTAAATACCTCAAGAATCCTTACAGGCAACAGACAAAAATCTTTATTTGGCATCTACCATGTTTAAAGTACTGTGTCAGGCCATCTGGGGCAAGGGATGGAGTGGTAGAAAGAAATACTCCTTATTACCTAATTGCATGTAAATTTTTCTGCTACTAGAGTTTGAAGTATCCCACAGACACACTAAAAATTAAAGATCTCAGGTTATTTTCCCAAAAGTGACTATCTGGATTCTCTGTCTCAGCAAATCATTTTCCAAGTGCCTGGGAATTTTCCTAGACCCTCCTCTACTCCTTTATTGCCCATATCCAATTGGTCATCCATCTGAAATTCTAATGATTCCTTCCCTTGAGTGTAGACTGTGCTGATAATGTATTATTTTCAGTCTTCATCTGTTTTGCCTAATGGTTAAGATAATCTTTTTGCTTCTAGCTGTCCTTAGTTTCATACCCATGGTCCATCCACACTGGATCAGAGGGAGTTTTCTCAAAGTCAAGAGCCATTACACCTCTTAAAGTCTTTATAAAACTCTTAAAAGCTTGTAGTTGATATGCTTACGTTATTGTAGCAGGCAAATTCAGTCTAACTCAGATATAAATACTTCATCAATTACTTGGCATTCACTCTTCCTCAGGCCACATGGTCACCAAACTAGGGTGGGCCATACATCCTTGTTTGCCCAGAATTATCCCAATTTATGCCCCCTGTCCCTGAGTAATTATAATAATACCTCTGAAATGTTTAGATGATAAATTATATGGCCACCCTAAGTACCATAGACTTGTTAAAAGAGGTTTTTGAGAACTATCTGGTGAGGATAGCCTGGAGATAAATAAACCAGAGTTCTGTATCTCTTATCTAAAATTCTTGGATGTGTGTCATAAATTAGAATTATTCTTATTTTAGAAAGGAAATACAATGCATTATTATGTATTACATAATATCCCCAGCAGGGTCTAAGGAAGTACTCCTTAATCAAGCATATGACTATTGCTGTAGAGAAATATATGAATGTAGGAATTTTTTTTTCCCTAAGAGAGCAATATAAAGACTATTTAGTTTAGGGCAGGGTTTGATGCTAAACGATTATGAAAAACATATTTGGTTTTCAGAGCTTTTCAGATTTGGGAATACAGAAATTTTGGAGCTGTACTTAGTTTTGGAGCTAGAAAGGATTCTTCATCCTCTCTAATCTTTGATTTTCTTATTTGTAAAATAATAATAATAACTGTACTTCTAATATAGTTGTTGTGAGAATAAAATGAGATAGTTACATAACTGGGCTTAGTAAAAGGCCTGGTATAAAATGCTCAATGAATTGTTGTTATTTTTATGAACTACATTCTGTTCTTACCTAATCCAAAGGTAGGAATGCCAAATTATCTCAAGGCACACAAAGCAAGTGAAGAAAATGTGATGATTGTGGGATTGAAAGCCTGATGTTTTTCATCTGCCTAACCTAAATTATTTTCCCCAGAAACTGTTTTTATCTCCACTGCATTATGAACAGAACAAAGGTTTTCTATTCACCATTGTATCTCAAGGGCCTAGTACTCTTTCTGGCACATAATAAGTATCTCAGTAAATAATGATTGATTGAGTGAATAAAAGCCTATGAGATCCCTACAAAATATCACATTCAAAGATACTTCGAGCATAGACATATTTGAGAAAGCCCAAAACTTATGAGGCCACAGTGTTTTTCATCATAATACTCAGGAAATTCTACCACACTGTTTTTTTTTGTTTGTTTGTTTTTTTGTTTTTTGTTTTTGTTTGTTTTTTTGAGACAGCGCCTCACTGTGTCTACCCAGGCTGTAGTGCAGTGGCACGATCTTGGCTCACTGCAATCTCTGACTCCCAGGTTCAAGCAATTCTCCTGCCTCAGCCTCCCAAGTAGCTGGGATTACAGGCGCATGCCACCACATCTGGTTAATTTTTGTATTTTTAGTAGAGATGGGATTTCACCGTATTGGCCAGGCCGGTCTCAAACTCTTGACCTCAGGTAATCTGCCCACCTCAGCCTCCCAAAGTGCTGGGATTACAGGTGTGAGCCACTGCGCCTGGCCACACTGTTCCTTTTTGTTTTGGCCACATGAAACCTTTGCATCTATTCCTCCATTTACCTGCCCCACTCCCCGGCAGGGTATGCTAGTGCCGAAGGGCCCTGGCCGGTCCTAAAGGAATGTCCCTGCTTTTAATGCCATCTAAAACAGAGGCGCGAATGCTCTAGGAGTTAAGCTCAACCATTACTTGCTGTAGTTTTTAAGAGCTAAAATGTCAATGATATTTTTTAAAGTCTTATTTTCCTTAATTTCCAAAACAAGCCTAAATTTTCTCAAATTTTCTCTTTAAAATCTGTAAAATATTTTAAAAATAAGTTGGCAAACCAACTTTTATTCTCACTTGAAAACCTTTTCCTTCAATACCTTTAAAATCATCATCATGAACTAAAAGTCAGCACTTATGTGTCCAAAGTACAATAGCGTGATTTGAAATAATATATGCCCTTTTATACTTGAACAAGTGGCTTTAAATGCACTTTGGATCTTGCCCATGAGATGTGTAAATTTTTGGATCTAGTAATCTAATAGGATTTAAAACTCCCTAAGGGAAGATGTGTTGTGTGTCTTCAATAGTTTACTTATAATTCTTAAAGTCAAAAATTCTGAAAACTGTAAATTTTCTCATTTGTTTTTGAAACTTGATTTGAACTTATTTTATGGCATGAATTAAATGTGAGGTTCTTTTGGCCTTTATCTCATTCATATGAATGTTTACATATTAAGTGGTAGAAATATTAATATGTTTGAACATGAATGCTTCCCAGACCTACTGGGGTGTTACTTAATACAAGGTAAATGGGCAGTATTACCTTCATAAAATTAGAAAAATTCTGCATTCTGAAATACATCAGCCCCATGGGTGTCAGGCTGTGGCCCTATGTTACCATTGGGTTTATTTTGGGAAGTCTTATCAATGAGAGAATCATGTTTGCAATTTCCAATATATATTTATAACAAGGGCTGGGTCTAAATGTGACTAAGGTTGGTGCTAGCTGCGCTATTCTGGATTATTTTCTTGAAGTTTTCTATGTATTAAGGGAATGGTGTACTGTATTGAGCCTTGAAATCTGTTCTAAAAGTATTTTGGATGCTGCACAAACAAAAAAGTTAAGAGATAAGTTCAAAGATGTGTTCAACATTTATTGACTTCTGGACTGAATTAACAGAATTGAAGTTTACAATTGATTGTAATTACAGCAATGCTGTATCTTTACATATTTTTCCTTATTGTAGATAGAGTTTACTAGCCCATGTCCTCATGAGATAATTCATCCACTGCAATCCTTTTTCTTTTTTCTTTCTGGAGATGCAGTCTCGCTCTGTTGCCCAGGCTGGAGTGCAGTGGCGTGATCTCGGCTCACTGCAACCTCTGCCTCCTGAGTTCAAGCAATTCTTCGGCCTCAGCTTCCTGAGTAGCTGGGACTACAGGTGCGCACCACCATGCCTGGCTAATTTTTTTGTATTTTTAGTAGAGACGGGGTTTCGCCATGTTGGCCAGGCTGGTCTCAAACCCCTGACCTCAGGTGATCTGCCTGTCTCGGTCTCCAAAAGTGCTGGGATTACAGGCACAAGCCACCGTTCCCAGCCCAATGCTTTTTCTTATACCAAGATTATCACTGGCAAGAGAAGAAGGATTCAGACTATTTCAGACCCAACCTAGAGAACTCTTTATGGCATCACGATTACAGGGTGGCAAGGAAGAGAAAGGGGGAAGAGAACTAATATAACTGAGCATCTACAATGGGACCTACACTTTGTCTTATCTGCTGCTAACAATATAAGCATTTAAAGGAAGAATGATTATCCTTAGTTTACATCTAAAGGAAATGGAGGTTCAGGAATATTGCATAACTTGACCAATTTCCCAGAGCCATAAGCTAGAGTGCCTGGACTAGAATCCATGTCTGTATAACTCCAGGGCCCATGCTCTTCCCAAAGCTCATGCAGCCCTCCCTAGAGAAGAAAAGCAACCCAAAGCCAGAAATAACTGAAAATATCAAAACACAGAGGTACTTCTCACTAAAACTTAATTAGCCATTTTTGTCCTTTGCTAAGGATGTAATATTCTAAAAACGGACAGAAATGAAGACTTCTTAGGACACCTGCATTGTCAAACATAAGTGTGGCTCTCAGCAATCTCAATTATATCCGACACTCCTTCCCTGCCTCTTTGTAAAGCAAGACTAATTTAAAACACAAACTTAGGGAGAGGAAATGTGATGTGCCAAGTCTAATGCATTTTGAAACAGAATGTGCAACACATATGCCTAGGGTTTCCTTAAGAGTTTATATTATAAAGTGTTTATATTTTAGTCATTGTTTTCTGGCACTTGTTAAATAACAATCAAGCTATAGCTGCTCTAGGAAGATGAGATGGCCAGAAGAGAGTCAAATACCAGAAAAAGGAAAGTTAAAAGTATCATCTGTTTTATTTTTCTTGCTCTGCAATTTATGTAGAAATGTGCCTCGTGCCAAGAAAGACAAATTATAAAAATGTTGCCCCTTAATTAGCAACTCAAGGAGACAGGTTTGTGGATGGCCTTCCATCCCTTCCCCCGCCACCCATTACACAGACACATCCAGTCAGACACACACTGCAACAGTTTCTCTATAGTGAATAGGTTTTCAAAGTTAATTACATCAGAATCACCTGGAGGACTTGTTAGCGTCTAGGTTGCTGGACCTGACCCCTCATATTTCTGATCCAGTGAGTCTGGGGTGGGACCAAACAGTTGGTATTTTTAACAAATACCTAGGTGTTATAGTCTGAACGGTGGTGTCCCCCCAGAATACATATGTTGAAGCCACATCCCCAGGGTAATAGTATTAAGAGGTGGAGTCCTTAGGAGTTGAACCCCACTAAATGGGGTTAGTGCCCTTTTAAAAGAGGCCAGGGGAGCTTATTTGCTCCTTGTAGTATGCGACGACACAGCAAGAAGGCGTCATCTATGAATTAAAAAATGATTCCTCACCAGATGTGAAATCTGCTGGTGACTATCTTGGACTTCCCAGCCTCTAGAACTGTTAAGAAATACATTTCTGTTGTATATAAACCACCTATGGTATTTTTGTTATAACGCTCAAACAGACTAAGTCACCAGGTTGTGCTGATGCTACTAGTCTGGGAATCACACTTTGAGGACAACTGCTTTGGTGAATAGTGTTTAGCTTGCATTGCACTGAGCTTCAGAGTAGCAATTCTAGATGGGTAATGAGCATCTGAATCATCTGGCAGCTTGTGAATGTACAATTGCCCCCTTCTTGATCCTTAACCCTGGCTAAACATTAGAATTATCTGGGGTGATATCATGGTCTCATCCACCGCAGAACAATTGAGTCAAAATCTTTGAAGGTGGGACTTAGGAAGGATAATTTTTTTTAAATCTCCCCCAGTGATCTTAATACTCATGGAGGAATCATCACCATTGTAGATCGGTTCTGAAAGCACATGAGTGTCCGTGGGGGTGTGTGTTGAGAAACATGTCCAAGCAGTTCTCATCCAATTTGAGAAACAGTGCTTTGCGCTGAGACCCCAACCTTCCTCAAAGGCTTATCACCGCCCCTCAATGACACCAAGGCCCATACTCTAACATACAATGTTAGGCTTTGCAGTTGCTCCTCCCTGCCTAGAAAGCTCATTTTCTCTTCTCGTGCAGTGAAATCCTTCATGTCCTTTAACAATGATCTCAGGGAGCCAGATTTTTGTAAAATAAGTTAATCCTAATTCTTTTTTTTTCTTTCCAACTTTTATTTCAGGTTCAAAGGGAATATGTACAGGTTTGTTACATGAGTAAATTGCATGTCATGGGGATTTGGTATACACATAGTTTTGTCATCCGGGTAATCAGCATAATACCTGATAGGTAGTTTTTCAATACCCTCCTCCCACCTTCCGCCCTAAAATAGGCCCCGATGCCTATTGTTCCCTTCTTTGTGTTCATGTGTACTCAATGTTTAGCTGCCACTTATAAGTGAGAATGTGCAGTATTTGGTTTGCTATTCCTGTGTTAATTTGCTCAGGATAATGCCTTCTAGCTCCATCACATGTTGCTGCAAAGGCCATGATCTTATTCTTTTGTATGGCTGCATAGTACTCCATGGCATGCATATGTGTGTGTGTGTGTGTGTGTGTGTGTGTGTGAGTGTGTGTGTGTGTGTGTATCTCTCTCTCTCTCTCTCTCACACATTTCCTTTATCCAGTCCACTTTTCATGGGCATCTAGGTTGATTTCATGTCTTTCCTATTGTGAATAAATAGTACTGCAATGAACATCCATGTGCATGTATCTTTATGGTAGAATGATTTATATTCCTTTAGGTATATATCTGGCAATGGGATTGCTGTGCCTCTTCTGTGCATGATGAAACCCTCTGTTCTCCTTTACCTTTGCACTGATTGTACCACATAGCAGAGTTTCTTTCCATTTTTCTGTAGGTCTCTCCCACTGAGTGCTAAATTCCGAATGGAGGAGGGATCATTTCAGTTATTATTTCACCTACCCTTACTGAATATAATTTTTCACAACATAAGGTCCTCAAGAAAATTAAATAAATTGATAATAATTAAATCCTACAAATAGGGAAAAGTCCTATTTTCTTTTTAAAATGTGAATCAAGAAATATGGCTTTCTAGGCTAAGATAAGACAGCTTATTCAGATGAAAGAAACAACCTCTATTAATAAATAAAGTCAGCAATAGGACATGTAATAATCATGAGAAAAGCCTCATTATGGTTTTCTTGCCTCAAATGAGGTCTGTTCAAACAATATAAAGCCATTGCAAAAAAAAAAAAAAAAAAAAAGTTTTATACAAAAGCTACACTTGAATGCCTGCTGCTTTAAATCTTCTCATTGAGGTTTATCCTGAATTTTTAGTTTGTATTTTCTGAGAGAGTAACCATATGTCCAAACAATTCTTGTTTTGATGGTGTGAAATTCCTTCATACATTCCAAGGAGCGATCGCAAAATACTGAAGTGGCAGGTGGGAACCTAGGCTGATGCTGTTGATCCCTTTGAAAACACTTGGAGTATCACACACCTTGGGACAAACTGCAGGCATCACCAGCCTTCAGAACCATCACACATCACAAATTTCTACCATATTATAACAGTGTAAAGCTGTCTTGCTTAGTAACTTGTATTATTACTCCTTGTATCGCTGAGTTTGTTTGTAGTTTGTTATAGCAAAGCACAAGTCTTTGAGCTTGGACTAGAAGACATGGTGAGATATGTTTTGTCATTCTTCAGAGTCTGGAATGCCCTCTGTGCATAGCACAGCATCTATGTAGTTTATTATGTATTTCTCAATCTGTCATAAAAGGCAAAGCTTTACACAAATTATATAACTTACTCTATATCTGGCTAGGAAAAATAATAAATGAAAAATAATACCCTATATCTAGTATAAAAAAAGTATAGTATAAAAATAATACTCTATATCTGGCTAGGAAAAAAATGAATACTAAGGAACAAGGAAAACAAATGTTTTGCTTAGTTCTGTGATTTTTAAAAAATGACATATACTATATAAGCATATGCCTATTTCCTGCTTTAAAGGACTTGAACATTTCCATATTCCTATATATGGTTTTATTGTCATGCTATTACATACAAATTGTTGAAATAGAATCTGTTGTCAATCTACACTCCTTTGAAAGACTGTATCAAGGGCCATTATTTAATTTTCATGTGAACAGATGCTCATCTGTTTTAGAATTAGACTAAAGATTTTGGACTTGGTCTACAGTGTTCCAGATTGAATGCAAAAACTATCTTTAGACTTTGAGATAAAAAGGTTACTATTGAGGGGGATTGATACTTTTCCTAGAAAGATGGAATCAAACATGAAATTTTCCTAGAAACATGAAATCAAACATGGAATTTTCTCAGAAACATGGAATCAAAAAATGGAATTTTCAGGGCAAAACCTGAAAATTACTTTGAGAGTATCTCAATCAGGAAGAGCAGGAAGTGCTTTGGTCTCAGACTTTTAGAGTTGTCACCTTCTTGACATTGCTTAACCAGGTACTGTATAAACCTGCAGCGTCTCTCTTCTATCTTGGTATCCGGTGTCCATAGTATGTGTGATTATTTGTGTTTTATTTTAAAGTATCCCTTTTGAACATAATCTGATTATGGACAGAAGAAAACAATTCAGTGAGAATTGCACTGTCTACTTAAAAATTTCATTTTGTGAGGTAAGACCCAATATATAAATACATGACAGATTCACTTTTCATTTTTGTGGTTAACTACTGGGTGTTCCTATTCTGTATCCTGTACCATACACCTCTTCTCTTTCTTCCAGAAAGTTGAAGCATCGCTGGAAATGTAGCTACACTTAGTTTCAAAATCTACTTAAATGATTTGAGAATACACATCATCCTGCTCCATTTTCCAGTGGTTAAGGGAGCAGTTCATTTTAAACAGGCACTTCATTCTAGATCTACGGTTCCATGTTTCCATCCAGAAGTGGAATCGTGGATCAGCGTATGTCGGGGAAAAAAACCAACAGCCTGACTCAAGGTGCAGCTAGTTTTAGAGCACTCTGCTGGCTCTACTCTTTTTACGCAGGCCCTTCTGTGGACAGAGTTTTGGATGACTGCGCCTTCTTGTGACATTTGGAGGGAACATTTCTTTCTTCCCTGGCATCTTCCTCCAGTAATGCTGCCTGATTTTTTTTTCTAGTCCATAGATCAATTCTGTGATTATACCATGAAAGCTGCTAGATGCTTATGCTATGTCTAACCCCATGATAAGTGAATTTACTGATGATCTCCCACTAAACATACTGTAAGATAGGTGTTATTATTTCAATTTTATATTTGGAAGAAATGAGGTAGAAAGAAATGTAATGCATTTTCTATTGCTCCACAGCTACTAAGGGATGATAGTAGACTTTAAGTTCTCAAGTTTCTGATTCTGAAATCCACGTAAGTTCTTAAACCACAGATTCTAAAATTTGAGCATGTATAAGAATCACTAGTTTCCGCCCATTTAATGAGTCAAGACGTTGATTTAGGTTAAGGACCAACCAGTAATTAACAAAAAAAGAAAGAAAGAAAGAAAATATCATAGTACTCCTTTGATAGTAAAAGCTAAAACTTTTTGTGTAACTGTGATTTCAGTTATATAGGTATATTCTGGGTTGCAAAGTAAAATGGTTTTTTTCTCACTATTGGTCATGTTCAAAAAGTCTAAAAACCACTTGTCTAGGTATTTTGTTAAAAGTATATATTTTGGTGCCCCTCTCTGTGAGGTTCTCAATCAAAATATACATTTTTAACAATCTTGGTGGTTCATATGCTAGTGTTTCTTGAATAGCACTTTGATAAAATTTGGCTTAAACTATACAATCAAAATGCAAATTGCTCTTCCTCTGCTTTTACACATACCACTTTCATTTTCGCACTTCTGGCATTGAAGTCATATTGTCAGTAGGCTTTTTAGGGCAAGGATTTTCCTTCATATTATAATTTTGGTGCCCATTTGGCACAGGCACATAGTAGTGCTTAGTTAATGGCTATTGACTATCTTCTGAGTTTTCCTTAATTGGCTAGCATTTTCTTTTCTTTTTTTAAATTTTATTTTAGGTTCGGGGGTACATATGCAGGTCTGCTATATAGGGAAACTCATGTCATGGGAGTTTGTTGCACAGATTATTTCATCACCCAGTTTGAGAGTTGATATTTGCAATAACGATTTCTTAAAAATCAAAAGCACAATGAGATACTTAAGATATAAAGGACAAAATAAATCTTTACTTGTGATTGACACAAGTAAGTTTTGAGAAATAACAATTATTTGAGTTTTCCTCCAAAGTTTTGTTCTTTGAAGACTCTATATGTTTTGAACAGTTGATTAAAACCTAATGTGGAAACTCAGGTGATATTATGATTGTTAACTTGGAGAGAGCTGGATAAACTTGAATCAACAGATTTCTTAAACAATGAGAAATAATTCAAAGCAGAATAGATAGATATACTGTAGTTATTTACATATTACATTCAGTTCATTGTTGTAAAATTAAACATTGCAATTTTTTTAAGTTAAAGCATCCAATATGATGACAAAATGTTTTTAGGAAAATCAGATTTTAGTATGGAGAGTGTTGAATAGCCAATGTTTTAAGAAGACAGGGCATGGCAATGGATGTTAATGATGATCAATTAATTATTGTGTCTGGACAGGGGCTGAAGTATGGGGATTGCTGATCGGTTGAGAAGTAAGGGTTGAAGTTGGGTAACAGAGAGATGAAGAAACCTCATTTTTGTGCTGAGTGGGTGAGCCGGTTCCTTGGAAGGGGTTTTCAGGCTGGTTGGTGTCAGCCGTTCTGCTGGAATTCAGGATCTGAAAAACTCCTCAGGAATTCTTAAACACAAAGGTCTTATGATTCTAGTGTCAGATATTCTGTCTACAGAAACAATGGGGAAGAGTGTAGCAAGGGGTCAGCATGCTGACTCTTGGTTTGTTGTTAACCCTCTCGTTAAGATGATGAAGTCTCCAGAAGATGATTGAGTGCAGACTTGAGAATGCTTCCATTTAGGAAATGGAAATGGAAGCAGAATAAGGAGAGACTCAGATGTTCTCAGAGGCGACAGGAGAGCATAGAGAGAAAGTGTTTTCGAGGGAAGGTAAATGTTGAAGAGGTGTCAATAGAGAATGGCAGAGGTGTCTGCCAGAGAATGGCAGCTGAGCAAAGACCCATGGATTAGGCAACTAACGAGTCTTTAAGGACTTCAATTGTGTAGAACAATAGAGCTGGAGGCATGGAAGCCAGGTTGCAAGGAATTAAAATATGAGTGTTTTTGAGGCAGCAACTCAACTGCAGACCTTTTTTTTTTTTTTTGGAGAGTCTCACTCTGTTGCCCAGACTGGAGTTCAGTGGCATGATCTGGGCTCACTTTAACCTCTGCCTCCTGGGTTCAAGCAATTCTCCTGCCTCAGCCTCCCGAGTAGCTGGGACTACAGGCACGTACCACCATGCCTGGCTAATTTTTTGTGTTTTTAGTAGAGACGGGGTTTCACCGTGTTGCCCAGGCTGGTCTCGAACTCCTGAGCTCCAGCAATCTGCCTGTCTCGGCCTCCCAAAGTGCTAGAATTACAGGTGTGAGCCACTGTGCCCATCCTCAAATGCAGACCTGTTTTTGGAGACGCTTAATGAATAAGGAAGGAGAAAGACAGTGTCTGTTACTATTAGCTGATCCTTACTAGGCACTCCAAATCCCGCTTTTAAAATTCACTTCTCTGTTCTCTACTTGTATCCTATACTTCCAGGGAAATGAATGAAATTTGTTTATCTTATTGTGTCGTAATTTTTTTTTTTTTTTTTTTTTACTTCTGCTATCTTTATTTATGCCCATCTCCTGCATGAATCCATAAGCTTGCAGACAAGAATGCTGTATTACTTGGCTTTGTATCCTCAGGACCTAACACTGTTCTTGTGTAAACTGTGTTCAATGTATGTCTATTGAATAAAAGAATGACTGGAAACTTCTTAGAAGTTTACCCACCCAATTTGCCACAAATTGCATATCTTCAAGTCTATCCCTCTGTATGATTTTCTTCGCTTGTATCTATAAACTATTTCAAAATGCAACTGGCAATTCATTTCCTCCAGAAGTCTTTTCCCAATTAACCTAATGTAAACTAAACAGTAACTTTGCATATCCTCAGTGCATAAATTAGTAAGAATGTATTTTCTTTGTATGAATTTAAATAGTGCTTAATAAAATTCTGTTCCACAAGTATTTTTAGGTCATAATATGTATATAAATTTTCTGTCTTCCAATATAACAAGACATTGTACAAGCTGAGTAAATGTTAACAGGCATGAATAAACTTTAAAATACATCTGAATATACAAACATCATAGTTCAATATCATAGATCTGCTACTTCTTGACCTACTGGGCAGAAATTTTAATCAAAGACAATGTTTCACCAGTGTTACTCTTTTGGATCACATAAAAGAGAATTTTATGAATTGATGACCTTCAAAATGTTGAAATAGCACTCTAAAGATAATGTATTTTGCGATTTATGTTAACATTCTGATTTGTCATTTGGCAAAAATGAAATGGCTAGTAGAAGTGTTCTAGTTATTTAATTGTGAAAGATATTATTTCTTCATTATGATGATTGTTTGAATTTTATACATTTGCTGAACTCATTCATATCATCTTTATAAATACCTATCAGGTAACTGATTTGATTGTCATTGGAAATTACAAGCTGACTCAGAGATATTCAAGGAGGAGACAGGAATTCCCACTGGAATGAGGATGCAAAACCCACACTGATATTGTTGTGCATGTAAAAGGAACTAGAGAAGTAGAAAGAAACACAAAACTGATGTACTGTACAAATGAAGGTGCAGATTATCTAACAGGCTGTATTTTGTATATCTATTATGTTCAGGGTGTACACTGCTCTATTATATTTACCCATCTGCTTCACCTACTAAATGGAGAACTTCTCAAGAGTCTGTGTCTTATTCATCTTTTTCCGTAATATCTAGCATGAAGCCTGGCATAAAAAAAGGCCTCAGTAAGTGTTTATGAAACCAAATTAAAAATGTACAGCCACCAGGCCTGGTACCTGTTACCCTTTATGCATCTTCACATTTATTTATGAGAATATAGATTTATATTTATTGATATGAAAAAATGAACTTCATGCCTTGTGGAAGGGAAAAACAAGGTTTAAAACATTTAGAGAACCCCAGTTCACTTACATACCTGTATATCCATACATTCATAAGTTAAGAATGCATAGAGATATATCTGGAAGGATAATTAATCAGATAGGATTTCGGATGATTTTAATTTGTATATCTATATTTTTTATGCATTGTCTGAGTCACGGTGAGCTCAATTTAACTTTGAAAGAATGAAGTCATCTTTCAGAATGTGGACAGAATACACATTAAAGCTAAAAGCCTCAAATCCCAGGCCTGTTGCTTACTTGCTGTGGCAGACTACTTGTCTAAACCATAATTTAATTATATATGTAAAAAGAGAAAACAAATAGATCTGACCTTTTAACACTCTTGGCTGTTTTGAGAAGCTACATGAGCATGATCTTGGTGCACAAACTCAGGCATGTATTACTTCTGTTTGCTCATTCTTACTTCCTAACGTTACGCTTGAGTTCTGGCATCTTATATGGTGTTAACACTTGGGGTTCGCTGCAGGGAAGGCAGGTGGTAGAGTCAATGGTTTGGGGTACACAACTGTTATTGGTGGGGTGTCCATTCTACTGGCCTTCATAGCCTCTTCAGGATCTGAGGAATGTTTTTGCTTCAGGATAACTTTTGGGGTGCCAGGATATTTTACAAGACTGCCAATAGTCCCGTTGCCTATCCAGGCCACCATTTCTCTCTGTTCTGGATCACAGGTACAATGTTGGGCGTCTGGGCTGGAAACCTCCTCGGCAGTCTGAACCAGCAGCTCTCCTTCCTCCAGTTCAGGATCCAAAAGAAAAACTTCCTTCTCTTGGGGAGGGACAGGGAAAGCTTTATGACCCCCAGTCCTCATCCCCCACCCCAACCTCCAGGGCATGTTATCTATATCATGGCATCCTTTCCAGCCTGTCCTTACTAGCTGGAGGTGATTCCATGGCATAGATAATACATCTCTTAGGCACACTTAGAGACTCTTAGCTTCCTTCTCTTTTACATCTTATCACAAGAGTCTCCCAAGGCAATGAGTACAGGGCCCTGTACCTGATAAAGAGTAAGGCAAAAGAAAACAGAAATAAAGGGTGGAAAATAAAACCCAAAGGTATCTCAAAATATTTTCTGGAAAGTTATGAAAACACTCTGTTCCTGGGAGGGACACAAACTAACTAGAAGACATTTTACAAGGCTTCTCAATAGGTTTCTGAAAGGGAGTTAGGTTCTAGTGCTCTAAGGTATCTATTGAACATAATAAAATTATCTTCTCTCCTGCATCTAGAATGGTATTAGCCATGCACTCTCCTAGGGGCATTGAGAAAATACTCACTAAACTAGCTCCTAAAGGAACTACTTAACCTCGCTGAACTGATTGAGAAAGGCTGCAAGCATGGTAACTGTGGTGCGTGCAACTGACGCCACCCTTAAGGGAGTGTAAACATTGTAGCAAAAAATGCCTAGATGCTCCACCACAGGAAGGTGAAGACAAGGAAGGTGTTGTCTGGCAGGTATGAGGGGAAAAGGCAGGAGTCCTGGCTCCTGGAGAGTGTGATAGTGCCAGTCCTGTAGGTGCCTTGGCACGGTAGAGAGGAGCAGCTTCTGATAGAGGAAAAACAGAAACAGAAAATGGAAATTCTTTTGGCACCTCTGTTTGTGCTTGTCCTACTTGTTGCTTGAATGCCTTATAAATATGGGAAAATATACCGAACCCCAAATTGTGACATGCTGACCTGATGTCCTGCATCCTTTAAATAGAACTACATAGATCATGGTCAGGATCACAACGTGGAGAGGGAGTATGGTCAGACAGGTGGCCCAAATTCACTAAGTCTACCTCCAACATTTCCTTAGCTCCAGATACTCAATTTGACTATCCATAAAAAAAGATGGTACTATTTACCTTTTAAAGTTGTGGGGAGATTCAAATGAGATAGAAGAAAGAGCCTAAGACAATATCTGGTATATAATAAGTGCTCAAAAAATCATAGGGATTATTACTTCTCTTGGTTTTAATTGCTTCATAATAAGACAGGCATATGCATTCTCTTAAGAAATGAAAAAATAAGAAACTAAAATTGCTTTATCCTTTCCCCCTTTCCAGCCTTTGGAGGACTACTCAGATGATAGGAACCAGTGGTTAAAAAAGAAAGAGAAACAAGATGAAAGGATTCATGACTTTTCTGGAAACTATAAAAAGCTATTTTTTGCCTCGTCCTCTTTATTTAGTTGGCAACAGATTGTTTTGTTTATCTATTTTGTTGTGTGATAAAATGTGATATGGGAGTAATTGTTTTTCTTGTGTGTGCATGCATGTATGTATTTCTATTTAACGAAGTGCTGACCCTGCTGATTCAGAGTATCTTTAAGTTTTAAAAAGATTTTATTTTCTCCTGGCTTCCTCTTGCACACACAAAGGCAGTAATAGAGCATCATTTAAATAATATGCCTTGGTTAGAACCCAACAAAGTGGTTAAGAGAAACATTTTGGAGGTTGACCTAAAATATATTAACTTTGAAATAAATATACATCTGGCATAAAGAATGAATTTTACCAAATGTACATATCAGTTTTACCAACAGATACCATTTTGGGAAGATAGGTATTCTGGTTTTAAAAATATTTTAATTTGAGTTCAGTTGTTTTATACCTTACATAATACTAATTAGATGCTGGCTCAGAACTATGTGCTGGTCAAAAATTTTGGTTAGGTTCTCATGAAATATCTGAAAGGCTAAAGATATGTAATTATGCATACATTTAAAACTTTGAAAGAAACATCCCACATGCTACCTGACAGTGAAATTGTCCCTGATGATAAGAAGAAAGGATAAGAAGATGCTGGGGACTGCTGGGTTCAGAGTGGCCATACTCAGGCCTAATTCCTTAAATATTCAACTGAACTAGATGATGCTCTATGATCCATAAGCTTTCTGTGCTTTGGTTTCTAATAAAACAAAATGTAGAGAGCATCAATCTCATAAATATTTCTTTTCTTTTTTTTTAATAAACCGAATGGAGAGTCCTATGCAGTAGACTATATCACAAATGCTAGTATTAGAAGATTAGAAAAGCTCCTGTCTTATAAACTATTTTATATTGGGTATTTACTATTTATAGCTAATGGATTTCTAAATATACAATTTGACCTGCTACATTTAAACTAAGTAATTGCTTAAATACGTGTCAAATAATCCAAGTTAATATCCAAAGTCATGACGTTATCAAAGTTATAGTTTTTTCTTAATCTGTCAAGAATTTCAGTGCTAAATTGACCTTATATTTTTAAAAAAATAATACTTAGGTAACTTTCTGATTACTCAGAATAGTTCAGAACTGTAACTCGTGCTCTTGTGTGTGTGTGATTTTTCTGCCTGTGCATTCTGTAACTGTGACTTGTTCAAGGGTGCTAAGAAGAGAGAAGCTGATGTGGCTGATGTTGGAAGGTGACAAATTCTTCCATGGTAAAAGAAGTATCCCTTAAGGCAGGGGCCTCCAACCCCCGGGCCATGGACCCACCCTGGTCAGATCAGTGGCAGCATCAGATTCTCACAGGAGCATGAACCCTACGGTGAACTCCAGATGCAAGGGATCTAGTTGCATGCTCCTTATGAGAACCTAATGCCTGTGATCCGAGGTAGAATTGTTTCATTCCAAAACCATTCCCCTGCCTCCGTGGAAATATTGTCTTCCACGAAACTGGTCCCTGGTGCCAAAAAGGTTGGGGCCCGCTGTCTTAGGGCAGGTTCTGTTACCAGTTTCCAGTTGCCCATGAAGTGGTCTTCATTATCCTGGCTTTCTCTCCCTAGCCTCCTCTTCCTGCTGGCCTTCCTACAGGCCTATCCCTCACTGGCTCTGGGTCCTGAGCTTCTACCCAGTCCTGAGTCCATGTGCTCAGAAACGGTGTGATTTTGTCCTTTTGGAGTACTGGTGTTCATGTGACTGTCCTTTGAAAGACCAGCGAAAGAGTCATCTGTTTTCTATTAAACTTTGAAGACATTTGATACACACAAGACACTGAGAGAGGGGCAGGTCCAGCTGGATGTGCAGAGAAAATAGAGACCAAAGTAGTACATCGGGAGAGATGTGAAGATATCCCAGGTGAGTCTGATTCTACTATCATTTTATTTAGATAGATGGTAAGATCTATTGCAAGGCAATTTCTTCTTTTTTACCTAGTTCTTTAAAAAATTTTGTAAAAATGAGACTGTCTTATGGTCCCGTTGACTTTTTACACATCAAGGCTTAAATTATAAAGACTATTTTTCTTGTCATCGTCAACAAACTCACCATTAACTGAGAGTCCATAGAGTAAACACCAGTGAGTTTTATCTACCTTTCATTAGTGTTGACACATGGTAATAAAATCATTTGTTGAAAAAATTTATGAATGAGTGAATAAAGCACAGTCTGAAAGTGCTCACCTATTCCAAAAGCATTCACTGAAACAATGCTTTCATTCACTGTAAAAAGTAGCAATGGGACTGTTTCTCATGGATACATTTATATTGAATAGTACTCATAAACTATATGTAATATTTATGATATATATGTACATACATTTATATCAGATTATGTAAATAAATGAGAACCAAAAGCAAATTTAAATATGTGCAAATATTTACCAAACACCAAAACCATCAAAGCAGAGGCAACTCAAATTCTAAAGAAGACACAGGCACAATAAAATATGTCACTTAAAAACATAAGAAAAGGACAATCTCTTTTCCATTCTCAGAGCTTGATTTAATATCAAGGCAGAGTTTGGCAGTTTGGCCTTTTCTTTAGAGTTGGAATGTGCTTTCCAAACCTTTTTTATTTTAATGTGATTCTGGCTGATAGTCCCTGAAATTCTAATATTCGAGCCCTACAAGCATTATTTTACTCTCGTGGCCCACTGAGCAACCTCAGAAAAAATAATTTTTGGCAACTGATCTTTACAGAAAATGAAGTGATTGCCATTTGTTTCATTTCTCTCTGGATTTCTCAAACAAGCCTGCCAATATTGAGTGAAAGCACTTTGGAAAGTAGTAACTTGGATATCAGAATAAATAAATATTATGGATTCTCCCCTGCAAGTTTTACCCAGATGCCTGAAAGAAAGGCTTCCTCTCACCTATTTTGACTGTACATGTGGCTGTGCTCTCTGGCTTCAGAATTCCCTCTATAGGAAGAAATTAATCATTGATTATTGTACTAAAATAGATGTGAGTATTTACTCTTAATCAAAAAGGTACTATCTGAGCTCAATTACTCTCATGTATATATACATTCTGGTGTGAAGGCTGATCCAGTATCTTAATAAAGTTGGCAGGAAATAATCTGAAAAGCTCTCCAAAGGGAAGAAGTTAAGAAGAGTGAAAAAGGATTATTTTATGAGCTTTACCCAAATTTCATAGCAAATGCTTGCCAAGCTGTATGAATCTCACTAAACCCCTTTGGCGTTAAGAGTTTTAGTCAGCACATGCCCGAGCCATTTGCATCCTAGGAAACAAATGTGGAGCACATGTTCTGACACAAGTTAATGTGAGAGCAGCCTGGACGGACACCAGAGCCAAGAATCGGAATCTTGGCTGGAAACAACAGAGGGTTAAAAAATTTCTACATATAGAAATATAGCATTTGTCTTTAATGTCTGAGTTCTTTTTATCTTTTTTTTTTTAAACAGTGTGAAATCAGTTTAATGAATGAGAGGAACATGCCATGTTGCAGTGCTAAGTCATAGCAGTGAGGCTGCCTGTGTTCAACCATGTGACAGGTTTCGTAAAATAGAAAGTACTGTGGCACTTTCAACAGTAACTAAAGCCATAAGGCAAAGCTTCTAGTTTTATTTATGGCTCATTGATCAGGCCAGTGGACCAAATGCTAAAACAAAATAAAACAAAAACTATTCATAGTTATGGATATGTTACCTGTTCTAATTAACCCCCAAAGTAAGAAAACATTAAAACTTTTTCAGAAAGATTTTAAGTATGGTCTATTTTTCTTAAATTTGATGGAAGGGGTGATGCTAGAATTTTTTCATGACAAATGAAAAATATGACATTTTGTTAGAAGATTTGATTGGGAAATATTACCACACAGTAAGAAACACCTTACTGTGCACATTGGAATCTCAAATAATCTTGTATAGGTTTGTGTGTAAAATTTAAATGTAAAAAAGAGGAACTTTTTTCTATTTTATTTCACTCAAAGAATATTTAAGCAATACTGTAGGTGGAATATTATCTTGCTGACTAATTCAGCTGAATATTACCTCTTTTGCATTGTATGATTAGGTATATTAGAATTTGTGGTTTAAATAACGCATATTGCTAATCAACCTAAGATCACAGTTTGTTTCCCCTTTGAACAGGTAACATTCACTGTGACCCATCATGTGAGCAGCAATGTAGAGTACTGGTATAGAGTTAGGGAGACCTGGGTGTTCATTCTAGCTGAGTCACATGCTATGTGTGTGAACTTGGGCAAGTTACTTGATCCTGAAGCCTCACTGTTCTCCTTTGAAAATGGGAATAATACTACCACCTACCTCCTGGGATTGTAGGGGTGAAGATTAAATCAGGTAATGTGCCAAACACTCAGACAGCACTCAATAAATGTTAGCTATTCTGCTTCATGGTGAAGAGGGTAAGACTGGATGATTAAAATCAAAGTAACTCAAGGGGCACACATTGCTGAATGGGAATGTCTTCACACTTTATGAATGATGAATTTATATATATAAGTAGAGACATGGCCAAGGTTAAAGGTGAACAAAACTGACCTCTACCTTCCCCTTGTATCACACCACCCCCTGCCCCCTATTTTTTTCCTACTAGTTTGAATCTCACTGGTCACAATTTGCTTTCCTCCAAAACACCTCAAAACATACAAAACAAAAATTGAATAAAGATGGATTGAGAAAAAGAGACGAACCTTGGCCCCAATCCCTGGTGATGCCAGGTCCAATATAATTATATTCTATAAATTCAATGTAGTTTTTACCTTTTAATTTAAAATAAAATTGTTATATGAAGATATGTCTATTTATACTAAAATGTTTATAGCCAGTAGAAATATTCAATTTTTTATGTTTTTTTTTTACATGGTAATGAGTTGCTATGAAATACACAGAAAATGTCGTTTTTCATTTTTACATAGAACAATAACAAATGGTTACTCAGAAGTTTACTGAGTATACATGACACATTTTTCCAAGTAAAGCACTTAGTGGATTTGATATAGCAATTTATTAGAAATACAGAAATGTGGATTATAACAAGAGGTACAATTATGTCAAACTGTTTACTAATATTAATGCTAGTCTCTAACAGAAATACGTTTTTTCTCCTTCATTTCTTATTGGCTCATGAGGGCTACTATACAGATCACAAGATTCACGAGTATGAACTATTTTTATCTAGCTTCCATGATGAGACTACTCTCCACAACAAATTAGATTTTCAGACAGCCTCATGGATAAGTGAAAAGAAAAAGTGTGATTTAAAAAATAATCCTCAAAGTTCAGATGCTGGGGGATCTGGAAATCCCATATGGAATAACTGTCTTGAAAAATTTATACCCTTTTCTTTTTTTGCTGAATGAAATGTATTGTGAACAAGCAACCTGTCTCTCAGAATTTTGTCACTTACCTTACCAGCTGGTCCCAATCAATGTAAGGTTGAAAATCCAAAGCTCCAACTAACCATGTGCTCATAAAAATGCAGGGCAGTTCTTAAACATTGATTAAGAGCTAGCCATGTGTTAGGTGTTAAAGAAATGGAGGTGAGCATCTTAAGGGTGTAGGTTATGCCAAAGTTTTCTTCACAGGAATAATACATAAAAATGAAAACCCTAATGCTCAACTATGACACAATATCCAGTTGGGAGACAGGTGACAGTTGGATAATCGTTCTGTGCTGACCGAGACACAGGCCATATGGTTTGCACAGAGGGGCTGATGGAACTGATAACACAGTTGTTAGAAAGCCTCTCCTTTTCTCCTGTTGCTTCTACATTGTTGTAATTCCTGTATTGTGACAAAACTTGCACCTTCAAACACCTAGTCATGATCCTTTCTTGACTTGTTCTCTGGAGTCATTTATCATTCAACTCTTGCAAACATTTCAACCTGAGTAAGAAATAACAGGCTATTAGTACTCTGCAGGTAATAACTGACTATGGTTCCATGGCCTTACACATACCACATCTGCTTTCTTTTTGATATAAAAGCAGAAACTTTGGTTCTCCAATTCCAGTGCAATGAGAAGGTTGGGAGTGAGTGGTGTAATCGTTTTCTAATAAAGCTGACTCTGAAAAATTATGATCTTTTTCTTAAATCTTAACTCTAAACCAAATAAACACTTCAGAGAAACATGGTTGATAAAACATATAAAAATATGTTTCAGTCATCTCTTACTTTACTGATGCATACACAAACATGAAAAAGGGACAAATTTGAGAAAAGTGTTATATATTAAAATGTACTTAAAAATTACCTGAAATTCTAGCTTGTATTCCTGTACATAATGAATTTGATAAATCTAAATTAGTGCCATTATTTGGTCTTAAGCTTTTGCCTATTGGTGGGCAAATGGTCATCAAAAGGGTTCAGCAAAAAGAGGTCAATATCTTACAATGTATATATTTTTCTGCTACCTATTGATTATGAACTTGATCTCTGGACTCCAAAAGCCTGGAATGAATTCTTATTTTAGCATGGAAAAGCCAAATGATCTTGGGCAAATTATTTATCTTTTATAAGTCCCAGTTTCCTCCATTCTTAGAATAATGAAAACTCTGGAGTAGGAAGCCTCTAAAATAACCCCAATGACCCCTACCTCCTAGTACTCACACACTTGCATAATCCTCTCCCCTTGAGTGTGGGCTGGGCTAAGTGACATTTTTCTAATGAATAGGATGGGACAGACATGATAAGAAATCATTCCTGAGATTAGGTTATACAAAGATATTCGTTTCCTTCTTGAGGACCCATTATGTGTTCTGTTTCTCAAATTCCCTGTCCTGTGAGGAACAATTCACTATGTTGGGAGCAACCCTATTGTGAGACACACTTGCCAATAAACTGATGTCTCCAGCCAATAGCCAGTGAAGACCTGAGATCTGCCAACAGCCATGTGTGTATGTGTGGAAGCAGAATTTCTGAGGCCTGCTAATAACCAAGAACATGAGCCTAAGGTCCCCAGCTAAACTGTGCCCAGTTTTCCTAATCCACAGGAACTGTGAGATAATAAATGCTTATTGTTACAAGACTCCAAGTTTGGAGTTAATTTGTTATACAGCAATGGCTAACTAATACAAACGAGGACAATAAAAACAACATCCTTGTAGGATGGTTTTGATGATCAAGTGTAATGATACATGAACAGACAGTTATTCTCTGCATTGAAAGGGAGTTAGAAGAAAGCTAATTAAACAAAACCTGTTAAATCACAGTAACTTCATTTTTTGTAGATAACTGTTCTTTTTTTATTTATAAAGTCTGTTTATAAGCCACATCTTTTACTACTAAAGTCTTAAATTTTCTCTTCTACAAAAGGGGAAAACCTCCTTCTGGGGTTAATCTCACAATATCATCCTTGGCTCAAATAATCCAGAACTCTTCCCCTTCTTTTTTTTTTTCATTTTTTGAAGAATACATTTAGTAATCTTTTTACTTTTTATTATGTTTTTTTGAGATGGAGTTTTGCTCTTGTTACCGGGGCTGGAGTACAATGGCATGATCTGGGTTCACTGCAACCGCCACCTCCCAAGTTCAAGCAATCCTCCTGCCTCAGCCTCCCAAGCAGCTGGGATGACAGGTGCCCACGGCTAATTTTTATATTTTAATAGACACGGAGTCTCACTATCTTGGCCAGGCTGGTCTCAAACTCCTGACCTCAGGTGATCCACCTGCCTCGGCCTCCCAAAGTGCTGGGATTACAGGCGTGAGCCACCATACCCGGCCCACATCTAGTCACCTTAACTTCCAACCTCCAACCCACACATACTGCCCAATACTTTTAGTTACCCCCAATAACATTTTTTATCCTAGAGGAAAAAGAAAATCACGTTTGCTCTTTCTGTGCATTGGGCACATGATTGTGGAAATCTGTGCTTCATATTCATTTTTAAATCTCTCTGTATAGGGTTTTATTACAGCCACATTATCTAAGTACTTTTAAAATTTTGTGTTGAGACATAAATTAATGAAAATGGCTAGTATCAACAGATTTATTCATTTTTATGGATGTCTCTTTTATAGAAAAAGTCTAGCTTTCAGAAGACAGAGAGCTCCGACAGTTGAGAATTCTGATGGGGTCCTTCTAACTTTTCAAAAGTAGGTCATATTTCAAGATAGAAATAAAATATAAGCAAGAAGAATTTCTCTTGTCTTTCCTCATGCTGCTTGTATGCTTTTATGCAGACAGGTGGAAAAAAATTTTCTTTTGCATGAAATGGGAAAACTTGGCACAAGACTAGAATTTTTAAAACCCCCTCACACTCTGTAAAGTGCAATATCATTGTTCAAGAGCCATAAAAGTCAAGGCATGTGCCTGGGTTGTGCTTCAGGAAAGATTGTGGCAACCTTGTGGATTCCACAGCCGTAATAACACAATTTGGAACACTACTCAATAGGTCACAGACTCTACCTCCAAGAAGATTTTCATGCTTGGCTGAAAAAGGGTGAAAGCCGTTAGTGCACTTGACCTTTCCCAGGGAGGGTTGGAAATCTTGAAGGACAGATTCCAGAGATGTATGTCTGCCAAGTCCAAGCATATTGTTTAATTCAGTAGATTAGCAGCGGCTAAATAATCACTGGAAATTCCAATTCATTCTTATACGATTTGGTTTAAGAGTTCCATGCACAGCCACCCTACAGTGTAGACCAGAGAAGACACTATTTTGCCTTTGGGTGTTTTAGGTAAATCAAATTCACACAGACTGGGCAATATAAAAGAGAAATATTAATGAGACATTTTCAATTCTGCCTTCACCCCCACCTTTCTGTGTAACCTTAGGCAAGTTTCTTAGTTTTCTGACTCCAAGTTGTAGATATCCTAGTCAAGTGAGCATAAAAAAAAAACAAAAATAAAAAACATGAATTATGTTTTTTTAAATGATATGAAACTTCTCACAGAAATAAAGGTGAAATTATACCTGTGCCTCAGTAAAAACTGTATCCAGAAATTCCAATACTTATTTCTTCTGTCATGGGGACATCTTTATTCCTCTTTTGTTCCATTGGTTTCCACTGCCTGTTTAGTTCACAAGGCAGGCAATAGAGTGGTTAATAATCGCAAGTTCTACATCTTACCAAAAATAAAAATAAATGAATGGAACTTAATGGCTTAGCATGGATAAGGAGCATGGAAATCAATGGCTTAGCATGGATTAGATGCCTAAAAACCAATAGTAATAAGGTGAGGTGGATAAGGTGGATAGTGCAATTGGGGAGGTGGTGGTAGGAGAGTGTTGAGTGGATAGCACAGTAGGGTTGTGCTCTGTAGTGGGACTTGGACTACCTGCTCAAGATGCAAAGAGAATAAAGGATAGCAAAACTTTGCAGTGGTTAGAAGTACCGCCAAATCACTTGTAGGACAGAAATAGCACCAAAGCACTGATTCTTAGCCATGACTGAATGTTTAAATCACCTGGGAAGATTAAATTTTTTTTTTTTTTTTTACTAAAGCAAAGTTCTTTGTTTCTTGAGAATCACCTGGGGAACTTAAAAATTTCATAGCCTTCCCAGATCTACTCAGACCTCATCATTCAAAATCTCTGGGAAATTAAAGCAAGCTCCCCAAGGGTGCTTTTGCACATTGAAATTTGAGTATCATTGCTCTAGCTTGGTGATTCTCAAAGTGTGATTCTCAGACCAGCAGCTTCGTTGTCACCTGGGAACTTACTACTAAAGCAAATCCTCAAGTTCACCTCAAACCTACTTCATCAAAACTCTTGGGGGTAAGGCCCAGCAATCTGAATTTCAAGGACGCCTCCAAGTGTTTGTAATGCCACAAGTTTGAGAACCATTGCTCCAGACATTTATCTTTCTAAGAATTCATCTTTATGGTATTTTACAAATGTATTCATCCAGGGTTTTAGCATTTACAGTATGTAATTGCTTTTCTTTAAACTCTGTTTGATTAGATAATAACCCTGCATCTTCACTGACACCATAATGCCATTTGTAAAAGAATTGTTGCATAAGACATGAAGAGGTAAATTATTAACATCTACAAAGCTGAGAAAAAGATAGCTTTCACTGTGTTTTTATTTCCTAATTAGCTTCCCCCAGTGTTTTTGGAGTGCATTCCTCCCTTCCATATGTTGCTTCAGTATCAGTTTCATTGCTTTCAGCATCTTTAGTTGTAGACAGCGCAGCTATCACTTGAGCAAGTTCATCTTTTAATATCCCCCTCTTAGGCCAATGATTTTTCTTAAATGTAAGAAAAATATATTGAAAAATTTTATTTTGAATAAAATATTATTGAATTGTAACATAATTTTTAATAGAGTTTAAAAGTTTAAAAACGTTTTAAGAAAATATTTTAAGATATTGCAAAACAAGACTACAAAGTATACGTAATTGTTATTATGTTTCTACATGGGCAGGGAACACGTTCCTTAATAATTTCAAATTCTATTTCAGATTCAAGGGATACATGTACAAGGCTCAGGAAACACTTTAGAATTTCAAATATAATGAATTTACTGGAGATAAAGTGGTTATAGAGATTCTACCTGCCATAACAAAAGATAGCTAGCAAGACCACAGTAGAAGAGAAAAAAGTCGGTTAATCTTTGAAAATACCTGAAACTATACCCTAAACCTACTTTTGAAAATTTTATAAAAAAGTGAGAATACATAGACCCACAGTCATCAGCCATCAATGCAATGACAGTATCCTATGGCAGATAGGGATAGCAGCAGGAGGCAGGCAAATGCCTAGGCAAATAGGGGCTGGCTCAGCAGTGAAACCCAACCTTCAAGCTGAAGACAGTCCTGGGTAAATCCTCAGACCGGACTGAGAACCTGTTTTTCTGTTTGGCATGCTTTCCTCTGATTGATCACTGCCTTTCACCTGTTTTACATGTACTGACCCTTTCCTAATTGTTTTTTCACACTGCTGTGTTCACCTTTGAGTGGGGCCTTTGTTTTAGCTTTCTTTGCATACTCACAAACCAAAAAGGACACACTCCCCTAGTCTGAGCCCATAAAAGCCCCAGATTCAGTCAGGAGGGAAACTACCTGACTGCAGGGGGTAGGGGACCACACCCCCATGTCCCCTCTTTGCTGAGAGCTGTTGCGTGATTCAACAAAATTTTTCTCTGCCCATCTTTACTCTTCAATTGTCAGCATATCCTCATTCTTCTTGGACTTGGAACAAGAGCCGGGGAACCGCCAAATATAGCTACAAGCTATAGCACAGGCAGGCCGAGTGGATGGTGTGCCTCCAGTGGTTGGCCTGGGGCTGAGTGTGAGTCCTGGGTTGGGGGACGTCACTGGGCAAAGTGACTGAGAAAAATCCTGTATCAATAGGCTCTGAGAAATTCCACTGTATAGTAATTCAAGAACAGGGAAAAAGCAATGTCTTAATACTATTATGATTATAATTTTGACCCTAAAGACCCTCTAAGATGGCATTTGGGACTCCCAGGAGTTCCTGAACTACAATTTAAGAATGGTGAACTGGGTTAAATTCATACAGTTAAATTCAGATGCTCCCCTCTGATAAACCTGACCAAACTAAAGTGCCACAATAATAAAATATTTGCTGTGCTGGGGACATGGGGTACTGGCAGAGGAGAGAGCCTAGAGGCACCTGAGTCTCCTAAGACTTGGAGCTCAGGTTATCCAGGTCCCGTAGCAACTGATTCCTGCCAAGGTCCTTTTTGGGACTTTGACCTCATGGACTCCATGATGATGGAGACTCATTATCAAGTCAATTGGGATGAATATAAGACATACTGTTTTTAACGTAATTAAAGTCCTGGGGAGCAAAGAATTTGATGTGAACTTCAGATTCATAGAGAAGGAAGGTTTGTTTTGGAAAATGTAGCAGGACCCAAGCTGCTGAAAGAAGTATTTTCTGATTTTAGAAAGCCGGCAAGGCTAAAGACCTTATTTGCTTGATACACTGGACTAAAATAAACATTTTTTTTTTTTTTTTTTAAGTTGAGAGATCTCTGCAGCATGCTAAATAATTCTTGGGACACTATTAGCCCAGTTGGAGATTTCTGCCAAAGAATGTAGTTGAGACTGTTAGCAAAGGGAGAGCAGACTAATTATCTTCCAGGTAAAATTTTGAGGACTTTAGAGAGTTACTAGCAGACTAGCTTTGAGTAAGGGTATCACTTGGTGATAATATGTATGTATTAAGAGTGTTTCAAATGTGGAGAGTCAGACCATTTAAAAATTTTAAAACAAATAATTATGTGGAGGAAGACAATATGTAAAGATACTTCATAGGATGTGGTCAGAGAGCTAGTCATGGATACATTAGCATTATGTGAGCAGCAGAGAAGGACAACTAATATAGTTAAACTGACAACACCTCCAGCTTCATGAAATATATCATCGAGATGGGATTAGACGTGTATGAGATTTATGGAGGCCAGGAGGAAAAGGCCTAAGCAGGATAGAGACAGGGTACGGGAGAAGGTGGGAAGAGGCTTCAGACCATGATGCAGCTCTGACCCCAGCAAAGGAGAGAAGGAAGGAAGATTGTGTGGAAAGGAACTAAGGCTGAGCACATTTTCAAGAAAACGATAGCTAGGCTGATGCGAGCTCTTGAGTTACAGTCATCCCTTGGAGGAATCGCGCATCCGGCAGGAATGGACCTACATTAGTGCTCCAGCTTTGCTCACTCATTGACTGGGCGCAGCCTGAGGGAAGCACGGCTCCCCCACAAACAAGGTGATGGGCATAGAGGCTCTCCTAGCAGTGGCTGCAGCCATCTGTCAGTGATGCTTTCCCAAAGAAGACATCTGAAAGATAAATTTTCATGGCCACTATACGAGACTTCAAGAAAAAGTTCAAGGGAAGAGAAAGAGTCAGAGACCGGGCACGTTGGCTCACGCCTGTAATCCCAGCACTTAGGGAGGCTGAGGCGGGCAGATCACGAGGTCAGGAGTTCGAGACCAGCCTGGCCAACGTAGTGAAACCCCGTCTCTACTAAAAATACAAAAATTTAGTCGTGTGTGGTGGTGGGCACCTGTAATCCCAGCTACTTAGGAGGCTGAGGCATGAGAAATGCTTGAACCCGGAGGTGGAGATTGCAGTGAGCCAAGATTGTGCCATTGCACTCCAGCAGGGGTGACGGTGTAAGACTCTGTCTCAATAAAAAATAAAGAAAAAAAGAGTAAGAAATGCCTCTGGCAAGGTAAAATAGGAAGAAAAATGCAAAGGAAAAATAAAGTAAATTGAATAATAAATTAGTTATAGTTGCAGGGCTGAAAAGGAGCCTCCTAGGAATTAAATATTTCATCTTTTATTTTTTTTTTCTGCAAGGAAGTTCCTGATGGTATACAAATAAAATTCAATGAGTATTGCTCCTTGAATTTGACAGATCTTCAATATTTCTTAAACTTGGTGGTACACAGAATCACTTGGGTTATTAATAAACTAGATTTCTAGGCCTCTCAGTGACCTACTAAATTAGACTCTATAAGAGCTAAAATTGCTAAAATTAAGACTTTACACTGTGCAGCATCTCATACGATTCTTATTCAGCCAGCGTGGCACTGTTAGCTAACTGATATTCGGTAACTTAATGACCTAGTACAGCTGCTTCCAAAGACTGGCAGTCACCTGAGTAAGGGGAGCAAGACACATGAGCAGTAGATTCTAATTTAAACAGTTTGGCCCAGTGCGATGGCTCACGCCTGTAATCCCAGCACTTTGGGAGGTCGAGGTGGGTGGATCACCTGAGGTCAGGAGTTCGAGACCAGCCTGAACAACATGGCAAAACCCCGTCTCTACTAAAAATACAAAGTTAGCCAGGCATGATGGCGGGCGCCTGTAATCTCAGCTACTAGGGAGGCTGAGGCAGGAGAATTGCTTGAACCCAGGAGGCAGAGGTTGCAGTGAGCCAAGATCGTGCCGCTGCACTCCAGCCTGGGCAACAAGAAGGAAACTCCATCTCAAAATACAAAAAAAAAAAAAAAAAAAAAGTTTGAGTAAGTCCTCAGCATCTTAAATGTCTTAACAATCTTCTCAGGGGATTCTAATGGGCAGCAAAGTTTACAAACCACTAGTGTAGTCCAGAGGTTTCAAGATAGGATAGATAAGACTATCTATAATATGTATACAGAATATATAAACAAATTCTATTTATTTTTATCTGATTCTTTAAAAAGTATCATTTTGGGGGTATAATTTATCATGTATGTATTAAATGTATAAATGTTAAATATGCACATGTTGGATATGTACATTTAAAGTTTTTGCTATTAGGGTATATGAAAAAACTGTGGATTCCATTGGACCCGTTAACTATTACTGTTATGGAAGCAGGATCAGCCTCAAATTAAAGAAAAGGAAATTCCTATTAATTCTAAATCAAATGGCCCTAAAAAGTTGAAGGAGACTGGTAATTGGTGTCTCTCATTACTACTGGCCAATAGAATAATGATTACTTATTTATTCAGATGCTCATTAAAAGAGTAGTGCTGCCAAATCAGAAGAAATTGAAAAATGGTTTAGTGAAGCCCTAGAGTATGTTGGAAAGCTATTGATTTTAGAATATTTAATAAATTATTGTAAAGTTGGAGCTTTTACATGTTTATTGATAAGGAAAAGAGATTAGAGATACCTGTCTTTAAAGACAAGGACTTGAATATCTCTATAGGAGGAAAGGTTTCAGAGGCTGAGGAAGTGTATTCAGGGTTCTCCATGGGGACAGAACTAGTAGGATATATCTATATATAAAAGGCAGTTTATTAGGGAGAATTTGCTCACATGATTACAAGGCCAAGTCCCATGATAGGCTGTCTAGAAGCTGGGGAAGAAAAAAGCTGGCAGTGGCTCAGTCAGAGTCCAAAAGCCTCAAAAGCAGGGAAGCCTACAGTGCAGCCTTCAGTCTGTGACTGAAGGCCCAAGAGCCCCTGGTAAGCCACTGATACAAGTCCCAGAGTCCAAAGGCTGAAGGGATCTGATGTCAAAGGGCAGGAGGAGTGGAAGGAAGCATCCAGCACGGGAGGAAGACGAAGGGCAGAAAACTCAGCTAGCAAGGTTATACCACCTTCTTCCATCTGCTTTGTGCTGGCCACACTTGCAGCTGATTAGAGGGTGCCCACCCACATGTGAACTGGGTCTTCCTCTCCCAGTCCACCCACTCAGATGTCAGTCTTCTCTGAACACCCTCACAGACATACCCAGAAACAATACTTTAGCAGCTATGTAAGCATCCTCCAATCCAATCAAGTTGACACCTAATATTAATCATCACATTTTATAATTTAAAAACACTAAAGGAGAAAGAGATAAAGATTAATTACAAGATCATATAGGAAGAGCAACAGAAACACACAAAGGAAAATTATGAAATAATCTGAGGCAAAGGTGTTAAAAAAGTGAGTGGAGTGATGAAGGAAAGATTAAAGTAAATCTCAGATTACTAAGTAAATAACATATGAACATGCCACAATTAAATAAGCATTTGTGACGCAGAAGCAACAAATGAAAAGTTAAACCAATTTAATGTCTTCTAAAGAAGAGATGCTCTATGTAATTTTTAAAGAAAGGAGATATTTTAGTCCATTTTATGCTGCTATAACAGGATACCTGGCAGTTGGTAATTTATAATGAACAGAAATTTATTTGACTCATGGTTCTGGAGGCTGAGAAGTCCAAGATTTGAGGGGGCCACATCTGGTGAGGGCCTTCTTGCTGTGTCATCATAAGATGAGAGGTATCACATAGAGAGAGACGAGGGGGTAAAGGGGGCCAAACTCAGCCTTTTAAACAGAAACACACTCCCAAAATACAGCATTAATTCATTTATCAGGACAGAGCCCTCATATCCTAATCATCTATTAAAGGCCCTACCTCCCACTGCTGTTGCATTAGGGATTAAGTTGACAGAGTCCTAATATCCTAATCATCTCTTAAAGGCCCCACCTCCCAACGCTGTTGCATTAGGGATTAAGTTTCCACAATGACCACTGGGGACACATTCAAACCATAGCAGGAGGCAATATAGAGAGAAAAACATTTAGCTCTGAAACTCAACCTGGAATCCTTGGGAGTGTCAGGGGGAGAAATACATACTTGAAAGTTTTCAGTGTAAAAATGACAATGTGAATTTTTTTTTAAAAGTTGTAAAGTTTGGATGGGCCAGTGAATGATTATCTTTATGAACAGATGGAGGAAAATTGGGTTTATTGAAATGTGTGGCTATCATTGAAGCAATTGGGAAAAGAAAAAAGTTTTTCAAGAATTGGTTGGTCTTCCTATGTCATGAAAAGTTGATTTTGAAACTTTATCAGCTTCAGAAAACACATTTCTGATTATGGCATGTTCCATCTCCAGTGCCTTCAATGGCCCTCAGTTGCCTGAGCCTGGCCTTCAAGGCCTTCCATGGAGTGCCCCTTACTACTGTAGCCTCATGTGTGTGACCCTCCCCTAACACACCTCTGAAGGACCTGGAAGTAAAACACAACAACTTGTGTAACAATAGGCTGGAGTTGAGTTTTGGAATTTTCCAAAACAATGAAAATCCAGATTATCTATGTGACAAACTTTTTATGTATGAGGCTTTTTGTGGTCAGATAATCTGTCAACAATAAATCATATAGACCAATTTTCTAGAAAATTATTTAACTGCTGAGAAATCAATTGTCTCTTTTGTAAGACTGTTAAGGTTACTTGAATTTTAATTAGTTATATAAAAGATCTAACATATAGGTGGTTTTCAAGAAATCTTAGGTCCTGTTTGGTTATCTATTGCTTTAGAACAAACCAAACTAGAACTTAGTCGCTTGAAACAATAATAATATTTATTTTGCTCCTGTATCTCAATCTGGGTAAGACTCAACAAAGTCAGCTCTTTGTTCCGTATGGCGTAACCAGGAGTGGCCTAAAGTTTAGGGGCTGGAATTGTCTGAAGGCTCATTCACTTATATACCTGGTGGTTGATGCTAAACTTCACCTGCGGTACTAAGCAGGACTGTTCTCTGGCAAACCTCCATTTGACCTCTTGATGTGGCTTGAGTTCCTCACAGCATGGAGGCTGAGTTCTAAGGGTAAACATCCAGAAAGAGAGAGAAAGCTAGGTGGAAGCTCTTCCACCGTATTTAGCCTACCCTTGGATGTCACACAGCATCACTTCAGTCTCATTCTATTCCTTAGAGAGAAGCCACCAAGGCTAACCCATATCTAAGTGGAATGGAAGTAGTCTGTACCTTTTAGTGAGAGGATTATCAAAATTGTTGTGTTTTAAAAGTGCTGCAGTTCCCTTTATTTCCTTATGCACCATATTTGAATAGGCTTCACAAGAAGTGACCTTCTCTGGGTAGAGAAATTTTATAGTGCTCCATAAAACTAACGAAATTACTTTCAAACACAAGTAACGGAAAAAAACAAATTCAAATACAGTGGTTCATAACTAGACATAGCTGTGCTCTTAGTTATTTTATATAGTAGCAACTATAGAGAATATAAACATTCCATCTTTCTTCTTTCAGCTTAGGGCATCCAATGACAATGACTTTTACATTCTCACTGTGTTGAATTCATAGGATTTGAGTAAGGAGAATTTGGGATAAATAGCAGATTGTCCATATCCATAAATCTTGGTTGAGGACTTCCGATCTCTGGTTTTAGTTTTACCTCCATAACTGTCATCGTTGAACATCTTTGCTTTTGTGTCCCTAAAACCTGACTGGCTTGAGCAGAAAATTGTGCTATCCATTGTGCAACTGAGCCACCCTGGAGCAGAAAATTAGGTGTGAAACAGTGTAAGCTCTGATGTTCTAAACCCAGGAAACTACTGTTGTGTCCCATTGATTGGATTCCTGAATATAGATCACATGGTCTATTTAACAGAACTAAAATGTCATCTTGTAGTAATCCACCATAAGGATTTTATTTAGTTATTTAGAGACAGGGGTCTTGCTCTGCTGTCCAGGGTGGAGTGCAGTGGCACAATCGTAGCTCACTCTCAAACCTCCAGGCTCAAACGATCTTCCCATCTTAGCTTCCCAAGTAGCTGGGATGACAGATGTGCACCACCATGCTCAGTGATCCACCATGGATGTTGCAAGCTAATAAAATATGGCCTTCATGATCCATCATAGTATTATTTTCTTCGGATTTATCAAAATGATCTCTCAATGATGGGTGTTGATATACACTCAAGAAAATATTAACCATGCATGGCAGTGTGTGCCTGTAGTTCCAGCTACTTGGGAAGCTGAATCAGGAGGATTGCTTTAGCCCAGGAGTTTGAAGCCATATGAGCTGTCATTCTGCCACTGTACTCCGGCCTGGGCAAAAGAGTGAGACCTTGTCTCAATAAAAAGAAAAGAAAAGAAAAGAAATCCTTATCTTCATTTAAAATATATATGCATATAGGAATCAAGTTCTAAGGGTGTTTTATTTTTTCTTGAAAACCTTTAATTGTTTGGAATCCAGATACTTCATAATCTCATCTCCAACTTAGACAAATAATTTAACTATAAAAAATAAGGAATGAGTTTTCTTAAAAACAAGGGCAAGAAATAAAACTGTATGGCCTTTTGTTACATAGCATTGGGCAATATTTTAGTTTTTAATTAATTTTATCACCTTTCTTGGTTTTTTAATTGCATATTTTTGTTTGTTTTTTTCTTTATTTCGTCTAAAAAAACGAAATACACATGCAGAACATGCAGGTTTGTTATATAGGCATATGTGAGCTGCGGTGGTTTGCTGCATTTATTGACTCATCCTCTAAATCCCCTCCTCTCACTCCACACCCCCAAACAGGCCCTGGTGTATGTTGTTACCCTCTCTGTGTCCATCTTTTCTCATTGTTCAGCTCCCACTTATGAGTGAGAACATGCAGTGTTTGGTTTTCTGTTCCTGTGTTAGTTTGCTGGGATGATGGCTTCCAGTTTCATCCATGTCCCTGCAAAAGACATGATCTCATTCATTTTTATGTCTGGATAGTATTCCATGGTGTATATGTACCGTATTTTCTTTATTCAGTCTATTATTGATGGGCATTTGGGTTGGTTGTATGTCCTTGCTATTGTAAATAGTCCTGCAATAAACATACGTGTGCATGTGTGCTTATAATAGAATAATTTATATTCATTTGGGTATATACCCAGTAATGGAATTGCTGGGTCAAATGGTATTTCTGGTTCTAAATCCTTGAGAAATCACTATACTGTCTTCCACAATGGTTGAACTAATTTATATTCCCACCAACAGTGTAAAAGCGTTCCTATTTCTCCACAGCCTCGCCAGCATCTATTGTTTCCTGACTTTATAATAATCGCCATTCTGACTGGAGTGAGATGGTATCTCATTGTGGTTTTGATTTGCATTTCTCTGATGATCAGTAATGTTGAGCTTTTTTTCATATGTTTCTTAGCAGCATAAATGTCTTCTTTTGAGAAGTGTCTGTTCCTATCCTTTGCCCACTTTTTGATAGTGTTGTTTGCTTTTTTCTTATAAATTTGTTTAAGCTCCTTGTAAATTTTGGATATTAGACTTCTGTCAGATGGGTAGATTGCAAAAATTTTCTCCCATTCTGAAGGTTGTCTATTCACTCTGATGATAGTTTCTTTTGCTATACAGAAGCTCGTTAGTTTAATTAGATCCCATTTGTCAATTTTGGCTTTTGTTGCAATTGCTTTTGGCATTTTTGTAATGAAGTCTTTGCCCATGCCTATGTCCTAAATGGTATTGCCTAGGTTTTCTTCTAGGGCTTTTATGGTTTTGAGTTTTATATTTAAGTCTTTAATCCCTCTTTGGTTAATTTTTGTATAAGATATAAGGAAGGGGTCCAGTTTCAGTTTTCTGCATATGGCTAGCCAGTTTTCCCAGCACCATTTACTGAATAGGAGATCCTTTCCCCATTGTTTGTTTTTGTCAGGTTTGTCGAAGATCAGATGGTTGTAGATATGTGGTGTTACGTCTGAGGTTTCTGTTCTGTTCCCTTGATCTGTATATCTGTTTTGGTACCAGTATCATGCTGTTTTGGTTACTATAGACTTGTAGTATAGTTTGAAGTCAAGGGTGATGCCTCCAGCTTTGCTTTTTTTTTTTTTTTTTTTTTTTGCTTAGGATTGTCTTGGCAATGTGGGCTTTTTTTTGGTTCCTTGCAAAATTTAAAGTAGTTTTTTCTAATTCTGCGGTGAAAGCCTCTGGTAGCTTGATGGGAATAGCATTGAATCTATAAATTACTTTGGGAAGTATGGTTAATTTCATAATATTGATTCTTCCTATCCATGAGCATGGAATGTTTTTCCATTTGTTTGTGTCCTCTTTTATTTCCTTGAGCAGTGGTTTGTAGTTCTCCTTGAAGAGGACCTTCGTGTCCCTTGTAAGTTGTATTCCTAAGTGTTTTACTCTGTTTGTAGCAATTGTGAATGGGAGTTCATTCATGATTTGGCCCTCTGCTTGTCTATTGTTGTTGTATAGGAATGCTTGTGATTTTTGCACATTGATTTTGTATACTGAGACTTTGCTGAAGTTGCTTATCAGCTTAATGAGTTTTGAGGCTGAGATGATGGAGTTCTCTAAATATACAACCATGTCATCTGCAAACAGAGATAATTTGACTTCCTTGCTTCCTATTTGAATACCCTTTATTTATTTCTCTTGCCTGATCGCCCTGGCCAGAACTTCCAGTACTCTGTTGAATAGGAGTGGTGAGAGAGGGCATCCCTGTCTTGTGTGCCAGTTTTCAAAGGGAATGCTTCCAGTTTTTGCCCATTCAGTATGATACTGGCTGCAGGTTTGTCATAAATAGCTCTTATTATTTTGAGATATGTTTGTTCTGTCAATATCTAGTTTATTGAGAGTTTTTAACATGAAAGGATGTTGAATTTTATCGAAGACCTTTTCTGCATCTATTGAGGTAATCATATGGCTTTTGTCCTTGGTTCTGTTTATGTGATGGATTATGTTTATTGATTTGTGCATTTTGAACCAACCTTGCACCCAGGGATGAAACCAATTTGATCATGGTGGATAAATTTTTTGATGTCCTGGTGGATTTGGTTTGCTAGTATTTTATTGAGGATTTTTGCCTTGATGTTCATCAGGGATATTGGCCTGAAGATTTGTTTTTTTGTTGTGTCTCTGCCAGGTTTTGGTATCAAGATGATGATGGCTTCATAAAATGAGTTAAGAAGGAGTCTCTTCTTTTCAATTGTTTGAAATAGTTTCAGAAGGAATGGTACCAGCTCCTGTTTGTATTTCTGGTAGGATTCAACTGTGAATCCTTCTGGTCCTGAGCTTTTTTGGTTGGTAGGTTATTAATTATTGCCTCAATTTCAGAATTTGTTATTGATCTATTCAGGGGTTCGACTTCTTCCTGGTTTAGTTTTGGGAGGATGTGTGTGTCCAGGAATTTATAAATTTCTTCTAGATTTTCTAGTTTATTTGCGTAGAGTGTTTATAGTATTCTTTGATGGTAGTTTGTATTTCTGTGGGATCAGTGGTGATATCCCCTTTATCATTTTTTATTGTGTCTATTTGGTTCTTCTCTCTTTTCTTCTTTATTAGTCTAGCTAGAGATCTATCTATTTTGTTAATTTTTTCAAAAAACCAGCTCCTGGATTCTTTGATTTTTTTTTTTTTTTTTTTTTTTGGAGGGTTTTTCATGTCTCTATCTCCTTCAATTCTTCTTTGATCTTGATTCACTCCTGCGCCTGGAGATGTCACTGAAGGAGGCTGGAGAACAGCAAAGATGGGTGTCTGCTCCTTCTTCTGGAACCTCTGACCTTGAGGGTCACCAACCTGATGCCAGTAGGAGTGCTCCTGTATAGGGTGTATGACAACCCCTGTTGGAGGGGCTCACCCACTAGGGTGGCACAGAAGACAGTACCTATTTAACAAAGCACTTTGTCACTTGGTGGAGGGGGTGTGCTTCTCTCAGGGGAACCCACTTTTCTGGGCTGCCTTGATTCCTTAGAACTACCAGGAGGAAAGGCTAAGTCTGCTTTTCTGCAGAGACTGCGGCCAATCCCTCCCATTATGGACTCAGGCACAGAGAGATCTGGGTTCTGTCTCTGAGCCTCTGGCTGGAGTTATTGATGAGTTCCTGGAGGAAAGTCCCACCCAATGAGGAAGGATGGGTCAGGACCAGGTCTGAAGAGGCACTCTGGCTGCAGACTGCCACAGCTGGTGTGTTGGGTTATGGGGGACAATTCTGGGGACTAAGCTGTCCAGACTCCCTGGTTACAGCAGGGGAACAGCACAACCTAAAGCTATAGAGAAGGATGCTGCCCCTTCCCCACCCAGGGAGCTTAGTGTGTTAGGCAGTTGCAAGTCCCAGTGATGGCTGCTGCCCCTCCCCTAAGTAGCCCAAATGGCTTAGACAGCAGGCACCCTCAGCGCAGGCGTGCTGCTCGCTCCTACCCCCAGAATTTTGGTAGACTTAAGCGGATTCCAGCTGAAAGGCTGTTGAGAATCTGTGCATTCTAGGGTTGGAATGCTAGGCCCCGGTTGGGTGGGTTTGCGAGTGGGATCTTCCAATCCATGGGTTGCACAGTTCTGTGGAAAAAGCACGGTTTCCCTGACTGGGTTGCATGCTCTCTCACTGCCTCCCTTGGCTGGGGGAAGGGGACTCCCCTACCCCTGCCCCCTGCCATGACTCTCTGGTGGGCCGCCACACCACAGTGCTCTTCCTTCTCTCTCTGGGTTATGCCAGCCTCCTAGTCAGTTCTGATGAGAGAACCTGGATACCTTGGTTGCCAGTGAAGGATTCACATGCTTATAATGGTTTTTTCGATGGGAGCCTCTGTACACCACTGTTTCTAGTCAGCCATTTTGACACTGCCCCCAACAATATTTTTGTTTTTTTACTTACAAATTACAATATACACCCTTAATTTATTACAGCTATTTTAAATTACTATTATATCACTTTAAGAACAATGTAAGAACTATATAATTCCATTTATTTCCTTCTATACATTGTGCTATTTTTGCCACATACATCTGTATATCTTATAAACTTCATGGTACATTGTTAATTTTATTGCTTAATCAGTAAAGTGAATACGTTTACAAATGGTACTGTATATTCATTTCTTGGGGTCTTCCTTCCTAAAGGTCCAAGCTTCCATCTGGAATAATTTCTGTTCATTCTGAAATTCCTTTAGTATTTCTTGTAGTGCAGGTCTGCTGGTGACAAACTGCCTCAGATTTTGTTCATCTAAAAATGAATTTATTTTGTTTCCAATTTTGAAGGACTTTTTGGATAATTATAGAATTTTAGGTTGAATTTTGTTGTTGTTGTTGTTGTTGCAGAAGTTAAAGACATTAAGTCTTCTGGCTTCCATTTTTTATGATGACAAGACAGTAAGCTTTAATTCTTTTTATTGTTCCCCCAAAATAAATATGACTCTTTATTTCTTTTTAGAAGTTGTGACTATTATATGCCTCAGTACAGTTTTCCTAGTATTTGTCCTGCATGAGATTCTCTGAGCCTCTTGTGTCTGTGGGTTAATGTCTTTCATTGACTTTGAAAAAAATTCTGGTCATTATCTCTTTGAACAATTCTTCTGCCTGATTTTCTTTCTTCTCTGTCTGGGACCCAAACTGCATACATATTAGGCCATTTGTTAGTGTGGCACATGTCTTCAAAGCTCTTTTTTCATTCTTTTTAAAATTTGGTGGTTCAATTTATATCATTTCTATTGAGCTAAGAGTTCTCTGATACTTTCTTTTACTAAATTTACACTACTGTTAAGCCTATCCAAAAATCTTTAATTTAGATAATGTATTTTTTACTTCTAGAATTTTTATTTGGCTCTAGTCTTCATTTCTATGCTGAAATTCTCCATCTTTTTCTCTAAATTCTTTAAAATGTTATGATTTATTTAAAAACCTTGTATGTTAATTCTATATGTGTAGCTTTGCTTCTATTGAATATATACATATATATACACATATATGTGTGTATATATAATTTTGATTATGGGTCAAATTCTCCTATTTCCTTGCATATGTCATTGTTAAAATTGCATGGCATATATTATGTTTAGGAGGCTTGTAGAGACTAAACTAAGTTTTCTTTTCCCCAGAGAGGGCTTACTCTTTCCTCTATTAGATAGCTAGACAGAGATCCCTTTGATCCAATCTGCACCTGAGCTACATCTGAGGTTGGGTTGCCACTTTACAAAGTACAGTGCACCTCTTGTGTTAAATGGCTTGAGGTTAAGGTCTGTTCTGAGTGTACTACAAACATTGCTCTATAGTGGGACTTAGGAATATAAGCACCACCAGGGCTGCAGGAAATAATTCTTTGTTGTCCAGCACAGCACTGTGCATCCTGAACTACTGCAGGCTTATAGGGGAGAATCAGTGGCAGCTGGAAGGAACTGTTTCTGATGTTGGAATTGCTGCAGATTCCAATCTTTCAAGCAGGTTCATGTGATTGTTAAAAGTTTTGCTAATTTCTCCTTGTTCCAGCATACCACCCCTCTCTTCCCCTGACCTATGGCTGGCAAGATACTATACTTACCTTTGACCAGGCCTGGCACTTGTATCAATGGAAGAAAGTAGTACTGACCTCAGGTCACTGACCAAGGGCTTATCATTTTCTGAAATTCAGTATCTTAAGGTTTCTTTGATCACACAACTTTTCATTGGCTCAAAAGATAAAATAAAATAAAATAAAACAAAATAAAATCTCTTTCTCTCTAGACATATATAGATATCAATGGTCTGTTGTTACTGTCTATATCCTTGAACTCAATTTCAATAGAACAATTTAACAGAGAAACAGAGAAAATATTAATGAATGGTTTTCAATCTTTCTCATTTTGGGTCCATTTGAATCATTAATGATAGTACTCTCATCTCACTTGCTTTTTTTTGTAGACCTTTTTTGATTACCTAAATACCCTAGATAAAATACTTCTAGAAATATTTTTGAATTAGAGATTGTAAAGAAAATTTTTGCTAGCAATATTCATTTTCAAAGCTTTTTCCTTTGGTACTCCACTGGTATTTATGGGTCTTTGGAGTCCCTATGCTACAATTTGAAAACTATTTTCAGGGGGAAAAAAATTAAACTTGACTCTAGCATTTAAGCATAACTAAAATCTATACAATCAGAATTAAAAGAGGAACAACTTTAGGGAAGTCATAATATTCAAAATACTTCAAAAGTAATCTGCTGATAAGTTCCTGTCTGTGTACAAAACCTCTGGATCCCAAATACTTTTCATTTTAATCTACTAGAAAAATACATAAAAACATCCTCACACTATTCATGAGTTAGACTCAAATTATAGCAACTAAGAGAAGATTAATTTTTTTTCCCCAGTATAGCTAATTTGGAAGATTTGGAAGTTACACCATAGGTTTCTTCTTTAAGCAATTTTTATTTTTTAAATGAAACCCTAGCTAAATTATAGTATATTTGTTGCTTACAGAAAAATTATATAATAAAACTATTGATAACATCTGAGTTCTCTGCAGGGCAAGGGACTGCGCAGTAGTAACACAGCTTTCCAAGTTCACTTTGTTCCTTTTGCATTATTTAATTATCTTCTGAACTTTAATACTCTAGCCAGCAATTATTGTTCTATGCCAGATAAAAATTGTTCGTGAACCAACCGGAAAAAACTCCCACATGCCTAAATCTTGCCAAATTACAACAAAGCTGTCTCAGAATAAGAGCAGCTGAGAACTCTACCAACTCTCAGTAGAGCAGAGTGCTTGCGCCCACTTCTGCATATCACAATAGCAACTTCATTTTTTCATATATTTTCTGGATTCCTGTATGTATGCTTGGAATAAAGACTCTAGCCTGGCTTTTTCTTGGGTTTGATGAAAAGTTAAGTGGTGTAGATCAAAACCTCAATAGAAGGCCTTGGGAAGGAACACAATGGATTTTCCCTGGAAATTCCAGAATGTATTGCCTGAAGGTTATGCTGTAGATCTCCAGAGCAAGAGAAAATAATTTCTTTTGTTATTCAATTTCATTTTAAATTGACAAATTAAAATGAAATTATATGAAATAATTGCATATATTTATGAAGTACAACAGGAAGTGTTGATATACATTTACAATATGGAATGGAATGATAAATCAGGCTAGTTAGCAAATCTATCACCTCATATACTTACCATTTTTTTATGGTAAAAACATTTAAAATCTACTCTTTTAGCAATTTGGAAATATACAACCCATCATTATTTATTATAGTCACCATTTGATGAGTACTTGACTCGTGGGTGAGTGAGCAATTGGGTGAATCCTCTTAGCCTAAGGAAACAGAATTTTTCCATGAGTTACTTTTCCAGCTTGATTTCTATGTGATGATTATACCCCCTAGTATTTTAAACAGACATAGATACTGAGTTATGAACAAAATGAATATTAAACAGACTCTGGTTTTTATCACATGGCTACATATTATTTTCTCATTCTCTTCTTTACTGGTGAACAGAGAGAATGCTTGGAGGCAAAAGAATGAAGTTGTGATGATTTTGTATATTAAACAGCTTGCTTTCTCACTGCTATACTTCATACAATTATATGTGTAACTAGTTAGGGATGTATGGATTTAGGCCACTATTACTATGGAAACCATGGCCATGGACCCTAGCCTTGGATTTCCAAAGTACTTTACTGTGTTTTTTTTCTTTTTCTTTTTCTTTTTCTTTTTTTTAAGGCTGCAGATGGCACTCCAGTAAAAAGCTTAAAAAATAGAGCAGAAAATGTTTTTCCCCCCATTTGAGGAACTAGAGTAAACTTTTGCTGTAATTATTTGCCCTAAACTGTAATGCAATATTCTAGTTTGTCCTAATTGGTCTGAACTTGAATAAGTAGTCACTGTATCTACTTGCTACAAAGTATTTGTATTAAGATCTGAAGAATAACTGTGGCATATTTCAAAAGATCAATATATTTTCTAAGAACAAAACTTAAAGTGCAGTGTCTGATCAAAGCAGAACAAAGAACTGTAAAGTAAATCCAGAGGCAACCTCCTTACATTTAAAAAAATTTATATTTGAAATCACAAGAATTTTTTCTTCCTTTCTTTCTCCTCTTACTTAAAAAAAAATTCTTAGCAAAATAGTGCCCTGAAAATAATAGCTTAACTGCATTGAACACTTGTTATGTGTCATGTACTTTGTTTATATTAATTTATTAAAATTTTACAAGGCATTATGAGGTAGAAACTGCAACTTTTTCTATTTTACAATTGAGGAGACTGAAGCTCAATGACTTGAGCAAGAATTCAAATCCAGGCAATCTGGCTTCCAAGATCACGCTTCTGGACTTCCATCTGTATGCATGGTGTTCCTCACAGTGCATATTTTTTTAATTTCTAGTATGATAAACAAAAAGACAAGTTTTGGAAATTATTTCCCCTAAGACCTCCAGAAGTAACAGAAGGCACATTCATGAACATCAAGGCAAATAACAACTGGAGACAATCCAGTTACTCACATAACATCCTTTTAGATCTGAGTCTAAAGTAGTTGAACATTTCCTGACTGGCTTTTTCCCCATTTTTCCTCATTCCCAATCATCCCATTTAGTTATGAAAATACTTCATTGGTAGTAGTGGCCAAACAGGCAAATATCTATTCAGTAATTAGATGAATAAATGAGGTGTTTTTTAGAATAATAGAATAAGTGCCGGACAGTTCTCTGATGACCTTGGACAAGCCCAGTTCTCTCCACTTCTCTTGCTTGCAGTTCTCAAGAATGTCTGCAGAATGTGCTGGGACTGCAACATTTTGAGACAGGGAGAACCTGCCTGGAACAGCCCAAGCCTTGTTCCCATTCCTCCCAGGCAATATAATACCTTGAGTTAGGGAGGAACTATTCTGGACAGCCTGGGCTTTGTTCCTCCCTCCTCTGGACACAATATGCCTTCAAAGCTTTACCCAATGGGTCACATTACTTCTGAGATAAGTCACCCAAAGCAGGCTGCCTTTTGGCATCCTTCGGCTGCGGTGCAGGAAGTATGTGCAGTCAAGACTACTTCTGCCCCTGCAGCTTTGCTGAGCCTTGGAGGACTGGCTGACGATGGATCCTAGGCTCCTTTTGTCCCTTGCTGTCTATCTGTAGTAATCAACCTGCTTTATGTAACTTGTGTTGTTTGTGAGTATGCTGTCTCTCACTGGACTCTTCTAAGTGGGTAACCAGTACACGGTGAAACTGCTTCACAATAAGAAATTCAGAACAAGGTCAATTGTAGAGAAGTCAGCCAAAGGTCGGATTCTGTTTTAAAATCCTTATTTGAAGGAAGGTTTCAGAAAGTAGCTTTAGATAACCAGGCATGCTTTGATGATTGAGATTTTGGGATTCAGAGACTGCTTCAGACATCCACATGGTGTCACCAGGGAAAAGGCATTAAGCTATTTTGTGAGGAGCATTTTGAGACCTGCTGGCTTGGCACTACTTTGTCATCCTTGCGACTAAATATCCGTTTCACGCCTTGAAGCCCATTGAGAGTCTGCCCCATATAAAAATATGTCATAAGCATCTTATCCTCTAAGACTAGAGTTGCAGTTAGGATATTTTGCACATCCTAAAAAGATTGATAGAATTAGAGTAGATTATGAATGTGTGCCTTGAGAACATTTTAATTTCACTGAATCAGATTCAATTTAGCAAAACAACGTGGGCTGAAAATCATTCTGGTAAACTCCTAGATTTAGTGAACAGATAACCCGTCTCGTCAATAGAGCAGGTCTTAACTGTAAATCTTGTGCTTGTAATAAGAGAACTATAGTAAATTCACAGGGCTCAGTAGCTATGGCAACTGCAGATTTCAGTCAATACCCTTTGATCTTCAACATTAGATAGTCATGTCTGATTGCTGCATATAATCCTTTTCCCAAAAGAGGTCAATATGTTCTTTCTGACATTCTTCAAAGTATTCTAGTCCTTAGAAATGCCTAGGGCCTTTCTATTAGTTACTACCATCTTTGATCAATAGTCCTACTTGAAATGTTATGTGATGCTCACACAAACACAAACACACAAGCCTACATAGAAAATGCAACTTGTACATATGTACATTTTCCTTTGCTAAGAGGATGCATTGTTAAATATTTGTACATATAAATGCATATCAAATATATGCAGACAAATATATACTTTATATACTTTGTATTTTATATAAATGCAACCACACTTGAAGATAAAAAGCCAAGGAAAATATTAGTAGTAAGCATTTTTAATAATAAAAAACATATTTTAAATAATGACATCAAAATGATTGGTGGCAATTTAAATACTACTGTCGCTGATATTATTAACTTGAGATTATAGTCAGGCATGGTGTAAAAAAAAAATTACAATGACACTCTTATTTGAATAAGTCTAATGAAGAAAAACAGTGACAATTTAAAAAGAGTAATTTAAGACCCTATCTCAATTTGCTTATTACTCATTCCATTTTTATCTAATTATTCAATAACCATTTTATTGAATTCTCATTTTATGTGAGGCCAATAAAGTAGTCAAGTAAAATGCAGTTTATAATCTCAAGTTTATAAATACCTAGTAAGGTTATAATTATACTCCTAAATTAAATTAGAATACCTATTTAGGGGATACAAGTCACATAAAAAGGTTGTATACAAGAGTGAATGCAAGAATGAGTGCAAATCAATGCTCTGGTTTCCTGGGAAGAGGTGCCTTTTTGCAAGAGAGATCAGAGAAGAAATCATGGAATAGGGAGCATCTATCTGGGCCACAGAGTATGTGTAGAATTTCAGCCGTCTTGGTGTGGAGTAGCAGTGGTCTCAGTGGAGGGGCTAGTGTACATTCAGGTCTTGAGGTGGGAACTCAGCCACCCACTAGAAGAGGGAGGATCTTCCATGAGTGCATGGGGGGCACTTGATGAGGAAATCTTGCCCAATCAAATCACCTAAGAGCATTTTAGAAAAGACGTACCATCACAACAATCAAAAGATAGAAAGCAAACCTGCTTTGGGTTATTTCACTCTAAAATTGAAATTCTAAAATATTCTTTAAAAAATTTATTTCTCATTCTGAAATGTTAAAACATTTTGACAGGTCATATAGAAGAAAAACAATATATTTCTGTCTTTTCCTGGAAATAGATCTTAGAACTAGTGTTTTATTAGAACTCTAGCTCTTTTTTTAACAAGACTATATTTGAATACAGACTTGAAGGAGGCGAGGGAGCAGAGTTTGTGTGTCTTTGGGGAAAACATTCCAGGGGAACTGAGATTGAATGTGCCTGGTATGGTTCAAAGACAGAAGGAGACCAGCAAGACTGAAGCATGGTAAGGGAAGGAGAAGGTAGGCCTTGTAGGGCTTGGTAGGCCATTGTAAAGACCGGCTTTTATTCTGAAAGAACTGCCAGGCTGTCAGAGGACATTGAGAAGAGAACCATGAGCGGGCTTGTGTTTTAACAGGATCATTTTTGCTGCTGTGTTGACAAGCAAGGAGACCAGTTAGGATCTGTTGTGTTGAGCCAGGTGAGAGATGGCTGTGGTATGAATCAGAGTGGTGCTGGAGGGAGGCTTGAGATGGGCTTGCAGAAATTCTGGGTATAGTTTGAAGGAAGAGCTTACTGAATCTGCTGATGAATTAGATAGGGAATGTGTATAAAGTATTCAAGAATAACAATAAGGCTTTTGGCCTGAGCAATTGTAAAGAGGATATTAATAACTGAGAAACTTTAAGAAGGACAAGTGTAGGTGGGCCAGGTTAGTGGAGGAATAATAGAGTTTCAGTTTGGAACATGTGAAATTTGAGATAGTTGTTCATGGAGATAGTCATATGAGGGTTAGGTCTGATCACTAGCAACGTGAAGATTCTTGTTGACCCTGAATAGAGCAATGCTTAGGGTGAACTTAACCTTTGTTAATTTTTAAATTATTAGCTCAGTACCTATCTAGTATTACACAATAGGCAAAACATCAATTTTCGGACTTTTTGAAGCAATATGGCACCCAGAATAAGGGAAGCAGGATATCCAAGTATATCCTGTTGAAGTTGGGCAGTAGCTGGAGCAATTAAATTTTATAGGGGATATTAGTGATCTTGGGGTTGTGGCCTGTGAGAAATGCGAGTGAAATAGTATATTCAGACTGGAAAAGAGTAGATTGTCATAGGTACTTAGTGTCTGAATGGAATTTTATGAGGAAAAAAGTATTTTCCAGAGGGCAAAACTGAAATGAAGGGTGAGAGGTATTAAGATGTGGATATTTTTCTTACCAAGAAATAGTAAAGGGAGTCATGACCTGCCAGAACCTGAGATTTCTGGTGAGTATGCCAGGCAGCAATCATTTTCCTGAGTATTCAATTGTTCATCGATTTACACTTACTGCATAATCTCACCGCATAAATGAGTGATGACTTTCAAAGGCGTTTAAGATCCTTTGGCTTGTGGGTGGAGGCTCATGTGGGTGGGATGTTAGTGAGATCAATACTGTCCAAAACTTGGTTTCAAATGTTTTTTGTAAAGTATTACACTCAGGAGAGGCCCTGTCAAAGTCAGATTGCAAGAAAAGACAAAGGTGGCCCTGAGAGGGAACTCATCATAAAAAAGATAAAGTGTAGCATAGACTCAGTAATAGGGTCTGCATGCTGGAAGGCAATGATAGTTTTAGTTACCCGGCTGTGGTTAATCTTGTATCTTATTCTGACCCAGCCATTCTGGCTGTGTGTTTTGCCCTTAGGAGAAAATGAACGTGTGCGAATCGAAAGAACCATCCTGCCTTAACAATTTTGGTACAGGCTCGCTGAGAGACTGAGAATAACACAGAGGACTGTTTCCCACAAGAAAGACACATGTTTCCAGATTGAGATTCCAGGGAGGGCATCCAGTTCCAAGGATAATAGTGATGGGGCCGAGTTTGAGACTGGAGTTGCTATGGAAACATCCCAAGCAGGTTGGCTAGCTTGGGGAGCAAGGACCGCTGTACACAAGCACCTCTGAAGACTGTCAGGAGTTTTCTATGAAAATTGGACTTCCTGCAGTTGTGTAGGTGAGAGATCGGAAATATTGAGGTTCAGCTATCCGTATCAAAGAACCACATTTTCTGTCACTGGCTGGCATGACTTCTGTAAGAATCTCCAGGACTAATAGAATGAGTAGACTGCCTTGAATGTAATGAGCCCCCCACAGTGTAATACTACTTGTGAGTAGTATTTAAGGAGAGACCAGATGGCTTTATGTCTGTGTATGTTCATATTCTACTAGAAAGCCCGCATATGTGTATGTGTTGCAAATTGTAAAACAAGTTCTGCAATATAAATGCTATTATCACTTGGTATGTGTATGTACGTGCTATGTATGTATGTGGGAAGTCTCGCTGCATGAGGGCTGACTTTCAAAGTCTCCTTTTCACCTCTTTAGAATCTATGGATTTATCAAAATAAAATAGGAAATTTTAATTAAAAAAATTGTGTTCTGATGGGGAGATGTTGGTCAAAGAATACACACTTTCAGTTATAAGAGGCATAAGTTCTGGGGCCTAATGTACAGCATGATAACTATAGTTAATACTGTATTGTATTGATATTTGCTAAGAGAGTAGATATTAAATGTTCTCACCACACACATATACTTATGTGAGGAAATGGATGTGTGAACTAAGTTGGCTGTAGTAATAATTTCACAATATATATGTATATCAAATCATCACATTTTACACCTTAAATTTATACAATTTTATTTATCAATTATACCTCAATAAAGCTGGAAAAAGTTATGTCACACAAGCAGATTTGGTAAACAGTCACAGCTCAAAAATAAGCAGATTGGTATCTGCTCTCTTCCAAGTAGAAAGTTTTATAAATCTCTTATGTCTGCAAATGGTTAATAAATGTTCTTAAAGAATCCAGGACAAACTACTTTTTGATACAATCTTAGATTGAAAAGTTAAGGAAACTGTGAAAAGATGAATCACACGTAGGAAAGAAGTTGAAAAAGGGAGAAACTCTTCTACTACCTGTTCATAAGTAGCCATACAATCTTAATCCAGCTCCTATGCAGCCCTGCCTGACATCTTGACCCTGATTAGTAAGGCAGTGGAGGATGCCTTTGGTAAAATCTGCAATAGGCATGTACACACACACATTATATATGAGTTTATATACAAAGGCATACACACCTATATATATATATGTATATATGACTTTATATTATACAATACACAGAAGCTTATATTTGAATGTTAACATTTGCATTAAGACTGTGAAACAAAATGCATTAAATAACTCAAATAGGCTGGGCATGGTGGCTCACGCCTGTAATCCCAGCACTTTGGGAGGCCGAGACAGGCAGATCACAAGGTCAGGGGTTCGAGACCAGCCTGACCAACATGGTGAAACCCCGTCTCTACTAAAAATACAAAAATTAGCTGGGGTGGTGGCCCATGCCTGTAATCCCAGCTACTCAGGAGGCTGAGGCAGGAGAATTGCTTGAACCTGGGAGGCGGAGGTTGCATTGAGCAGAGATCGCGCCACTGCACTCCAACCTGGGCGACAGAGCGAGACTCCATCTCAAAAAACAAACAAAAAAACTCAAATAGACCTTAAATACTTTATTCAACTGATACACACCAGGGAAAACCTGAAGACCAGGCAACTCTGAGTTGAAGCAGGGTCGAAGTTTTACAGGGTAAGGAGGAGAGGGGAGTATGTATTTTTGTGGTTTGGCTGAGGTAGTGGCTTTCATCTTTAATTGCTGTTAAATTTACCGAGTTCTGGTTTTCTTGCTTCTGGCTCAGGATTGTTGATGTAATCCCACTGGATAGCTGTCAGAGTAGTACTTTCTCAGTGCTGTTCTTGCAAGCCTTGCCATTTACCAGTTAGTCAATTATCAGGGGTAGGTAAGGTAGCAGAAAATAACAACAACAAAGTGTGGGAGGAGAGAAGAAAAAAAGGAGAAAGAGGCACAACTGAAGTCAAAAGGAAACTGGGAATCCTCTAACATGCGTGTTTTAGTCTTTTTACAAAACACAGTATGATTTGTATCTTCTGTTAATGTCCAATAAAGAAGCACAAATACGTAAAGTTATGTGCAGTTTTCTTAAAGATGAAGTAAAATTCTAAAGTGATCTTATAAGTATATAATTTGAATTATTTGCTACTCTACTGCAAATACCTTTCTAAATGAAACAACTGAAGGCCAGTAGAAGGGGTATTACAAATAAAACAAATTATTCCCCCCCCCAACTTTAGTTTAAATGAAAACAAATTATTCTTTCCATGCTGGATTATAATTCCTGCTATACTGCTTTCATCTTTTAAAAAATCCAGGTTCATTGATTTCTTAAATATCGCCATTTTCGTGAATTCTTTTTAAAATGTGACTTATTCCAGCACAAATGCAAATATGCCTAAGAAGGTTAACACACAAACTTCTTAGCAGTCATGACACCCTGCTAAAAATGTATTTACCAAATTGCCATTTTCTAAAATAGGAGATGTTCAGTGTTACTCGTGACCTGGTTACCAGGAGCTGACTTATTCAGATGAGGGTAGAGGAATAGAGAGGATGTGAACTGTAGCAAAGCAGGGAAGAGGGAGCTCTGTGCTGAAAATGATGCTGAAAAGGCACAGACAGAGGAAGGAGATCATTTATAAAATTGTTTTCTTACTTCTCAGGTTGGCCTATAATTTGAATTTTGTCACATTCTACACTTAAAAAAACCCCACAAATACATTCCCTAAGTCTCCCATAACATTAACTACCCTCTTTGGGTAATTAACCCACATGCCACTTGCATCTAACGGACTGCCCTGCTTTGACAGCTGGGAAAAATCACGCCAGCTCTCAGAGGGCTACTTGCTTTATTACCACTTGGTGGCTAAAGCTCCTACCATAGCCATGATTACAAACTTTTTTATTTTTCCCGTTCCAGGCTTGCTCGCACTCTTTGAATTCAACTGGAATCAAACTCTACAACTAGTAAGCACCTTCTTGAGCTAAGTAGGAGAGACCCAAATGTCTAGGTGATAATCTAGACAATTTTACCACCCTTATGAAATAATGTCCAGGGAATATGGATAAGTGAACAGACAGCTACATCAAGCAGTTTAACATACTGACTTCAGACTGTGAGAAGATCCTCTCTGCTTTAGGACCTGAGTTTCCCTCCCCCCTCTGTCCCATTGCAGTTGCTGGTTGTGGATGGCGTGGGGCTTCAGGCATTCCCTGCATGGCAGCTCTGTGGTCCAAGCGGTGCGACCAGGTCCTTTTTAACTGTCAGAAGGGTTCAGACAAATGGGAACTGACAAGTGGTACTAAGATTCTATGACTCTCAAAAATTCAAATTCAGAGAATCCTGTCAAATATCTTCCTCGAATCCCATAGGTGACTGAGGTCCTGAGCCCTCCTCTGCTATGGAAGAGTTTGGAAACAGAGTCCAAATACACTACAGCTTGCTGAAAGCTCATGATTTCTTTTATCCTCTGCCTGTATCAGTAAACCAAAAAGGGGGTTTGATTTGCATTTCCCTATTCCTATATGCTGTCAGTTGAAAAATGTTAAAAATGTGTGGGGCACAGAAACATAAGTAGTTGGAGGCACTCTGAGAATAAGTCCCTGTTTATATGTCTGGTCTCCTACCCTGAAGATATCCTAGTTTTTTTTTTTTTTTTCCTCATTTTTATGTCTTTGTTGGTTCCAATTTATCGCTATGCTTTTGATACTATGCTCAAATTCATTGGGGTGATAGGTATGTCTGGAAATAATATTTTAAAATAAACTTTTGTAGCCACTTTTCTACATAGGTGGAAGGATTTGGTATCATTTTTAACAGTGGAGAAATAAATTTATACTGCTTCTTTTCTCTTATGGTGACTTGTGAGGAGAGAAAAAAATGTAACACGGATGTTCCCTGGGGTCACCTTGCTCCAAGCATCAGGATAAGGTCAGCTCAAACTCTGCCACTGTGTTTTATGGCAAGTCCAATGCCCTCAGGATTTCTGCAAATATATTTGTGCTGCTCACCTCTGACTCCAGTTTCCTGCTGTTGTTGAATTCTCATTACTCTAAGTCTTGAGGCTGCTCCTTTATCTCTGGCCTGGCTTCAAGTCAAATGTGGGAGCATTTCCTCCTTTATTCTGTTTTCTTCTTCTCCCCTGACTATTCACAGGAGGCAGTTGGGAACAGAAGACATTCCCTGATATTTGGGGTTACACACCACATGTAAAAGGGGAAGAGCTTTTACGACACAGATAACTTAAAATTGCATATTATATTTTTCTGCCCTTAAACAGTCCCTTGGCTATATTTTACAAATCAGGCTCTGACCTCTGACTTCCTTGCATGTCCCTTTGTCCTCTTTTTCTGTCCCCACCAATATACACAAATAATTGACTCACTTTAATATGCAGAGAAATGTAACTCTCTTCAACCTAGAATATGGTCTCTCTTAATATATGTTCTGTGTACACTTGAAAAGAATGTGTATTCTGCCACTGTTGGGCACAGTGCTTTACAAATGTCAATGGGATCAAGTTTGACAGTGTTGTTCAAGTCCTATGTGTTCTCATCGTCTTTCATTGCACTTATTCCATCAATTATTGAAAGAATGGAAATGTCTGACTAAAATGTTGGATTTGTTTATTTCTCCTTGCAGTTCTATCCATTTTTGTTTTATGTGTTTTGAAGCTCTTCTAATAAATGTATATATGTTTAAGATTCTTACGTTTGCTTGATTGACCCCTTTATCATTATGAAATAACTTTCTTTAGCCCTGCTAGTATTCTATGCTCTGAGATCTATTTTGGATATCAATATAGCCATTTAATTTTTCTTTTGATTAGTGTTAGCATGTTAAAAAAACTCTTCCATTTTAATATATTTGTATCTTTATATTTAAAAATGGTTTGCTGGCTAGCCATGGTGGCTCATACCTATAATCCCAGTGGATCGCTTGAGCCCTGGAGTTGGAGAACAGTCTGGGCAACATAGCAAAACCCTGTCTCTACAGAAAATACAACAATTAGTTGGGCATGGTAGCACACACCTGTAGTCTCAGCTACCCAGGAAGCTCAGCTACCCAGGAAGCTGAGATGGGAGGAGGATCACCTCAGCCCAGGGGGTCAAGGCTGCAGTGAGCTGTGATCACGCCACTGTACCTTAGCCTGGGCTACAGAGTGAGACCTGTCTCAAAAAAAAAAAACAAACAAACACAAAAGTTTTCTGTAGACAGCATAGAGTTGTGTTGCATTTTTATCCAGTATGTCATTCTCTCACTTGTATTTACAATTAATATGATTGCTGACATGGTCAGGCTTAAACCTACGATCTTGTTATTTGTTTTCTGTTTATGTCATCTGTTTTTTTGTTCCATTTTTTTCTCTTTTTCTATTTTCTTTTGAATAACTGAGCATTTTAAAACATGATTTCATTTTATCTTTTTGTTGTCTCATTAGCCATAACTGTTTTGTTATTTTACCTTTTGCTTTTGTGTTTAGAGGATACATTTTAAGCTATCCCAGTCTACTTTAAATTGGCATTATACTGCTTCACCTTACAATAATACATTTCTGTTTTTCCCTTTCTGAACCATATGTTATTGTTGTCATATAATTCACTTATATATGTGGTATAAGCCATATATATTATTATTTTTATAAACTATCAATGAGCTTTAATAATTAAAAATATACATCCATATTTTAATAAAATATTTAAATAATAATCAAAAATCATATGTCTATATATCTCCACATTTTAATCTGGTATCATTTTTCTTCTGCCTAAAAGACTTCATTTAGCATTTCTTATAGATAGTCTGCTGGTGATTTGATCTCTCAGCACTTCCATTAAAAAAAATTAATTGAATATAAAATTATTGGTTGACAAGCTTCTCTTTTAGTACTTTAAAATGTTGATCTTCTGTCTTCTTACTTTCATTGTTTTTGATGAGAAATCTTTCATCCTTATCTTTCTTCTTCGTGTAATGTGTCTTTATTCTCTGACTGCTTTTAAGATTTTGTATTGATTTGATGAATTTCATTATGATATCCGTTAGTGTAAATGTTTCCCGTTTTTTGTCCTTGGGATTAATTGAGCTTTTTGTGTTTATCATTTCTCTCAAACATAGAAAAATTGTGACCGTTGGGTAGGTTTTATTTCTAGATAGCATTCCCTTAGAAATTGGTTTCATTTTTCCTTAATGACATTGTGAATTGTGTAAATGACCAAACGCCCTTTTTATTTTGTCAGTTTAGGAAGAGATTTGCCGTGTTTGTAGTCTATTCTTCTCATAGGATTTTATGTTAGGCATTTTTATATTAGCCTAATCCATGTTTTCCTACTATTAATACATCCTCATATTTATTTTCCCTTTAAAAAATTACCTCATTTTTTCTAATATACAATATATTTTTGTGATTATATAATTCAGCTTAATTTTTTTTCTTTTTTCTTTTCTTTTCTTTTCTTTCTTTCTTTTTTTTTTTTTTGAGACAGAGTCTCACTCTGTCGCCCAGGCTGGAGTGCAGTGGCACAATCTGGGCTCACTGCAACCTCCCCTTCCTGGGTTCAAGCCATTCTTCTGCCCCAGCCTTCTGAGTAGGTGTGACTATAGGCACGCACCATCATGCCCAGCTAATTTTTGTATTTTCAGTAGAGACGGGGTTTCACCATTTTGGCCAGGCTGGTCTCAAACTCCTGACCTCATGATCCACCCGCCTTGGCCTCCCAAAGTGCTGGAATTACAGGGATGAGCCACTGCACCCGGCCAATCCAGCTTCAATATTTTTAAGAATAATGTGGAATATAAATCCTTTCAACAATTGCTTTATCTTAACTGCAGAATATTAATTTCCTAATTAAAAAATATCAAGAGTACTTGAAGCTACCAGATTATTAATAGAAATAGTAATAAATTAATGTAGGTTTTTAAGTATATCTTTTAGAATATTCTCAAAACCCCTTGTGTCAATTGAACAATATTGTGACTCAACAGCAGAATTTATTCACAACTCTGTGATGAAAATGTCTATGCGAACCTTTGATTACACACCCTGCTGATTGAGAACCTGTACTTTCTTGGGCCTAGAGTTAGTAAAGAGTTTTATGCTCTCTCTGTACCTTGGTACTATATCTCTTCCATGAAATTTCTGAAGTACTATCTAGAGAAAATATTTAGAATGAAACGGTTTGTAGATGTCTGTACCTTGCTTTTAGTGGAGTTGGTCAGTGTCTTCAGCTTCCCTCTGTTCCCCACATCAGTCTTTCTTCCTTCTCAACTTCCTGTTGTGTCACTCACTTTTAGCTACCTCATTGCCAAAAGAAACACCTATTTTCCTTCTCTTTGAAGAAAACTCTGCCCAATTTTTCTCTCTCACTTTTTTGCAGAAGCGTAGAATACATTTGAATTATTTTCCTGCTGGGAGTTTGGAAATAAGCAGAGATATGCCTCCCAGACGTTCCTTTTTTCTTCTTTCCAGCTTGGATGTTCTGTCACCCCTCTGTGCTCCCAAGGTATCTTCCCATCTAGAGGTGTCTTCTTTATAACATTTGAGATGCCATAATGTCATCATTTGATTATTTGTCTGCATTTTCTTAGTAGACAACACAGTCTTTTTTTAAGACTATTTTTTTTAAATCAGTTTAGGTTTACAGCAAAATTGAGCAGAAAGTACAGAGTTCCCATAAACCCTGCCCTTCTCCCCGACATGCACAACCTCCTCTGCTGTCAACATCGCACACCACAGGGATACATTTGTTACAACTGATGGACCTACTTCAATATATCATCACCTGAAGTACATCAGTTTACAGTAGGGTTCATTCTAGGTGTACATTCTGAGTTTGAACAAATGAAAACCGACACGTATCTACAACTGTAGTATCATACTAAGTAGTTTCACTGACCTAGAAATTATCTGTTTTCTGCCTCCATCCTCTGGCAACCAATAATCTTTTTACTGTCTCCATAGTTTTGCCTTTTTCTGGATGTCACGATGGTTTGAATTACAGAGTATGTAACTTTTTCGGATTGACTTCTTTTACTTAATAATAATATGCATTTAAGTTTCCTCTATGTCTTTTCATGGTTTGATTGTTCATTTCATGATGAATAATATTCCATGGTCTGGATACACCACAGTTTATTTATCCATTCACCTACTGAAGGACATCTTGGCTGCATCCCAGTTTTGGCAGTTATGAATAAAGCTGCTATAAACATTCATGTGCAGGTTTTGTTTGTGTGGATACCAGTTTTCAACTCATTTGAGAATACCAAGGAGAGCAATTGCCAAGTTGTATAGTAAGAATATATTTAGTTCTGTAAGAAATTGCCAAACTGTCTTCCAAAATGGCAATACCCTTTTACATTCCTACCAGCAATGAAAGCAATGAATGAGAACTCATGTTGCCCCACCATCCTCGCCAACATTTGATGTTTTAGATTTTGGCAATTCTAACAGGTGTGTAGTGGTAGCTTATTGTTTCAATTTGCAATTCCATAATGACATATGATGTTGAGCATCTTTTCAATCTGTTTATTTGCCATCACATATCTTCACCAGCAATGTGTCTGTTCTGGCCTTTTGCTCATTTTTAAATTGGGGTGTTTGATTTCTTACTATTGAGTTTTAGGGGTTCTCTCTATATTTTGAATAATGGTTCTTTTTTAGATGTGCCTTTGTAAATATTTTCTCTCCATCTGTGGCTTGTCTTCTCATTATCTTTCACAGAGCAGAAGTTTTAAATTTTAATGAAGTCCAGCTTATCAGTTGTTTATTTTGTGGACAACAATGCAGTTTTTAGGGGAAAGAAAGTCATTTTCTTATTTCTGTTTTCTGCTTCTGGCACAGTGATTGGCACTTTTTATGTACTCCATATTAAATGAATGGGTGAATGGATTATTTCCTGCCTTGTTCAAATAATCTTCTGTTCAAAACAGGATCACCCATATTCTTACATTAATAAAGGAGCTTAATGGATTTAACAAGCAAAACAATATTAACAGGTGATTGAGCATTTGCTTATCAAATTGACTCAGCTCTGTGCCTTTTGCACATCTTGCTATCTTCTTTCCTCCGAGAGTTATGCTAGAATGCTTATTATGTTTACTAGTTGTCCCTGCTCAGATATGAAAGAACTTCCTGTTTTACATGGGAAACCTATTCTTCTTCTTGTGCAGCTGAATTCTGATAATTTAGCTGTTGTCCGTCAGAGATGATTTCACTCTCTATTACCCAAAAAGTACACCTAGATATCAAAGTTGCAGGCTGCAGTCATGTGGCATTATCTGATTAACTAAATTCTACTCTCTCTTTATAGTGTTTTATTATAAGTCTAGTAAGAGTATAATTAATCAGAAAAATTTTGAGTATTTTAATGAAAATAATGATGCTTAGCTGCTGATTTATTCTTGAATAAATCCTAAACCCTGCTAAATGTCTTGGGATCGAGCCCTAACCTAAGCATGAATATTATATAGAGATAGTGAAAATATTTTTCAAAATAAAAATACTGTTATATGATTGGAATTTAATAGACACATTTATATGTGTCTATCAAAGGTTAAAAATTAAATCCTGTTTAACAAATGGTCTTGAAAATAAAATATATAATAATAAATTAAAAAGAAATTGCTTAAGAGAACTGAGATTCATGGTTATTGAAATATATAGTGTAAAACCTTTTGTTTTAGACCTCATTAATTAGAAATGCAAGAAGACTTAGCAGGAGGCTTTCTTTCTTTCTTTCTTTCTTTCTTTCTTTCTTTCTTTCTTTCTTTCTTTCTTCTTTCTTTCTTTTTGTTTCAGCTTTTATTTTAGATACAAAGAATACATGTGCAGGATTGTTACATGGGTATATTGGACCCAGGTAGGAATATAGTATCCAATAGGTAGTTTTTCAACCCCTTGCCTCCCTCACTCCCCTCTCTAGTAGTTTCCAGTGTTTATTGTACACATGTTTATGTCCATGTGTGCTCAAAGTTGAGCTCCCACTTATAAGTGATAACATGCAGTATGTGGGTTTCTATTTCTGCATTAATTTGCTTAGGATTATGGCCTCCAGCTCATCCATGTTGTTGCTAAGGACATGATTTCATTCTTCTCTGTGGTTTTGTAGGATTCTATGGTGTATATGTACCACATTTTCTTTATCCAATCCACCATTGACGGACACCTAGGTTGATTCCACGTCCTTCCTATTGTGCATAGCATGGCAATGAACATACACATGGATGTGTCTTTTTGGTATAATGATCTATATTCCTTTGTGTAATGGGATTGTTCATTCCAATGATAGCTCTGTTTTAAGTTCTTTGAGAAATCTTCCAATTGCTTTCTACAGTGGCTCAACCAATTTACATTCCCAACAACTGTGTACAAGTGTTCCAAGGGGGTGTTTTAAAGTAAAACTTTGTTTTAATTTTAAGCTTTTCTTCAACAACAAAAAAATGCAAATTGTAATCTACCTAATGTAAAATTACTATAATATGTAATTGATAAAATAAATAATTTCAACCCATACATTCTGGAAATTTATTAATAGACAACATTAGTTTCTACTTATCTGTAATTTTTGAAGAATATTCAATAATCATACTTTTATTCATTCACTCATTTGACTAACCTTTCCATTAATTTTATTTGAGTTCAATCATATTGAATGATTTCTTCACATAAATGTACCTTTTACAGTGTTATCCAAATTTAAGTTTTGATACTATTATTTATTGTCATTAAAAGAATAAAGGATGTAGATGTGGGCATTACAAGTTATTTTTCTTCATTTATTGAGCACTTTCTACCTTTTAGGCCTTGCAGAGTGAAGAAGGAGAGCGTATGATACAAAGATGAATTCAGGTGTCTGATATCCACTCTCTATCTTCAAGTAGCTAATGATCTAACAGGACAATCCTACACAAATATTAATAATTGTGATACTAGGTGGAAATTAAAAAGTCCTAAGTAACACAAAGAGATAAACTGAGGTTCATTTAATAAGTACTTTATAATCAAAGACATAAATGGTCTTTAAAGAGGTTCCTTCTTATTTCTCATCGAATGAGTTTTATTTTACAGGAAGATGTTCATTAGTAGAAAACAAACTATTTTGCTTAAGCAAAATTTATAAACCATGAAAACATACTTTTCTCAAATTATTAACCAATGTTTACTTTCTTAAATTCTTTAAACATGAATTTCACAATATATTACTGTATTTAACCATTTTGGTGATTATTGTATTATGATCATTTGTCCTCAGAGGCTAGTGAAATGTAACAAGTTGTTTACTTTTCACCTAATGGCCAAAAACTAGTTTACTTTTGGAGTTCTGATTTCTGCTTTCCAAAGTGTTTTTTTCTTCCCTCACATTCCTCTTTATTTCATTGCAATTTGCTGCCATGAATGTGCTTGTCTCAAAATAAGATCCTGCTTATATCAAGCTTATTACTTCCATTTTGCTCTTGGGGAGTAAACTAGTTACCTAAACTTGCTAGAAATTTCTAAGACAAGAGTTAATGGAATCTGATGAGAACTTTCCTAGGAGTAAAACATATGAGATTTAATGGATATAGCTTTGCATAGTGAATGCATAATGGATTGCTAATCATTATTTTTTAATTTATGATTTCATAATTAGCTTTATGTATAAGAATAAAGTTACAGCTTGCCTGTTAGGTATTTATAACATGGTCCATGGAAATGTGTTTTATGAAAACACAATAGCACATTTGTATGTCTGCCACCTGACTTATTAATTTTTTTCCATTTCAAGAAGCATCAACAATAATCTCAAGTCATTATATTGGTCGAAATCAAAGCTGGTATTAATAACTCCAAGTATGTTACTTAAATATAACATTGTACTATTATACCCTGTGTGGGCAGGTTAAAAATTAGCAGCAATGTGGTTGAAAAATTCTCTTATTTCACATTGATGGGACTACAAATGCTATGTGGAATTCTGCCAGTTTTTCCCCTTAACCACATGACCGTAACTGCCACAATTACTGTAAGGTCTGCAGTAAGAGCCAGAGTTCCTCCAAGTGGATGTTATTGTGGGGGCTTTTGGATTGTTTGCCTGTCTGAATGTCTATCAACAGAGTTCTCCCAACTAATAACCAGAGCAGAATGTCTGGGAGCTCACAAGCAACTGTTGCTAATTTGGATGTTTTGGATGATGTGAAAGTTCTCTGACTCCAGTGAATCATAATTTTCAAGTATACATTTTGCGAGTTGGATTATCACAAAAAATTACATTTACCTGTTGGGAGAGCCCTGAAAGTACTAGGTGATTGTCTTTCACCCTGGCTAAACGTAATTCCTGTGGTAAAAGATGGCCTTTTAACCTATTCCCAGCAGCTATTAGAGTACCTGCTGTAAAGGAGCCAAATTCATAACGAAATGTTGACTAACAAGTAAATGTATGTTTATTTTTATAACAAAAAATTAGATAACAAAATAAACCTGGTAAATGAATTCTAGTAACATTTTAAAGGAATTCCATCTTTAGATATAAAGCTTAAATAATTTTTAGATTTCTTTGAACTTTCTAAAACTACATTCTGTAGCTACAGTTGGCCTACTCTAAAATGCGTTCGGTTAATTAGCAATATTTGAAAACTTTATATAAAACGTTTTTTAAGTAGTGCTTTTCGCAAAATTTTCTTTTTCTTTCTTTTTTCTCCCTATTTCTCTCAACTTGTTTTATATATTACTGACAAATTATGAATTAGATCCCAGATAACCCATTCTGATTCAAAGATCAAGCCATTAACTTTGTAGTACACTTTTGATATATAACCTCACCTTTAAAAAAAAAAAAATCTTTGGAGCTATCCAAAAGTCAAGGAAAGAAACATGTTTGCAAGTCATAGTGGAGCTACTTTTCACAAATTCTTGAGGGAAAAGAAAACAATAGTGTCAGAAAGCAACACAATAACTTAAATCCAGTGAAATAGCTTCATGACATATTTATTTTAGAATATAACCTTCTAGCGTCCTTTGTTTTCTCCTTTGTTAGTAAAACACAGAGCAACATAAAACATTATTTGAAAGTCATCCTCAAGTGTTCTTTTTCAATTGTCCAGAATTACATGCCAATGGTATATAAAAACACATCTATGTTAATCTGTTTCACAGAATTAATCGAAAAGATCGGAGAATGCAGGCATTAACTCTTTTCTTTGCTAATATAACGTGACTAGAAAATATGGATCAGCCTACAAAATGGGAGAAAAGACATGAGGTGCCTGTAGTGACTTGGGGCAGGGTGAAGAGAATGTACAGAACAATTTTTACTGGACTTGGTTGCTTAGCCTTTAGAAGATTTAGGATAAAGTCCAGCAAAAAAGATCATGACAGTGTCATAAAAGAGAACAAGAATATTTAAGAGAAAAAGAGACAAGGAGTGAAAGAGAGGAAGGGAGAGAAAGAGAGAGAGAGAGAGAAGAGGGAAGGCTTTTCTCTCACAAACAAGAAACATGTGGCTGATGTGATGGCGTGGGAGGTCTCCCGGAGCAGATATGTATTGGTTCTTCTGACAACTTAAATAATATCACAGATAATTGCTAACAACCATGAAATATCCTTTCACCTTTTCTAGTGCAGAGCACAGGCTGTTCAAATGTCCAAGTTAATTAATATGAACTATGCTTTTTAGGTAGGGAAGGTGAATGGTCCTAATTAGCCTTGCCTAACTGATGAACAAATTTGGTCATAAAGGTTGGAACTCTTGCTAAAGGATATTCTGCAGCTCAGCTGCAGAACCTGAATTGAACAAGATCTCTGGACAGCCTGTAATCTAGTTTTTTCTTTCTTTATTCTCACTTCCTTTCTCTTTCCCTCGCTCACTCTTATCTCTCTCTCCTTCCCTCCTCTCTTTTTCACTTTACTGTATGCAAAACTAAATCTGCAACTAGCTGGATAACTTTTAACTTTCATCTGAGTAATCTATTTTATTTTCAACATTTACCAGCATCCACCACAAAGACTACTGAATAATTTCTAATTCCATTGTATTGTTACCCAATCAGTTTGACTGAAGATGGACAGTTTCTCTTGAAGCTGCTTAACTGCCCTTGTACATCGAGTGGGAATGGGGGAATGATTTCTTTAAAACATTTTCTGTTTCTACTTGCTTTTAGTTGTGAAATTCTTCTTCTTTCTTTTCTTTCTTTCTTTCTTTCTTTTTTTTTTTTTAAATAAGTTTTGGTTCAATTTACCACTGAATTTCAAATTTGAATCCCAAATCAGACCCTGACTACCAATGATTGACTTGGCTGGATTTTGTCATTAAGTTTATCCACAGTGGCTGTTTGCACTAGATTTGTCCATGTGGTTCTTTTACCCATAAGAGTGATGTGCAGATGGAGGTCTCTCCTTCTCCTTCTCTTTGTCTAAATGCGCTTTTTTTTTAAATTTATTTTTTATTTTTTTGACTTGTGCTAACTTCTGCCTTGGGTAAAATAGTGCAGAAAATCTTTGGTGAATTATTTTATCATAGAGTTTGTGTTCTGTGGTTTGTAATATGTTCTGGGCCACATCAAAGAAAGAGAAGCCATATGGAGAGTAACAGCTTAAACGAAAGGCAACAGAAATTGTCAGAAGAAGTTAACCCACAGGCAGCATTGAAAGACAGGGGTCAGGTGAAGGGGCAGGAGATAGAAGCATAGCTGAAGTAGGCAAGGGTGGGACATGCATTAGGTCACAGAATAATCTCTGGAGGAGAAAGATACTCTTAAGCCTTTGGAAACAAATGCAATAAATATTTCATAAGCTTGCCAAGAAAAGCAAAAGGTGAAGAAGTTATTTATTATCCAGAGACCTCCATATGGTTGCTTTCCTCCTACACCAGGAAAACTTTTAGCTTACCTTTATTCATTCATTCATTCATTCATTCATTCATTCATTCATTCATTCATTCATTCATGGAGACAGGTCTCGCTCTGTTGCCCAGGCTAGAGTGCAGAGGCGCAATCATAGCTCAATGCAGCCTCAATCTCGTGGGCTGAAGCAATTCTCCCACCTCAGCCTCCTGATAGCTGCGGCTACAGGCACATGCCACTGCATCTGGCTGAGTTTTAAATTTTTTGTAGAGATGAGGTCTTACAATGTTGCTCAAGCTGTTCTCAAATTCGTGTCCTCAAGCAATCCTCGAGCTACTACACCTGGCTAGCTTACCTTAATAATGTGAGTATTTTTTTGTTTGCTGTGATTAAATGAGGCTTGAAATAAAGAACCATGGACTATCAAAAGGCTCTAATAAATAAATACTGGATGCCTATCTCAATGCAGCTTATGCCCCTATGAGTTGTAAAGTAGGTAAATAATGGGAACATTATTAGGCAGTCAGTAACTGAAAACATCAAAGGTATTTAACCAGAGTCAGGTGAATGTAGATTTCCTTCTCTTTATAAAACTCCAATAGTTCTAGATATCAACATTCTCCTCACTGTTTGTACTCCCAGGTAGCCTACTTGATTCCTTATTCCTTTATTGCATACATTGTATTGCGTACATCATGCATTTTTTTTTTTTTTTGAGGCGGAGTCTCGCTCTGTCGCCCGGACTGGAGTGCAGTGGCCGGATCTCAGCTCACTGCAAGCTCCGCCTCCTGGGTTTACACCATTCTCCTGCCTCAGCCTCCCGAGTAGCTGGGACTACAGGCGCCCGCCACCTCGCCCGGCTAGTTTTTTTTTTTTTTTTTGTATTTTTAGTAGAGACGGGGTTTCACCGTGTTAGCCAGAATGGTCTCGATCTCCTGACCTCGTGATCCGCCCGTCTCGGCCTCCCAAAGTGCTGGGATTACAGGCTTGAGCCACCGCGCCCGGCCTGCGTACATCATGCATTTTAAGCCATAGAAAGGGCATCTAACCATGCCAATGGCAGAAGGCTCTTATAGTAGCAACCTCCCAGAAGTGACACTTAAGCTGAATCTTAGAGAGTGAATATGAAACTGCAGAGGTAGGGGAAGGAGTTATCCCAAGCAGAGAGAATTGCCTGGGTAAAAGTTGCCAAGGTGGGAAGCTGCCTACTTCTGTGCTGTGGGAACTGCGTATAATTTACTGTGGTCAGCTTGTGTTGTATTACCATTCTAGGGAGCTGAGAGTAAACAAAACATAGCAGAGTAAAAATATGCAGGGTTCAGACTATATGGGCTCAAAGCTTTGCTCTGCTGTCTACTGGCTGCGTAACCCTGGACAATTTACTTGGCCTCCCTAAGCCTCAGTTTCTTAATCTGTAAAAGGATAATAATGATATTTCCCCATTGTGCATTAATATGGAATCATGCATTTCAAATGTTTAGAACAGGGTCTATTATATCTTATCAGTGTTAACTCTTATTTCATTATAATTAATAATTCTTAGTTTTTGTATTAAGGAGTTCACCTGCATAATTACACATGTATGTTTTGTCTTTCATGGAGATTGTTGGTAAATTACCCTGCTACTGCTACTTGCTGGAACTCTAAGCACTCTTGTGTTGGCTCCAGAAATATCTCTGCTGTTGCAATAACATTGACATCTGAGTTACATTTGTTTCTTGTGGACTAACAAAGGAACGTCATAGGCGTCACACTGAAAAGGATTCACTGACTGGAGCCTCTAAAAGGCCTTTGTTGGCTTTCCTGTAATGTGGTCCTATTCATTTAGCGAAAGAATGGACTCATATTTTATAATATAATTTGCAACCCTCATAGATTGAGTTATTGTACTTCCTGTGGTGGGGTTAGACTGACTTGAAGTGTTTAGCTCTAACCTTGAGCTGAAACCAGAATGAAACCTCCTGAATAGGCCTGTACAGCTAGAAGATTAAGTAGCAGCATCTTAAAAGTATGCCTACTTCAGTTAAGAAAAAATAGTTAAAATATTTCTAGATGAAAAAACTAGAGGTCACAGTAACAAAAAAAAATGGAGGCATGTAGCTGGTACTACTAGATCCCTTGTGTGGGACTACTGAGAAAACAGGGGTGTGAACTGAGCTGCCAGGGGCTACTCCTGCTTTGCAAAATTTAATAAAATGTAAAAGTTGTTTCTAGCAGTGAGCAGTATGGGAGAAACTTTCCATGAAATCGTACCTTCATCAGGTTTAAACAAGGGCTATAGGAATAGCTCTTTTACCCAGCATCATTGGGAAGATGAGATGGTATAGCACCTGGAATGTGTTTTACCTAGCACATGGAATACTGGGAAGGCTTAATAAGTATCACCGGTTGCACTACTAGGAGTAGGGTACAGGTGATACAGATTGGTGGTGAGAGACAGTTTCAACCCCCCCCCCATCCCCACCCCCTAGTTTATTGCCGACAGCTGAGCCCCAGTGGGCTGGCTTAAACTCTCTGTGTTTCTAATCCTTTGTCTTCTGAAGGTAGATACAGTTTGTAATCTCCCTCACAGGAGGTTTTCAGGAGTATATGAGTAAACAGAAAAAAAGAAGCACAGAACAGTGTCGGGCCCACGGTAAGTGCTCAACTAAAGATGAACTGTTAGCAGCAGTAATTTTATTGCAGAACAATTTATATTTGTGTAAAAACCTCGGGATTAATCAAACATTTCAGTCCAATACATCTTTTTAAATTAGTTTTTGATAGTTGATAGATTTGTAAGTTGTTGAAACAAATTTCATTTGTATTTATAGACTAATCACGCATTCTATATTATCATTCTGTATTATTCATATGCTAGTATTAACTAAATGCTCTCCAAACATGACTGAACCATCTTCTGACTTATGTGATGGATTTCAGAAGCATGATTTTGGATTACTTTTTTTTTTTTTTTTTCAAGAAAACAGCTTAATAACTCTACATTATCGCCTCATCTCTGGGATCTTGGTGGTGGTGTAGAAAGCAGCACTGATTATTTGCTGTTTTTAAATTTTGTTTCACCAGTAAAGAAATCAATGGGTTGTGTGTAGGCAACAACATCAGCCTTAGAAGATAAAGGCACACTTTTTTTCTACTTGTATTAAAATGGTAAAGAATGCTAAGTAGGACTCCAGTAAATATTTTTTGAGTGAGATTCTGCCACCCACTTTCCTTTCTTTTATCTATCCCCCCTCAAAAATAAGCAAAAATCTGTAGCTAAACTTTATGCAGAATCACTACAACATATAATTACAGGATACCAAAAAGGATGGAAACAATAAAATTGAAACTAAGAAATTTCTGTCTTTCCAGTAAACATAGCATTCTTGATGGGAACTGGGGAGAGTAAGTCTAATCTGCTTATAGTTGGGAAATCTGTGGAGAAAGAGGTCAGGAGAGATGATTTTGCCAAACAGGGGCATTCCAGGCAGTGGATGGGGGTGGGATGTCTGGGCTCCAGCAGCAGAGAGAATGGGGTTGTGTCTTCTCCATGCTAGAAAACAGGGGCTGGGCACACATCTCTCACTGTGATAATCATAGGCAAGGCATGAAATAGCAGGGCAGAGCTGGAGATAACTGACTTTGCAGAAGCACCGAGCAGCCAGCGCTACACAGCCCTTGAACTTTCTATTTGGATCCTCCCAGACGTGGAGGAAGATAGCCAAGGATGAGCCTATTTACCATTACTAAGAAGCCTGGCAGTGGACCTGACACTGTGTCATGAGTGATTTGGATTCTCATCAATCATCCATGAACACTTATTGAGAGACTGCTATGTGCCAGGCCTCATTCTTGACCCTAGATATAAAGTAGATGATAAGAGAGACAAGATTTCTCCCCTCATGGAGTTATTGTCTAGTTGGAAAAGACAGATAATAAATAAGCAAACATTGATGGATAAGATGGTTTCAAAAGAACTTCAAGATATGAGGGAGAGTGGCTGGAGAGTTGGGAAGAGCTCCCTGAGGAGTTCGAGTGAGACCTGAGTGAGGAGAAGCAGCCATCCTTCCATGGGTGGTTCTGGAACTAGAATTTTCTGGAAGGAAGGATCAGTTTGTGTAGGGAGCATGAGGCAGGGCTGACCTGGAAGAATGCCAGTGTGAGGACGGGAGGAGGTGCTGTCCAGGAGGGAGCAAGGCCAGGTCATTCAGGGCCATGCAGGCCATGGTGAAGAGCATGGATTCTGTTCCAAGTGTTACGAGAAGCCACTAGGGCTTTAAGCAGGAGAGATACGTGACACAGTATACATCTTACAGAGTTTGCTCGCTCTGGATACTGTGGACAGAGGAGTGAGAGTGGAAGCTGGTTTCCCAATTGGGAGGTGGTTCCCATTCAGAGATGATGCTTTGCTGGGCAAGGGTGGTCGGAGTGGAAATGGAGAGAAGTAGTTGAATTTGGGATGGATTTTAGAGATAAACCCACAAGACTTGATGATCAATTAGATATGAGGAGTAAGAATAGGAGACAAGTCATGAGAAACTTATTAGCTTTTTTTTTTTTTTTTTTTTTTTTTGAGACTGAGTCTCACTCTGTTGCCCAGGCTGGAGTTCAGTGGCTCAATCTTGGCTCACTGCAACCTCTAACTCCTGGATTCAAGCAATTCTCCTGTCTCAGCCTCCCGAGTAGCTGGGACTACAGGTGCGTGCCACCACGCCCGGCTAAATTTTTGTATTTTTAGTAGAGACGGGGTTTCACCATGTTAGCCAGCATGGTCTCAATCTCCTGACCTCGTGATCTACCTGCCTAGGTCTCCCAAAGTACTAGGATTACAGGTGTGAGCCACCACACCCAGCCAATTTATTATCTTTTCCTTGAGCACCAGATTATATAGTGATGGCGTGTACTGAGACTGTGTGACAGGGAGCCAAGGGAACAAAGAGATATTTGGAAAAAAAAAAAGAGTTCTGTACTGGCCATGCTAAGTTTGAGATGCCAACAGACCATCAGATGTAGATGTCAAATTAGAAGTTGGATATTTGAACTTGAAGCCCCATGGAGAGGCCAGAGATAATGATAAAAATTTGGGAGGCATGGATGTATACTTAGTATTTAAAGCCAGGGTCCTGAGTAAAGTCCCTGAGGAGTGTCTATTTCTGAATAGACAAATTAGCTTCTCTTGACACTTGGAACAGAATTTATTTATTGATCTCTAAATAAGAACAACAAAACTAAGCGAAAGATTTCATACTCGTTTCAGTCATTGTTTCACCTTCAGACTCTCAAACAAGGATTTTTCTCTTTCAAGGCTATTGTTGTCAAATACATATATCACTGGATTTTTTTACATCCCCTGTTCCTATCAATAAAAAGTTCCTCACTTCCTGCCTTGATTGGATTTCTCTATTTCTAGTCTTGTTTCTGCGTCTTCAGACCCTTAGACAAAGGCAGTTGATACTCCACAATTCCCTAAGCCATGAGTGTCTTAATGAGGACTCAGAAGAAGCATCTGAAGAGTTAGACAATAATGTATTTGAACATGAGCAGAAAGATCCATATTTAGATAATTCTCTTTTCACAGCATCATTATCTCAGAATGCTTCTGCTGACAGCCTTGGAGATAATAGCATTCAAAATGTAAATAATGAAACAATACACATGGTAATGAGAGAGGCTCAGAAAATACAGTAGTAATGAAAAAATAACAAGACAGTGATTCTAATATTGTAAATACACAAGTTTGCATTAGTGATAGATTATCTCTGTAATGCCAAGCTGAAATAATTTCTTTAGAAGCAAATGTAACAACTGCGGAACAACATAGAAGGTGTCGATCCAGTGCCAGTTAATGCATTTAGAGAATTAGACAGGCTCTGAATAATTAGGAGTGGATGAGAATCTGGAATGAGCAGGGTGCTGTTAAGTGTGGGAGTAGTGGAGGTGCACAGCAGCTGACATAAAGAAAATTTCCAGGCAGACGCACATAGGAAACCAGAGACAGAAAAATATCTTATCAAAAGTCAATGACTGAGCTATATCTTCCACAAATGTACATAAAATCATTGTAACCACTTTGCTGAATAGGCTGAAATCTGTGTTGTACAAATAGAAAAGGGCTTATTATTTTCCAGTCTTACTCTTCAAATACGCTCGGTTGGATTTTCTTTTCCCTATGCCTCAATTGCCTTCTAGGCAGAATTCATACTGTTCCAATATTAGAACAGCCTTGTTTTGTTAGTGAAAATTCATATTGGAGTAGTACAAGTTTTGGTGCTGTCTAAATCACGATTTCAATCTCACATTTAATTCCATGCTTTTTACCTCCTGTTGGCCTAGGCCTAAGTGACCACTGAGGGCATGACTTATTTTACTCTCTCCTTTTTTCTTGTTCTTCACTTCAACCCCAGACATTACCCTGGGTCTTTCAAGGTCAAGGGAGGAGAAGATAGACTAAAGGAAGTCCCACCTTGCTTGGAGGTGCTAGAATGCAGTGTCATTGCCCTCTGTGAAGTGAAGGGCTCCTTCATGGAACAAGGTTTACATGATGCCTTGGAAGCCCTCTGAGAATTCTAACTTGGATATGTTCTTTCTGACTCTCTTGAGATGCTCCTTCCTTGCCTGTGGTATACCACAAGTTTCTTATTGCTTGGGTCCCTATGACCCAATAAGCCCCATTTTTGGGTTGGGTGCTTTCTATGTCATAAACCCCAGACACTGTGAATATTACCTTATGTGATGGAAGGGCCTTGGTTGATATGGTTGACTTAAGAATCTCGAGATAGGGAAATAATCATGGCTTATCCAAGTGGGCCTAATGCAATCAAAAGAGTTCTTATCAGAGGGAAGCAGGAGGATCAGTCATAGAAGATTTGAGGATGGAGGCAAAGGACAGAGAGGAGAGAAGATGCTATGTTGTTGGCTCTGAAGATGGCAGAAGAGGCCATATGCCAAGGAATGTAGGCAACCTCTTCAACCCAGAGCAGGCAAGACAGTGGATTCTTTCCTAGAACCTCCGTAATACAAGCAGCCCTACAGACCCATTTTAGACTTTTGATGTCTGGAACTGTAAGAGGATAAATTTGCATTGTTGTAAACCTTTACGTTTGTGGTAATTCATTACAGTAGCGGTAGGCATTGAATCAGGTGCCTTCAAGATGACTTGGATTTTTCATGGCACCCTTTCAGGCTGGACCTGCCAAATAATGAGAGTACAGGTTGCTTCCACACTGGCTCTCTCTCCTCCCCTTCCGTGCAACTGCTTTGGCCAATCTCCCTTCTCGGGAATTCCGAAGATAGAGGCAGGCAGCAGTCTCAAAGTGCCCAAGTACCTCCCAAACTCAAGGGAAGCCTGTTGAACTTTCCCAAGGATTTCCCTACTGTGGTATTTGAGCTGTTGTAATCATACACATGAAGAGAAACACCTATCTCCTCTTCTTGCTTTTTCAATTATCATGAATTGTCTCTGGAATCGTCCTTCCTTTATTTGTGAGAGGAGAGTACTCTCTAGCCAACCCCATGAAGAAAAGAAAAATCAAAGTATTTCTAAGACCCGGTAATTCTAAATCTGAATGACCCTCCTTGAATTTCTGAATTTCTGCTCTGCTCTTTACATAGGCTCTTTGGAGCATTTGGAGGTGAGGGCTAATTTTTGTCAACTCTTAATAATTCACAGGGATGGATTTAGCAGCTGCTTTTTAGAATGTGAGGTTATTTATTGTCCTTTTTTCTGCTAAAGACTCAATTTCAAATTCTAAGATTATAGGAAAAGTTCCATTTAATATGTTATTGAACAGTTTGTATGCTGTGCTCATGGCTGATCTTTTGAATGGAGGGAAAGGGTGCATGCCCTGGGCTTTGAGAGTTCTGAGAGAGTCACTGCTATTTTAAAATATGTATATTTCTGCTTAAAATCCCTCAGTTGGAGTCTATTCTTTTAGGCTAAAGCCTACGTATTAGCCTTTTAAAATGCAATCAAAGTGGAATAGTGGATGACTGAGCATGGGCCAATCTTTCCTACCGCTGTGTTTACTGAGTTTACTGAGGGGATATTTTTCTAGTGTCCAGCACAGCTCCTAGCACAAAATGGACACTCAGCACATGTTTGTTAAGAGACTGAATAAATAAGTGTGTCATTACATCCATTCATGCATGAATAAATAACCTATCTGTGCCTCTGATAAGGTATAATATATAGCTTGACCTGAAAAGGACTAAGGAGAAAGGAGGCTGACATAAGATGCTTTTGTAAAATTAGGCAGAAGCCAGAGGATGCTGGTGTGCTGGGTGGAGAGGACATACAGGAGGGAGGGATGAGCCTCTTGGACAGACTCAGTGGCTTTGGACTTTTCTACTTGGTTTTGACTCTCGCTAGCTGTTATGAATGTGTGAGTGCTGATTAATACATTTATTACACCATGAGTAGAGCAGTGATGGGAAGGTGTATTGGTCTGTTCTCATGCTGCTAATAAAAAGAAACCTGAGACTGGGTAATTTTTAAAGAAAAAAAGGTTTAATGGACTCACTTCCATGTGGCTGGGGAGGCCCACAATCATGGTGGAAGGCAAAAGGCATGTCTTACATGGCAGCAGGTAAGAGAGAAATGAGAGTCAAGTGAAAGGAAAAACCCCTTAAAAACCATCAGATCTTGTGAGACTTATTTGCTACCACAAGAACAGTATGGGGGAAACAGCTCCTGTGATTCAATTATCTCCCACTGGGTCCTTCCCACAGCATGTGGGAATTATGGGAGCTAGAATTCAAGATGAGATTTGGGTGAGGTCACAGCCAAACCATATCAGAAGTCCTTTGGTAAAATAGAACACCTTGAAAATAATTGTGCTATTTTCCTCCACCAAATGAGCGACCACACCTGGGCTCTGTCATGATATAGGATGTTGGTATCTGGCCATTCAGCCATCAGAGAATCCCTTCAGTTCAAACTGTGTATTACCATAGATTACGGAAAACAGGTCTTGGCTGAGCTTCCAGAGACCACACAGAGTAATCTGAAGGCTTTCATTTGGTTCAGTACATGAGGCCTCTGGCTTTATATTACAAATGAAGCACCATAAATGTTTTATCCACTTTTTTGTCTTACCTGTTTTCTGTTGTGCCACATCATCTTCCATCCTACAACTTTTGACACTGAGATTCTTTGGATAACTGAAATGAGTTGAAAATATAATACTACGAATGTTTCTAACAACCAAAGGTTTTAACCAGATAATTCTTACATGTTCTGACCAGTCAATGCTTAGGCTAAACTTTTCAATTAGAGATGTAGGAGTTAAATTAATGTGTAGGAGTCAGGCATGGATAGATAAGACTATTTTACTTTAGAGACACTTTTATTTATTTAAGCTATGCTCTGCAGATGGTGTTTCATGATGATTAACACTTAATGTTTGGCGAGGTTTAGGCTTAGTAAAAAAATACTTAATGTAAAATTTTTTAACTGATTATGTTTGTTTTATGATAAATATTTTTATATCTAATTATATCAACAATTTAGTGATAAAAACTTCATTAAAATTTTTTGTGTGTTTGTATAACATAAATATGGATTTAATTTCCTGTTTCATGTTATGTCTGCTGAAGTTAGTATGTGATATACTCAGTATAATTACATATTTTCATTAGTACAGACTTATCTTAGTCCATTTATGCATTAACAATTTTAATATTATTCAAGTATGACAAATTAGACTTATTCTTAGAGTAAAACTGAAGATGAAAAAAAAACCCTTAGTATTTCTTGAGTATCAGAAAATCTTGTGATAATATATATTTACAAAACACCAATTTATTGGTTAAGAGGCACTTCTGGATGACAGTACTACAGAGAATGAAATATTGATATTGTGTTTAGGAACTGATTCAAGAACTGAACTGCATGTATTAATGCTGCTAAATTAAAGAATTTTTAAACTTCTCAGTTACCCTTCACAGCAACATGTACTATTTAAATGAGATGTGAAGCTCTATGTTACTAGGTATTTTAATCACTCAGCAAAAGTCAAATAAGTAAAGGAACATTAAATTTGTGAAGCTGTGAGTCAACAAACAGTTCCTAAGTAATAGATCTGTGTGGATAAAGGAAGAGTGCAGGAAGCAGTGAAGATAAAAATGCGTGCCCAGTGTGCTTTGGAGCTCGGCAGAGGGCTTCTCACCTCTACTTGCTCCTTATTAGCTGCAGGTTCTTGGCCATTTGCTACTCTCTCATGTCTTTCATGAAGACTAAATGAAATAATGTATATAAATAAACTTGTTTAGTGCCTGGTACACTGCTTTTGGCACAATAAATGTTAATTCCTTCCTCCTTCTGAAGAAACTGCCCAAACATGACACTGTCCAAATGGAACCACAGAAGAACAGGATTTTAGAGCTGTGTGGTTGATTTAGAAATGGCTTAATGCCAACTCCTTTTAATTTGGGGATACAAAATAGACTTCGGGGACTAGAAATGTTTTAAGAACAAGAAAACTGTTTCTGATTTCATAAGGTTAATTTATAATTTTAAAAAAATCACTTTCCTATATCATGCTTTAGAAATTCTAGAAGATGACTATTTTCTACTTTATAAACTAATTTTGGTATAATGCAGATAATCATAGAATTCTAACATTTAGAGCTAGATGAGTTTTCAGATTATTCAACTATAATACATTCTTCAGGCTCAGAAAATCTGGATATCTTATCCAATATTACATCAATTCTTTCTTTGATTTCTGATTTATTTTAATGACATTTTATCTAGTCATAAAGGGAATATTAGGCATGGCTGGGATGCTGACCAAGAGAAAAACAAAAAGCTGCAGGCAAAGGAATCCAAAGAGAAGAACCAAGGCATTATCAGCTCGAATCCTTACAGCAATCTTAGGAAGCAGTATTATCATTGCTCATTGTTTTAGCCCAACAATGGTACCCGGGGTGCAGAAAATACAAGCTGGTCATCCAAATGAATGAATTATTAAATGACTGGATAAATTCAGTCATTGATTAGATTCAATCAGTGAACTAAATGAAGCACTGTCTCCTGTCTCCCAAATCAGGACACTTCCCAGTAGGTTACAGTCTCCCGGGTCACATGAATTCTGAATTTCTACTTTGTCAAGGTCTCACATAGAAAACAGGCAAAACATTCAGAGTCACATTCTCTTGCCTGGTGTATCTCTCTTAAAAAAATATTTGGCCTCTCAAAGATAACTTCTACAGTCTCAAGCTCAAATGTTTTCAGGGACCAGTCAGATAATGTGAATGAATAAATCTAACATAAAGACAATCTGCTGCTGACTGCACACGGGCCATCAGATGGCATTTAAATTTAGAATTATAGGCAAATACAACAGGTCTGAGGCTAAAGTAGGCCCTCACTAATTTGCTCTTCACTTTGTATCTATTCTTTTCTTTCTTAGACGAGCAGAAGAAATTTAGATGTCTACATCCAAAAGAGAAACTTTTAAAAAATGATAATTAATCAAGATCACCTGACATTAACACTGAATTAATATGTGCAATAATCAAAAGTGCTATCTTTTCTAAAATGTCACGAAAACTTATTAGTACATTTACTGGCATTCCTGGCTGAACCTCTTTCCATTCTCACTGGACTTTGTCACCATAGACTTCGAGCTTGGGATGTCACATATTCCCAATAAGAGGCATTGGTATGCATATTAGGAATATGTAATGAATCTTAATAGCATTAACTTATTGTCCCAGAACGCTCGATCATACAAATGCAGGTTTGCACTGGCATACACATGCTCATAATTAAGGAAGGGATATTTCTTTGCCCTCCTATCTGGGCTTCTCTGATAAGTTGTTATGCAGCTGGCATTCGATGCAAATTGGAGTTTGCTAGCTTCTGATATGCATACTAGCCCTAATCAGCAGATTACTTGTGTAGCGGCTGCCCACCTCTACAGCTAGGCTGTCACATTTAGAATAAATAATAGAGTCTTGCTTTGAATTTATGAAATACAGAATGGCCTAGTTCAAACTCTTGTATAAAAGTACAGGATAATGAGTATGGTTTTCATGTGTAGAAAGAACATTTGCTAGACATTGTAGAGCCTGATCAATAATCAATCATTATTGATTATTATTGAATGTTATTTGGTATAAAGAGGTTACAGCAACTCAAATACAGACTATTAATAGAATGTGGTCCCTTTGGCCTGGTGGAATAAACTTCCTACTGAAAGTGCTAAATATCCCCATTAACAACTTGAGGATTGTGTTTAAAAGACCTTTTTAAGAGCTACTATAAGCTACCAAAGCTTTATTATAGTGTCCTTAAGTCAGTCTGGTGACTTTAGTAGCATTAATTCCTTAGTGATGAGTAAAGGACTGTTGACAAAGAAGCAACAGTGTTTTGATGAATGGTAACATCAAGAGAAAAGATTTAGTTAAATACAACTGAAATTTTTGGTGAATTTTGTAATAAGCTAGAGATGAAAACAATTAGATTTCAGAATAAATATTAATAAAAATAAGCACTACATGTTGGGTTAGAATAATTATAAACTCTGAATTTATTTGTTACATAATTGTCATCATGGCTCTGAAAGAAAATTGTTATCCTTGCCTTGGCTTGTCAAGGAAATTCTTCTTATAGAGATGAGAAAACAGACTTGAAGATATTATTAACTCAGTTAATAAAAAGTAAAGTTGGCATCTATCCCTATATCAGCTGGACTCTGTAACCTTTGCTCTTGACCCCATAGTTGCCAGACTGTCTGTTTTGAGGGCGGGTTGAGAACAGTGTTAGATGAACAGAGAAATTTGCTGCAAAGCCCTGAAGAGTGCAATTATGTTTCAGACCACTGTTTACATGCTACAGCTTAATGTTAAAAGAAAATATGTTTTCAAAACTTAAAGAAACAAAATGTGCTCCTGGATTTTCAATAAGGATCCTCTTCTAAGACAATTTAGCTAAAACTAGAAGGTTGTTCAACACAAGCGAAGGCAGATGTTGATTATTTAACACTGCGACACCTGTGAAAAATACAAATGTAATAACAGATATCAAACTTTGTCCTGAAGAACCAGATGTTTAATCTGTTAGGAAAGAGATCCTCAGTTTCTATAAGTAGACTTCTAAAAAGTCACCATCATGTAGCAACAGCATTTACTCCCTGCATCTTCAACTATTTAGGGGCAATTCCCACTTCTCTGGTCTCAATGCTCTTTAAATAACTAGTGCCATTCCACATTATTGTCACATTTTTTCTGCTGATTATAAATTTAAATATACTTGTCAGAAAAAAGGAAGACAAGTAGAGATTTATGAGAAACCTTTTTTAGACAACATATGATGTACATACTTTTGTATTATCCTATCTGGTGACCTTTGAGTAGTAAAAGAGAGATGCTAGTGTTTTTTGAAGTGTGGAAATTTTAGAGCTTTATGTATTCTGATACCAAGGCAGGTGGTCATTCCCAAAAGCCACCATTAGTCTTGGTGGTATAGTTCATCTTTATGTCTTGTCTGGATTCATTTTCTGTTGCTACATAACAAATTACCAGACACTCAGCCGCTTAAACAGCACAATTGTATTAGCTCACGGTTTTCTATGTCAGATGTTGGTATGGCAAAACTGAGTTCCCTGTTCAGGGTCTCACAAGGCCAAAATCAAGGTGTTGGCAGAGCCGAGTTCTTGTCTAGAGACTCAAGGGAAAAATCCGCTTCCAAGTTTATTCTTGCTGGCAGAATTCAGTTCCCCATGGCCACAGGACTGGGGTCCCCATTTTCTTGCCTGTGAGCCAGGGGTTGCTCTCAGCTTCTGGAAGCTTCTCTCAGGTCCTTTCCATGTGTTCCCCTCTGTATTCAAGCCACGAGCTTTGTTCCAATTCTCTCTTGTAATCTACTTGACTTCCTCTCTGCTACTCACTACTCACTAGAGAAAATGCTCTGCTTTTAAAGGGCTCATCTGATTAACCAAAGCCAACTGGTTAGTAAACTAATTACATATGAAAAAATGCCTTTTGCCATGTAATATAACATAATCACGGGAGTAATAACTCTGCATGTGCAGGTTCTGCCCGTGCTTAAGAGGAAGAGATTTTTACAAAGACAAAGGTCACAGGAGGTCAACTTAAAATTCTGCCTACCAGAAAGGCAAGCAGTTTATTGTGTAGCTAGTTTTTATTTCCCTTTTTGATCAAATTCTAGTAAAATAAACTTTATAAATGTAATTTATATTTTAACTTAATTTAGTTTTAGCATGACTGAGAGAATTTCTTTGACAGAACAAAGGCCCTGTTTGCAGTAAATACATTTGAAGTTCAATGGAAATGTCATTTTGTCAACTGGATTTAATACAGTATGGTACAATGATAAATCTATTTAATCCGTAACCCCACTCTCCCTTTAAATATTATATAGATGAGAATTTTCTATGGTTCTGAATAAAATCTTGGTTAGAAGCAGCAACTTAAAATATAATTTTTCATTGCAGTATAATATACATACAGAAAGGGGCAAATCACTGTGTAATCAGTGCCCTAAACAAAAAATGGAATAATACTAGCACTTTAGAAACCCTACTTGTGACTCACCCCTCTTCCCAACTGGAAGAATTATAGTCTTACACTTGTAACTACAATTGTAGAAGTTAGACACTTGGTTGTTTTCCTAAAATAGATTTATCTACTGGGGTTTTATGCATCCACATGGCTTCTTGGTCATAGTCTCCTTTAAATTACTTTTATGACAGTTTTATCCCATGGGTCCATTTAGCCCACCAAAAAACTCACAAGACCGAACATAATCATTGATGGGACTGACCCTAGTCCCCAGCAGAATCTTCTTTCTTAGCTTTGCTATTCTAGGCCAAGCCATACCTTCTTGCCTTTAGAGTTCATGTTGTCCTTCAAAAGGGGCAAAATATCATGTTGTATGAATGGTTTCTTTGAAACCCCTTCTGCCACTGGACTTAAGGTGAGGGAAAAGAAGGTGTACTCTCTTCCATGCCCGTGGGAATGGGCAATGGAAGGACATGCAGATACTGACTGCTCTCACCAAAAAGTCTCTTTTCTTGACCACTTCGGCTTTGACACACATATGCATTCAAAGTGGGCAATATGTTAAGAATAAAAAAAAGAAATCAGTGTTTGGTCACTTCCTTTACCTATCTTATATAGAAGATTTAGCTCTTCACTTTAGAATGTGAGAATAGTTCATTCTTAGGCTGGAGTGGTGTCTCAGTGGAAACAACAACATCGTCCCCCTTTGACAGGCTGTTACATAGATCTACTATATACTTAAGAAAAAGTGTTTTGACCAGGCAAGGTGGCTCACACCTGTAATCACAGCACTTTGAGAGGCTGAGGTAGGTGGATCTCAAGGTCACGAGTTCGAGACCAGCCTGGACAATATGGTGAAACCCTGTCTCTACTAAAAATACAAAAATTACCCATGCATGGTGGCAGGTGCCTGCAGGCCCAGCTACTTGGGAGGCCGAGGCAAGAGAATAGCTTGAACCTGGGAGGCGGAGGTTGCAGTGAGCCAAGATTGCACCACTGCACTCCAGCCTGAGCGACAGAGCAAGATTCTGTTTCAAAAAAAAAAAAAAGGGGGGGGGGGCGTTTAAGAAGAGATTTTCAGTAGAAACTGTTGATCAATACTTAATTTTTCTGTCGGCACCATCAACTAATAAATTGGCTGCTAGCTGATCAGTAATTTATGATCAGATTAGTTTCTGACTATCTGCTGGCTTCCTCTTTCCTACTCTTCATTGCCTTCAAAGTCTAGTCTGAATAACTGGCAAAAACTTCATTTAAAAACAGGCGATGGCTTTAACAAAGTAGTTATTAAGCAATAAAAATTCTCCCCCCTTTTTTTTTTCTGAAGCTAACACTCTATGGATATCGGAAGAATTTTGATGCCAGTTAGTATATGAAAATATGTAAAAGACCTCTGTTCCCATCTTGACAACATAAAAAACAGGATTAAAAAAATCGTATTATACTCTTCAGCTATCAACTAGCAGAGAACACAGCGAAACCTTGGTGAACTGAATTCTAGAAAGGAATAAGCCACTTATGAATAAGAGGAGCACCACTGTAGCTTCTACACCTGAGGGCAAGTGTTTTTTCGGGTACATGTGAGTGAAAGAGTAGGTGTAACATAGATGGAAAAACTGTAGGGACGAGGAGAAATCAGCTACACCTTTAAAGACAATGTGAGTGGTGTAACAAATTATTATATGAATTAATTCTAAACACAAAAATAAATCACTTGGACTAACAATTCTCTTGTCACACTCCTTGTCAAAATTTCACTGAGATGGCAGTAGAGGAGAAGCTTGAAAGCAAAGTGAATTCACGCAGTTCTATGCATTCTTGAAGTGTTTAGGTTTTAGGACCTAATGAAAGTTGAATCCAAACATGAACCAAAGCTATTGGAAACCTTGGTCTATCCCCTATGCCACCTGGCTCAAATGCTGTAAAAACCCAAAATGATTAGCTCCAATTGGTAGTGGCATAGAAGGGTACAGGTAGGGTTAACAAAATGTAAACTTAATCTAATTGACATTATGGTTCAGTCCCAGATCAACTTGACTTTTGAAACAATTTTAATCATCAACCACTTACTATAATTACATTCAGACAGAAGGTAAAGCTTAAATTATCTGGAAAATAAACTAAATAATTATATTTCAGCCTCTACTTTTCTTTATACACAATATCTAAAACTCAGTGAAAACATATGAAACATATAAGGAAGCAGGAAGATCAAGACAAAAAGTAGTTAATAAGAGCAGACCCGTGTAGACTTAACCACTGATAGTAACTGAAGTAGTAAGCAGAATAATGCCATAAATGTCAATGTCCTAATCCCTAGAAGCTATAGGGGGAATTAAAGTTGCAGATAAAGTTAAGGTTACTTATCAGCTGATCTTGAGATGGGAAAAGTATTCACTATAATCACTAAAGTCCTTATAACAGACAGTGGCTTTGAGAAGAGTGTCTTAGAGAGGGAAATAAAGATGCTGTGCTGCTGGCTGTTAAGAGGGAGGAATAGGCCATAAACCAAGGAATGAAGCAGCCTCTAGAAGCTATAAAGAGAAAGGATATAGTTTCTCCCCTAGGATGTCTCTCCAAGGAAATAGATTCTTCCTCCAGAAGGAATGTAGCCCTGATAACACCTTGATTTTAATCCAGTGAAACCCATCTTGGACTTCTAACCTCCAGAATTATAAAATAATAACTTTGTATTGTTTAGGCTAGTATTGCTAAAATGAGTATAGCAGGCAAAAACTTGAAAACTATTACTGATGTGTTAAAAAATTTACAAGAAAGAATGGATACAGTGAGCAAAGGGATTGAAAATTTGGAGAGAAAATAGAAACTATAGAAGAACAAAATAACATTCTAGAACAGAAAAACATAATGTTTGAAATAAAAACTTAGATGGACTGAACAGCAGACTAGTATGCACAAAAACATAGTCGATTTAAAGAGAAGATAAGATGAATTGTTCAACATGAGTTACAATGAGAAAAGTAAATGAAGAAAATGTCAGACATTTGTGGGACAATATCACGCAATTGGAGTCCTAGAAGAAAAAGTGATAAGGAAAGTTATACAGATGATTTCAATACATAATGGTCAATTGTTTCTCCAAATTTAACAGAAAAACCTAACCCACAGATTTGAGAAGCTCATTGAATGCTAAGTAGGACGAACACTCACACCACACACACACTCATGCACACATGCATGCATGCGCAGGCACGAAATAACCAATCTGATGAAATCCAAAGCAAAAGAGAAAAGTACTGAAAACAGCAAGAGGATAAGAACATTACATACAGAGGAGCAATGATTCAACTTATGCCTGACTTCTTATCAGAACCAATAGAAACAATGGAATGTCATCTCTGAAGCACTTAATAGAAAGAACTGTCATGGTAATTCTGTGCATAGATGAAATAATCATTCAAATATGAAGGCATGTTTTCAGATAAGCAAAACTCGACAGACTTGTTGTCCGCAGACCAACACAACAGATATCATAAAGGAAGTTCTTCCATCTAAAGGATCCCATAAATCCAGAAACTAGGATATAGAGGAAAAACTAAAGAGTGGTGGGAATGGTAATATGTAAGTAAATTTAAGAAAATAATTAACATCAATAAAATTCCTCAATAGGCAAGTGACTGTTTAAGACAAACATGATTACAATTTATTTTGTACTCTATAATTAATACACAAGAAATATGTGGCCGAGCGCGGTGGCTCAAACCTGTAATCCCAGCACTTTGGGATACCAAGGCAGGTAGATCGCCTGAGGTCAGGAATTCAAGACCAGCCTAACCAATGTGGTGAAACCACGTCTCTACTAAAAATACAAAAATTAGCTGGGCATGGTGGCAGGTGACTGTAATCCCAGCTACTAGGGAGACTGAGGCAGGAGAATCACTTGCACCTGGGAGACAGAGGTTTCAGTGAGCTGAGATCGAGCAATGGCACTCCAGCCTGGGCAACAGTATAAGAGCCTGTCTCAAAAAAAAAAAAAAAAAAAAAAAAGAAAGAGAGGAAAATATGTATAAAAAACAGCATCAAGAACAGGAAGGAGGTTATGTTTAAAAATACTACAAGCTTCTTACATTATACGTAAAGTGATAAGATTTTAATTAAAGTTAGATTACTATGAGTCAAGAATGCATAGTGTTATCAGCGCATTTATTAAAGCATTAAGACAGATACAGCTAAGAAGCAAATAATGGTGATAAAATTGATAAGAAGCTGATTGAAAGGCAGGAAAGGAAAGGAAGAAAAAAGAAACAACAAGTAGGACATATAGAAAACAAATATAGTAATGATACTCATGATACTCTTTTTTTTTTGGAGATGCAGTCTCACTCTGTCACAAGACTGGAGTGCAATGGCGCAATTTCAGCTCACTGCAACCTTTGCCTCCCGGTTAAAGGGATTCTCCTGCCTCAGCCTCCCAAGTAGCTGGGACTACAGGTGCCTGCCACCATGCCCAGCTAATTTTTGTATTTTCAGTAGATATGGGATTTCACAATGTTGCCCAGGATGATCTCGATCACTTGACCTAGTCATCCGCCCCCCTCAGACTCTCAAAGTGCTGAGATTACAGGTGTGAGCCACCGCATCCAGCCACTAATAATACTCTTTTTTTTTTTTTTTTTTTAAGTTCTAGGGTACATGTGCACAGCATGCAGGTTTGTTACATACGTACACGTGTGCCATGTTGTTGGGCTGCACCCATTAACTCGTCATACATTAGGTATATCTCCTAATGCTATCCCTCCCCACTCTCCCCACCCCACAACAGGCCCCAGTGTGTGATGTTCCCCACTCTGTGTCCAAGTGTTGTCATTGTTCAATTCCCACCTATGATTGAGAACATACAGTGTTTGATTTTCTGTCCTTGTGATAGTTTACTGAGAATGATGCTTTCCAGCTTCCATGTCCCTACAAATGACATGAACTTATCCTTTTTTATGGCTCCATAGTATTCCATGGTGAATGTGTGCCACATTTTCTTAATCCAGTCTATCATTGCTGGACATTTAGGTTGGTTCCAAGTCTGCTACTGTGAATAGTGCCACAATAAACATATGTGTGCATGTGTCTTTATAGCAGCATGATTTATAATCCTTTGGGTATATACCCAGTAATTGGGTGGCTGCGTCAAATGGTATTTCTAGTTCTAGATCCTTGAGGAATTGCCACACTGTCTTCCACAATGTTTGAACTGTTTACAGTCCCACCAACGTGTAAAAGTGTTCTTATTTATCCACATCCTCTCCATCACCTGTTGTTTCCTGACTTTTTAATGATCGCCATTCTAACTGGTATGAGATGGTGTCTCATGGTTTTGATTTGCATTTCTCTGATGGCCAGTGATGATGAGCATTTTTTCATGTGTCTGTTGGCTGCATAAATGTCTTTTTTTGAGAAGTGTCTGTTCATATCTTTTGCCCACTTTTTGATGGGGTTGTGTGATTTTTACTTGTAAATTTGTGTAAGTTCTTTGGAGATTCTGGATATTAGCCTTTTGTCAGATGGGCAGATTGTAAAACTTTTCTCCCATTCTGTAGGTTGCCTGTTCATTCTGATGGTAGTTTCTTTTGCTGTGCAGAAGCTCTTTAGTTTGATTAGATCCCATTTGTCAATTTTGGCTTTTGTTGCCATTGGTTTTGGTATTTTACTCATGAAGTCCTTGCCCATGCCTATGGCCTGAATGGTATTGCCTAGGTTTTCTTCTGGGTTTTTATGGTTTTAGGTCTAACATTTAAGTCTTTAGTCCATCTTGAATTAATTTTTGTATAAGGTGTAAGGAAGGGATCCAGTTTCAGCTTTCTGCATATGGCTAGCCAGTTTTCCCAGCACCATTTATTAAATAGGGAATCCTTTCCCCATTTCTCATTTGTGTCAGGTTTGTCAAAGATCAGAGGGTTGTAGATGTGTGGTATTATTTCTGAGGGCTCCGTTCTGTTCCATTGGTCAATATCTCTGTTTTGGTACCAGTACTATGCTGTTTTGGTTACTGTAGCCTTGCAGCATAGTTTGAAGTCAGGTAGCGTGATGCCTCCAGCTTTGTTCTTTTTGCTTAGGACTGTCTTGGCAATGCTGGCTCTTTTTTGGTTCCATAAGAACTTTAGAGTAGTTTGCTCCAATTCTGTGAAGAAAGTCATTGCTAGCTTGATGGGGATGGCATTGAATCTATAAATTAACTTGGGCAGTATGGCCATTTTCACGATATTGATTCTTCCTGTCCATGAGCATGGTATGTTCTTCCATTTGTTTGTGTCCTCTTATTTCATTGAGCAGTGGTTTGTAGTTCTCCTTGAAGAGGTCCTTCGTGTCCCTTGTAAGTTGAATTCCTAGGTATTTTATTCTCTTTGAAGCAACTGTGAATGGGAGTGCATTCATGATTTGGCTCTCTGTTTGTCTGTTATTGGTGTATAGGAATCCTTGTGATTTTTGCACGTTGATTTTGTATCCTGAGACTTTGCTGAAGTTGCTTTTTGGCTGAAGGAGATTTTGGGCTGAGATGATGGGATTTTCTAAATATACAATCATGTCATCTGCAAACAGGGACAATTTGACTTCCTCTTTTCCTAGTTGAATACCCTTTCTTTCTCCTGCCTGATTGCCCTGGGCAGAACTTCCAATACTATGTTGAATAGGAGTGGTGAGAGAGGGCATCCCTGTCTTGTGCCAGTTTTCAAAGGGAATGCTTCCAGGTTTTGCCCATTCAGTATGATATTGGCTGTGGGTGTCATAAATAGCTCTTATTATTTTGAGATACGTCCCATCAATACCTAATTTATTGAGAGTTTTTAGCATGAAGGGCTGTTGAATTTTGTCGAAAGCCTTTTCTGCATCTATTGAGATAATCATGTGGTTTTTGTCTTTGGTTCTGTTTATATGATGGATTATGTTTATTGATTTGTGTATGTTGAACCAGCCTTGCATCCCAGGGATGAAGCAAACTTGATCATAGTGGATAAGCTTTTTGATGTGTTGCTGGATTTGGTTTGCCAGTATTTTATTGAGGATTTTTGCATCAATGTTCATCAGGGATATTGGTCTAAAATTCTCTTTTTTTGTTATTTCTCTGCCAGTGTTTGGTATCAGGATGATGCTGGCCTCATAAAATGAGTTAGTGATGATTCCCTCTTTTTCTCTTGATTGATTGGAATAGTTTCAGAAGGAATGGTACCAGCTCCTCTTTGTACCTTTGGTAGAATTTGGCTATGAATCCATCTGGTCCTGAACTTTTTTTGGTTGGTAGGCTATTAATTATTGCCTCAATTTCAGAGCCTGTTATTGGTCTATTCAGGGATTTAACTTCTTCCTGGTTTAGTCTTGGGAGGGTGTATGTTTCCAGGAATGTGTCCATTTCTTCTAGATTTCCTAGTTTATTTGTGTAGAGGTGTTTATAGTATTCTCTAATGGTAGTTTCTATTTCTGTGGGTTCAGTGGTAATATCCTCTTTATCATTTTTTATTGCATCTATTTGATTCTTCTCTCCTTTCTTCTCTATTAGTCTTGTTAGAGGTCAGTCTGTCAATTTTGTTGATCTTTTCAAGAAACCAGCTCCTGGATTCATTGATTTTTTTTGAAGGGTTTTTTGTGTCTCTATCTCCTTCAGGTCTGCTCTGATCTTAGTTATTTCTTGCCTTCTGCTAGCTTTTGAATGTGTTTGCTCTTGCCTCTCTAGTTCTTTTAATTGTGATGTTAGAGTGTCAATTTTAGATCTTTCCTGCTTTCTCTTGTGGGCATTTAATGCTATAAATTTCCCTCTACACACTGCTTTAAATGTATCCCAGAGATTCTGGTATGTTATATCTTTGTTCTCATTGGTTTCAAAGAACATCTTTATTTCTGCTGTCATTTCATTATGTACCCAGTAGTCATTCAGGAGCAGGTTGTTCAGTTTCCATGTAGTTGAGCAGTTTTAAGTGAGTTAATTAATCCTGAGTTCTAGTTTGATTGCACTGTGGTCTGAGAGACAGTTTGTTATAATTTCTGTTCTTTTACATTTGCTAGGAGTGCTTTCAACTATGTGGTCAATTATGGAATAAGTGTGATGTGGTGCTGAGAAGAATGTATATTCTGTTGATTGGGGGTGGAGAGTTCTGTAGATGTCTGTTAGGTCAGCTTGGTACAGAACTGAGTTCAATTCCTGTATATCCTTGTTAACTTTCTGTCTCATGGATCTGTCTAATGTTAACAGTGGGGTATTAAAGTCTCCCATTATTATTGTGTGGGAGTCTAAGTCTCTTTGTAGTTCTCTAAGGACTTGCTTTATGAATCTCGGTGTTCCTGTATTGGGTACATATATATTTAGGATAGTTAGCTCTTCTTGTTGAATTGATCCCTTTACCATTATATAATGGCCTTCTTTGTCTCTTTTGATCTTTGTTGGTTTGAAGTCTGTTTTATCAGAGAGTAGGATTACAATCCCTGCCTTTTTCTGTTTTCCATGTGTTTGGTAGATCTTCCTCCATCCCTTTATTTTGAGCCTAGGTGTGTGTCTGCACGTGAGATGGATCTCCTGAATACAGCACACTGATGGGTCTTGACTCTTTATCCAATTTGCCAGTCTGTGTCTTTTAATGGGAACATTTAGCCCATTTACATTTAAGGTTAATATTGTTATGTGTGAATTTGATCCTGTCATTATGATGTTAGCTGGTTATTTTGCTCATTAGTTGATCTTTCTAGCATTAATGGTCTTTACAATTTGGCAAGTTTTTGCAGTGGCTGGTACCAGTTGTTCCTTTCCATATTTAGTGCTTCCTTCAGTAGCTCTTGTAAGGCAGGCCTGGTGTTGACAAATTCTCTCAGCATTTGCTTATCTGTAAAGGATTTTATTGTTCCTTCACTTAAGAAGCTTAGTTTGGCTGGATATGAAATTCTAGGTTGAAAATTCTTTTCTTTAAAAATGTTGAATATTGCCCCCACTGTCATCTGGCTTATAGAGTTTCTGCCAAGAGATCTGCTGTTAGTCTGATGGTCTTCCCTTTGTGGGTAACCCAACCTTTCTCTCTGGCTGCCCTTAACATTTTTTTCCTTCATTTCAACTTTGGTGAATCTGACAATTATGTGTCTTGGAGTTGCTCTTCTTGAGGAGTATCTTTGTGGTGTTCTCTATATTTCCTGAATTTGAATGTTGGCCTGCCTTGCTGGGTTGGGGAAGTTCTCCTGGATAATATCCTGAAGAGTGTTTTCCAGCTTGGTTCCATTCTCCCCGTCACTTTCAGGTGCACCAATCAAACATAGATTTGGTCTTTTCACATAGTCCCATATTTCTTGGAGATTTTGTTCATTTCTTTTTACTCTTTTTTCTTTAAACTTCTCTTCTCACTTCATTTCATTCATTTGTTCTTCAATCAGTGATACCCTTTCTTCCACTTGATTGAATCAGCTACTGAAGCTTGTGCATGTGTCACGTAGTTCTCGTGCCATGGTTTTCAGCTCCATCAGGTCATTTAAGGTCTTCTCTATGTTGTTTATTCTGGTTAGCCATTTGTCTAATCTTTTTTCAAGGTTTTTAGTTTCTTTGCAATGGGTTCAAACACCCTCCTTTAGCTCAGAGAAGTTTGTTATTGCCAATTATCTGGCCTTCTTCTCTCAACTTGTCGAAGTCATTCTCTGTCCAGCTTTGTTCCATTGCTGTTGAGGAGCTGCGTTCCTTTGGAGGAGAAAAGGCACTCTGATTTTTAGAATTTTCAGCTTTTCTGCTCTGGTTTCTCTCCATCTTTGTGGTTTTATCTACCTTTGGTCTTTGATGATGGTGACATACAGATGGGGTTTTGGTGTGGATGTCCTTTCTGTTTGTTAGTTTTCCTTCTAATAGTCAGGTCTGTTGGAGGTTGCTGGAGGTCCACTCTAGACCCTGTTTGCCTGGGTATCACCAGCGGAGGCTATAGAACAGCAAATATTGCAGAACGGTAAATGTTGCTGCCTGATCCTTCCTCTGGAAGCTTCATCTCAGAGGGGCAGCTGGCTGTATGAGGTGTCAGTCGGCCCCTACTGGGAGGCATCTCCCAGTTAGGCTACTCAGGGGTCAGGGACCCACTTGAAGAGGCAGTCTGTCCATTCTCAGATCTCAACCTCTGTGCTGGGAGAACCACTACTCTTCAAAGTTGTCAGACAGGGACATTTAAGTCTGCAGAAGTTTCTGCTGCCTTTTGTTCAGCTATGCCCTGTCCCCAGAGGTAGAGAGACTAGAGAGCCAGCCAGGCCTCCTTGAGCTGCAGTGGGCTCCACCCAGTTCAAGCTTCCTGGCTGCTTTGTTTATCTATTCAAGCCTCAGCAATGGTGGACGCCCCTCCCCCAGCCTTGCTGCTGCCTTGCAGTTTGATCTCAGACTGCTGTCCTAGCAGTGAGTGAGGCTCTGTGGGCATGGGACCCTCCAAGCTAGGTGAGGAATATAATCTCCTGGTGTGCCATTTGCTAAGACCATTGGAAAAGAGCAGTATTATGGTGGGAGTGACCCGATTTTCCAGGTACCATTTGTCACAGCTTCCCTTGGCTAGGAAAGGGAATTCCCTGACCCCTTGTGCTTCCTGGATGAGACAATGCCTCGCCCTGCTTCAGCTCATGCTCCGTGGACTGCATCCACTGTCTGACAAGCCCCAGTGAGATGAACCTGGTACCTCAGTTGGAAATGCAGAAATCACCCATCTTCTGCGTCACTCATGCTGGGAGCTGTAGACTGGAGTTGTTCCTATTCGGCCATCTTGGAAGTGGCCACACTGACTGTCCCACTAATGATACTCTTAAGAAAAACTGAAGAAATTGTAATTAAGAATAGGTAATTAAAAACTTAAGAATCAATTATTATATTGCAAGTGTGTTTTAAAACTTAAAAGGTACAGATTATTAATGGGGATAATAAAGCAAAACCAAACCATATGCTACTCATGTGACATCACTTTAGATATAAAGACACAGATAGGATTAAGATGTGGAAAATATATTTCATGCAAATACTAGTTCTAAGAAAGCTTCTATGGCTATATTAATTCAGACAAATTCGATATTAATATAAGAAGTATTAGAAGAGATTAAGAAGAACATTGCATAATGAAAGTCAATTTATCGTGAAGGTGTAACAATTTTAACTGTGCTTGTACCTCATTAAAACAGAGCTTCAAACTGATGAAGGAAAAAATGTCAGGAAGAAACAGACAAATATTGTAAATTTTAACACTACTCCATCAGCAATTGATAGGACAAATAGGAAGTAGCAAAAGGAAAAGATTTTAATAATACACTCTGTAAATTTAATATAGCTGCTATCTATAGAACACTATTCTCAACAACTGTAGAATATATATTCTTTTTGAAGTACACATGGACTATTCACTTAGATATGCCATATGCTGGACCACAAAACAAGTCTTAAAAATCAAAATAAATGAAATAGTAAAGGATGTATTCTATGACCAGAACAGAATTAAATTGGAAATCAATAACAATAAGATACTAGAAAATTCTAAAATATTTGCAAATTAATAACACACTGTGAAATAATCCCTAGGTCAAAGAAGAAATCACAAGTGACATTAGAAAATGTTTTAAACTGGATGATAATGAAAACAATATATTTAAATATGTAGAATAGATTTAAAGAAGAGCTTTGAGATAAATTTATATATTTAAGTTCTTATATGCAGAAAGCAGAAAGGTTCAATCTAATAAACCAATAAAAAATTAAAATCTCCATAAGTAGAAAGTAGGAAAAGATGATAAGTAGAAAATCAATGAATGAAAAAGGCAAAAGAGAAAAAAAATCAATAAAACTAAAAGTTAGTTCTTTGAGCAGAATAATGATTTTAGAAAATCCTTGCAAAGATGATAGAAGAAAAAGAAGAAAAGAAGAGGAGGAAGGAAGGAGGAGATAGAGGAGGCAGAGGAGGAGGGAGAATAAGAGAGAAGGAGGAGGGAGAAGAGAGGAGGAGGGAGAAAAGAGAGGAGAGGGAGAAGGAGAGAGGAAAGGAAAACAACAATATCAGGAATGAAAGATCCTATAACAATGAAAAACTTACTAATTAAATATTATGAATAATTTTATGTAATCCTTGAAAATCACAACTTACCTAAACTGATACATCAGAAGAAAATATTGATAGACTAATGTTTGTTAAGGAAATTGAACTTAAAAATACAAACTCTCCCCCAAAGAAGCCTCCAGGCCCAGATGTCCTCACAAGAAAATTCTGTCAAACATTTAAGGAAGAAATAATAAAAAAAAAAATTACCGAAATCCTTTCAGAAGTCATAGGGGAACTCATTTTATGAAACCATAATTTTAATGACAAACACATTACAAAAAGTAACATTACGGACCAAAAATTTATTGTGTTTCTATAAAAGAAATATCCTCTCCAGCACCTGTTGTTTCCTGACTTTTTAATGATTGCCATTCTAACTGGTGTGAGATGGTATCTCATTGTGGTTTTGATTTGCATTTCTCTGATGGCGAGTGATAATGAGCATTTTTTCATGTGTCTGTTGGTGGGATTGTAAACTAGTTCAACCATTATGGAAAACAGTATGGCAATTCCTCAAGGATCTAGAACTAGATGTACCATATGACCCAGCCATCCCACTACTGGGTATATACCCAAAGGATTATAAATCATGCTGCTATAAAGACACATGCACATGTATGTTTATTGCGGCACTATTCACAATAGCAAAGACTTGGAATCAACCCAAATGTCCATCAGTGACAGACTGGATTAAGAAAATGTGGCACATATACACCATGGAATACTATGCAGCCATAAAAAAGGATGAGTTTGCATCCTTTGTAGGGACATGGATGCAGCTGGAAACCATCATTCTTAGCAAACTATCACAAGAACAGAAAACCAAACACCGCATGTTCTCACTCATAGGTGGGAATTGAACAATGAGATCACTTGGACTTGGGAAGGGGAACATCACACACCGGGGCCTATCATGGGGAGGGGGGAGGGGGGAGGGATTACACTGGGAGTTATACCTGATATAAATGACAAATTGATGGGTGCTGACGAGTTGATGGGTGCAGCACACCAACATGGCACAAGTATACATATGTAACAAACCTGCACGTTATGCATATGTACCCTAGAACTTAAAGTATAATAAAAATATATATATATCATTCAAGAAAGTAACTTTTACTCTTGACAAATAGCACTGTCTTGGAAGTCAATGTTACTTGTCATTGAAGAAAGGCACCATATTGGTGAATTCAGCTCAGTGAAATATCTTCTCTTGTCAGTGAGTGAACTGTATCCTCAAACGCTGCTTTTTTGGAAGAATATGGCAAAACGTGACCAGGCTCTGGAAAGCTGAAGCATGTGTGTGAGTATTTGTAGGAGTGCCATGAGATGAGATTGTGTACTCTTTTTCTTTTATTTAAAATTTTTTTTAATTTAAAAGTGCCTTTTTTTTTTTTTTTTTTTTTTTTTTTTTTTGATACGGAGTCTCGCTCTGTCGCCCAGGCTGGAGTGCAGTGACCGGATCTCAGCTCACTGCAAGCTCCGCCTCCCGGGTTCACGCCATTCTCCTGCCTCAGCCTTCGGAGTAGCTGGGACTACAGGCGCCCGCCACCGCGCCGGGCTAGTTTTTTTTGTTTTTTGTTTTTTGTTTTTTTTGTAATTTTTAGTAGAGACAGGGTTTCACCGTGTTAGCCAGAATGGTCTTGATCTCCTGACCTCGTTATCCGCCCGTCTCGGCCTCCCAAAGTGTTGGGATTACAGGCTTGAGCCACCGCGCCCGGCCTAAAAGTGCCTTTTCTTAATTTTGTTGTTGTTGTTGTTGTTGTTGTTTTTGAGACAGAGTTTCACTCTTGTTGCCCAGGCTGGAGTGCAATGGTGCGATCTCGGCTCACTACAACCCCCGCCTCCTGGGTTAAGCTATTCTCCTGTCTCAGCCTCCCGAGTAGCTGAGATTATAGGCACTCACCACCACACCCTGCTAGTTTTTGTATTTTTAGTAGATAGTGGGTTTCACTTGGCCAGGCTTGTCTCGAACTCCTGACCTCAGGTGATCTGCCCATCTTGGCCTCCCAAGGTGCTGGGATTACAGGTGTGAGCCACCATGCCCAGTTTGAGTACTTTATTTGAAATTAGTTGAATACAAAAAGAATTATAGTGGTACCCTAAAATGGTGATACTGAAAATTCTCTTCTGGGGGCTTGGTTTATGATATACTATATTGGAATCATACAGAAATTTCCGAAGTCTTTTTCTATGAATGCTCATTGTTGCTGCTAGCTCACACATTACCAAAATAAGGTAAGACTCAAAATCTAAAAAGCAGGGTCTCTGTGATGCATTGGAAAATTTCAAAGATTGCAGAAAGTTTGAATTAAATACATTTTGAGCATGCTTCTTTAAAAAAAAAAATTGACTTTATCTTTTAGAGCAGTTTCAGGTTCACAGCAAAATTGAGCAAAAAACGCAGAGAGTTCCTGTACATCTCCTGCCCCTACACATGCATAGCCTTTCCCATTATCAACATCCTCTAGCAGACTGGTACATTTATATTACAATAGAAAAACTTACATTGTCACGTCATTATCACCTAAAGTTCATGGTTTACATTAGGGTTCAGTCTTGATAGTGTACATTCCATGGGTCTGGACAAATACATATTGACAGACATCTGTCACTATAGTATTAAATAGTATATTTTTACTGCCCTAAAAATGTTTTGTTTTCTGCCTATCCATCCTTCCTTCCCTACATTAGTATCCTGGCAACCACTGACCCTTTTACTGTCTCTATGGTTTTGCCTGTTTGAGAATGGCCGTATAGTTGGAATCATACAGTATGTAGCCTTTTCATATTGGGTTCTTTCACTTAATAATGTACACTTAAGGTTCCTCCATGTCTTTTCATGGCTGAATATCTCATTTCTTTGGAGCACTGAATAATATTCCATTGTATGGATGTACTGCACTTTATCTGTTCACTTACTGAAGAATATCTTGGTTACTTCTAAGATTTGGCAATTATGAATAAATCTGCTATAAACATCTATGTTCAGGTTTTTTGTGCAGACATTAGTTGTTAATGAATGAGAGATCCTGTTACACCACATCCTTGCCAGAATTTGGTTTTGTCAGTGTTCTGGATTTTGGGAATTTTTTTTTTTTTTTTTTTTTTTTGAGACGGAGTCTCGCTCTGTCGCCCAGGCTGGAGTGCAGTGGCCGGATCTCAGCTCACTGCAAGCCCCGCCTCCTGGGTTTACGCCATTCTCCTGCCTCAGCCTCCCGGGTAGCTGGGACTACAGGCGCCCGCCACCTCGCCCGGCTAGTTTTTTGTATTTTTTAGTAGAGACGGGGTTTCACCGTGTTAGCCAGGATGGTCTCGATCTCCTGACCTCGTGATCCGCCCGTCTCGGCCTCCCAAAGTGCTGGGATTACAGGCTTGAGCCACCGCGCCCGGCCGGATTTTGGGAATTTTAATAGGTGTATAATGGTAGCTCACTGTTGCTTTAATTTGTGTTTCCATAATGAGATATGATGAAGAGCATCTTTTCATATGTTTTTTTTTTTGCCATCTGTATATCTTCTTTGGTGAGGTGTCTGTTAAGGTCATCGGTTCATTTTTTAAACAAGTTGTTTTCATATTGCTAAGTTCTAAGAGTTCTTTCCATATTTTGAACAACAGTTCTTTATCAGATATATCTTTCACAAATACTTTCTACCATTCTGTGACTTGTCTTTTCATTCTCTTGACAGTGTCTTGGTAGAGGAGAAGTTTTAATTTTAATGAAAATTCTTTTCATTAAACTCTCTTTTTCATAAATTGTGCCTTTAGTGTTGATGTATCTAAAATAGTCATCAGCAAACCTAAGGTTTCTAGATTTTCTGGGATGTTATCTTTTAGAAGCTTTATAGTTTTTTAACATTTAGATCTGTTATCCATTTTGAATTCAGTTTTGTAAAGAGTGTAAAGTCTCTGTATAGATTCAGTTTTTTACATGTAGATGTCTAGTTGTTCTAGCACCATCTGTTGAAAAGACCATCTTTGCTCCATTATATTGCCTTTGCTCCTTTGTCAAAGATCAACTGACTATATATATGTGGGTCTATTTCTTACCTCTCTGTTCTTTTCCATTAATCTGTTACTTTGCCAATACCACCCTATCTTGATTACTACAGCTTATAGTAAGTCTTGAATTTAGGGAGTGTCAGTCCTTCAACTTTGCTCTTCTCCTTCGGCATTGTGTTGGCTATCCTGGGTCTTTTGCCTCTTTCTATAAACTTTAAAATCAGGAGTTGAAAGTCACAAAATAACTCCTTTATAGGGATTTTGATTGGGATAGCATTATAGATCACGTTGCAAAGAACTGACAGGCTGACAATACTGAGTCTTCTTATCTATCTCCATTTATTCTTTGATTTTGTCATTGCAGTTTTGTAATTTTCCTTATAGATCTTGTACATATTTTGTTAGATTTATACTTTATTATTTCATATATTGGGGTGCCAGTGTAAATGGTATTGTGCTTTAAATTTTAAATCCCACCTGCTCCTTGCTGATATATATGGAAGCAATTGACTTTTGTTTATTAATCTTCTATGCAACCTTGTTATAATTGCTTATTGTTTCCTGGAGGTTTTTTGTAGTGATTCTTTTAGATTTTCTGTACAGATAATCATATCATATATAAACAAAGTTTTATGTCTTCCTCCCCAATTTATATACCTCTTATTTCTTTTACTTGTTTTATTGCATTATTAAAATTTCAAATGTAGTATTGAAAAGGACTGAAGAGAGAGGGCGTCCTTGCCTTATTTCTTATTTTAGTGGGAGAGCTGTTATCCATAAGTTTTTTGTAGATGTTCTTTATCAAATTATTCCTAGTTAACTGAGAGCTTTGATCATGAATAAGTATTGAATTTTATCAAATACGTTTTCTGCATTTATTGATATGATCATGTGATTTTCTTCTTTAGCTTGTTAAAGTTTGCTAATACTTTATTGCAGATTTCGGCACCTATGTTAATGAGATATACTGATCTGTAGTTCTCTTTTATTGTAATGCCTTTGTGTGGTTTTGGTATTAGGGTAATGCTGTTTACATAGAATGAGTTAGAAATTATTTATTTTGCCTGTGTCTTTTGAAAAAGACTTTAGAGAATTGGTATAATTTGTTTCCTTAAATGTTTGGTAGAATTCACCTGTAAGCCCATCTGGGCCTGGTGCTTTCTGTTTTGGAAGGTTATTATTCATTTAATTTCTTTAAGATACAAGCCTGTTTAAATTGTTTATTTCTTCTTGTGAGAGCTTTGGCAGATTGTATCTTTCAAGGAATTGGTTCATTTCATCTAGGTTATCAAGTCTGTAGGCATAAAGTTGTCCCTTTAGGTAATGTTCTTTTGGGTTCCTCTTTAGGTAATGATTATTTGTGTGTCTACTGTCATAAAACTTATGATAAATTGTTGATAATCTTGAATGAGATTAGTAGGGGATGGGTGTCATAAACCAAACTTTCTATTCAGAAAGATTAAAATAGGATTTTTTTCATGTATTGGGACTGCATATCACTGTGGATTTTTAATCTTCATAGATATTTACCTTACCATTAGGTATGCTCACTATTTATTTATCCACCCATTAAAGAGTCTTTCAGTAACTATCTTGGGAGAATACGCTCTATCTTTAGGCTCAGAAACTCTGTGTTAGGTTCAACAGAGTTTGCATAACTTACTAAATACAGGCTGTTCATTCAGGAAAATCAGTATGTTTCCCTTTTGGCCAAAATATACATTTGTAGCTCTTGGGTAAGCTTAGTGTAGCCTCACCTGTATCAAACTGTCGTATCTCATGTGTGGTCATATTTAAAATATTTATAGCACCAAAAATGTAAATGTTCTGTAAATCAAACTACTGTATGATTGTCTTATTTGAGCCATAGGTCAAAACCATACACATACAGTTGGAGGAAGGATTTTTTCCCTGAAGGGACTAGAAAATTGTCAACTTGGCATCAGGAAATAAAGATCTCCATGTTGGCCTTGCACTCAAGGGACAAAAACTAAAATTCTCATGGATGTTTAGAGGCAGATTGGCCAAGATCTGAGACCTTGAGGATGCCAGGAACATTTCTAGTGGTGGAGGTGGGCGTAGGGCCAGCTGCCCTTTGGCACATGTATTAAATGCTGAAAGTAAAGAAAGAGAAGACTAATAAGAGTCCCTAGAATAGATGTAAGATTGGATAGGACTTTTAGGCTAATTTGCCATTCATTTATTATTTATGAAAGGTTTACCATTTGAACCTTTTATATGATCTTCTTGAAAGTTATTGCCCAGTATCTCCTATGCTGAGAGGATGTTAGAGAAGAGCTAGTACATCTTCGGAGACATACATAAGAGGATAATATTGTTTCCTCTCCTCTGATCTAATTTTCAATATTTTCTACCAGTTATGCTAATTAAGTATCATGGAGCCCAGTACAGAGCCCACAAGGTTCACCTGAGGCAGAGGGGTGGTGAGGTAAGGGGCTGGATGGGAAACTAAGATGGATTCAGGAGAGACAAAGTACCTTGAAACTTTTAATAAATACTTGGAAAAACTTCAAAAGGAGCTAATTTTAGGCATAAATGCAGAGAAGACTTGAGGCATATAATTTGTATTATACATGCAAATGCAGAGACTCAAGGAGTATCAAAACTGTACCATTGACATTCAAAGCACCGTCACAGTAGATTCTACTTAGTGAGCTGAATCTCTTACTTGAATAGTCTGAGTTAGGAGGTGGGTCAGTCTGCATATAACCTTTTTATTTCTGCTGTTATTTCTTTCTTTTCCTGAGCTATTATGATTTTAAAAATATGACTGTTTGTTCCACATCCCCAATTTACCACATTAATGACATTAAGAGAGGTGAGAGATACAAAATAAAGAAACTTAATTGAACTTAAGTAGTTGTGACTAGTCTTTATTTCCTTTCCCTTCCTCCTTTCCCCCCTTCCTTCTTTCCTTCCTTTCCTTGTTCTCTCAGTCTTTCTTTCTTTCTTCCTTAGAAGTTACCATATGCCTAACACTGTCACATGCATTTAATAAGTGCCAACCACACGTCGGTCAGTATAACCGCACAGTGCCTAATGGTTTGAACTCAACAATCAGCTAGTGGCACTAATCTAGGCTCCACCCATATTAACCAGTGTTTGTTAATTATGGAACAGACAGCACTACATTTTAGTTTCATTTTGGCCAAAAAGAAAGACTATATGTCTCAGCTTCCTTGCATCTTGTGATTAATTTTAGCCAGTTGAATATGGTAAGAGTTTATGTGTCTCACTTCTAAGTTGGGGTAGTTGTGAAGTTACAGTGCCCTCCTTATGTTCTGTAACCCCTGACTCCATCTCTACTTGCTGGCAAGATGACACTGGTGTGATATGGAAAGATGCAAAATAACAGAGCCCAAATAAGAAGAGTGCCTCCATCTGTGAAATGGCATCCAGAGAAAAGCTGCCCAGAAAAGCTATGTAAATGTGTATAAAAACCAGGCTTTATATGAGGAAGAAATTTACCTTCATTACATGAAGCCACTGAGATTTTGAGGTTATTTTTATGTTAATTAATGTTGATTATCTTTACATTGGGTAGATTTGTTAATATCTCTAACCTTCAGTTTCCTCATCTGAAAAATAGAGATAAAATTAACCCCCACTTCAGAGTCATCACAAATATTAAATCAAGTAAAGCATGAATTTACAGCCCAAACAAGACTGCACACTATTGATGTGGGAGGACTTTTCAAGGGAAAATAAAGGCTCTGTGACCAAAGGGAGAATAAAGGCCCTGTGTCCCAGTGTAAAGGTGGGCAGGCAAAACACAGATGCCCACTGTGAAAGTTGTCAGAAGTTTGTATACACATCATGGCAAGGATTTCAATCCAGGCTTATGTGATTCTTGGGCCAAGCTGCTACAGACCTTTTGGCTGATGAAAGACTAACTTTATGATTTGTAAATATCTTGAGTTTGTCTCCAACACACCTCTCCAAGTTAGATTGAAAGGATATCCAATCTTTCAAGTTAGTTTGAAAGGATAGTACAAGTCAGACAATTGGTTGGGATTTAGGTATTCAAACTGATGACCTTCCTCAAAGGATAGCTCTTCTGTCCTAACTGTGCTCTACAACTATAATCGTAATTCATGAGTGAGCGATATTGATTTATTCACTGCCTCCCAGTGTTTATGAAGTGAGGAATACAGCTTATTCCTATTAGTTTCTTATGATTCAGCCATCATCTTTAAGTACAGAAGATTAGTTTAACACCTTTGGCATGTATTCCAAGCAACAGAATATACTCTAATTAGATCTGCAAAAGCTATTACCTTGATTATCAGATATACTAATTATCTTGTCAGTCATTGATCTTATAATTATAAGGGAGGATGCTGTTATTTTCAAATGATCTGGACTAAATTCTGCCCTTGAGTTCAGAGGCTCTAATTGAGTCCCATCCCAGTAGGTGTTTACATTATTCTTGTATACACAGTAATTACCTGTAGCTGCATATCTTTATCCTCAAGGTTTTAAAATTAGAGCCTTCACAATCATAAAAAGAAATTACACAAAAATACTTCACAATTATACAAAGAAAAGGTCCAAATTACCTAATCCCACCACTCTAATAAGTTTAATTGAAATCTATGAATGATAAGAAAAGGAATTATATTCACTCTCATTAATTAAATTTGCTTAATTTTAATCAGTAGACATTATGTATAGATTTTTGTTAATGCCTATCATAATTTGAACAGAGTGTTTTATGCCATTGGTTGAAAAGATAATCTTTGTTTTCTCTTACACGGGCTTCATAAATAAATATACCTAACTATATTATGTTGTGGATTTGCTTTTAAAAACATATGCCATACACAAACATTTTCTGTAGGTATAGGCTTTTTAATATGCTATCATTTATGTCTTCAGGTTAGCAATTCCAACTTTTTCATCTTTGTGATACTCACTGGGCTTAGGACTGTACTTTACATTCTCAAATGTAATACGTGTCTTTCACCTTTTTATCCAGCAGAAGTGATGGCTGGACACTTAGAGATGAGCTATTGTAGCAGCACACCTATTTTCTCTGGCCTATTGATATTTCCCTAAATGTTATCAGTCAGTTACCCATTGACAAAAAGGCTTCATTGTTTAAGTAGTTTTTTTATATTAAGAAAACAATATAGTGGGGGAAGTTCAAGCCATGCCATACCCTACTTTGTCCTATATCCTCACCATAATAACAAACAAAAATCTAATATGATTTGACTTGATGACTTTTATCTGTTAGTCTAATGGACTTAATATTACCTTTCGGGATAGCACCAGACAAGTTTAAACCCTCTTCCACATTTTACTGCTGATGAGAAAAGGTTATAAAACTACTTGTATTACATTAAAAAATGTAATATCATGAAAGAGCTTGGGATGAGGGTTTGGTGATCTGGGTTTACGTGTTACCTCTGCCATTTATCACACAGGTAGTTTTCAGTAAATCACGTAGTTGTTTTTTTTTTTTTTTTTAGCTTCAATGTATTAATCTAGAAATAAAAAACAATAATATTATCACTATTTCTCTTATGAAGGTTTATTTTTACTATGTTTATGGTTGTATAATTTTCGTACTGGAAAATTTCACCTTCCAGAAGTATATTTTCTTGAGTTTTGAGAAATATATACAGCCATGTAATTACCACCACAATCAAGATCTCATCTCAGAAAGTTCTCATGTGCCTTTGAAATCAGTTCCCTCTACCAACTTCCAGCTCTTGGTAGCCACTTATCTGATTTCTGCCTTTTTAGTTTGCCTTCCTCAGATTGACACATAACTGTAATTACACAGTATTTAGCCTTTTGAATCTGGCTGCTGTCAGTTGGCATAATGCTTCTGAAATTCCTCCTTGTTGTTGCACATACCTAGAAATTGTTCCTTTTCTTTCTTTCTTTCTTTCTTTCTTTCTTTCTTTTTGTTTTTTGCTGAGCAGTATTCCAATTCATTTATTGACTCATGGGCTGGTAGGCTTTTGAGTAGCTTTCTGTTTTTTTTTTTGTTTTTTTTTGTTTTTAATTATAAACACTTATGTACACCTTTTTTGTGGATATGTTATTAATCTTAGATAAATATCTAGGAGTGCAACTTCTGGGTTATAGAACAAGTGGAATAAAGTGACTCCTTTTTTTTTTTTTTTTGGAGACAGAGTCTTTCTCTGTCACTCAGGCTGGAGTGCAGTGGTGCAATCTTGGCTCACTGCAACCTCCACCTCCCAGGTTCAAGTGATTCTCCTGCCTCAACCTCATCTGTAGCTGGGATTACAGGCATCTACCACAATGCCCAGCTAATTTTTGTATTTTTTTAGTAGAGATGGGGTTTCCCCATGTTAGCCAGGCTGGTCTCAAAATCCTGACTTCAAGTGATCCGCCTGCCTCAGCCTCCCATAGTGCTGGGATTACAGGCATGAGCGAAGGCGCTGGGTCTGACTCTGTTTTTTATGTTTGATCATAGACAGGTTTCAAGCCCCACCCAGCCCCTTCCCATTTTTTCCCATCTGGATAAGCCATATAAAGTCCATCTGCTCCCTTGCTTGTTGCCAGTGGAGAATTTCAAACCATGCCATACCTTTCTTTGTCCTAGGCCCTCACCACAATAAAAATAAAGCCATCACTGCTTCCTTTGCTCCCACCATTTAGGTTGCCATTTCAGGTTGTTCTGCTCTCCCAGAAAGCCACATTGTGTGAGTAATAAATTTTTCATATCTTCTTGGTGCATATGTTCCAGCATCAGTCTTGGCATCTGAATCAATTTTTTATAGGGAATTGATTCCACCTTAGCAGGGCTGTCCCAAGCAAATGAGTATAGATAGGTTTAACTTTAGAAGAAAATACCAACTGTTTTTCTTAGAAACTGGTTATACCATTTTGTACTTCTATCAGCAATATGTGACAGTTCTGGTTGCTCTGCATCCTCACTAACACTGTTGTCAGTCTTTTTCATTTTAATCATTCTAGTAAATATGTATTATTATCTCACTGAGGTTTTAATTTGCATTTCCCTATTAGCTAATGAAGTTGAAGATTTTTCCCATGTACTTGTGTATAATCATTTGCAGTCATAACTTCTTTTTGGTAATATGTCTATTCAAATCATCGACTACTTTTAATTGAGTTGCTTGTTTTGTTATTATTGAGTTTTAAGAGTTTTTGAATAAATACTCTGATATAAGTCTTTTATCAGATCTATGTTTTGCAAATATTTATTTCCATTCTGTTGTTTCTATTTTCATTTTCCTAGTACTGTCTTGTAAACAGTGGAAGTTGTTGATTTTAATGAAGTGTAATTTACCAATGTCGTCTTTTATGGTTTGCAGTTTCTATGTATCGTATGTATGATACATATGTATCTATGTATCATATGTAAGAAATCTTTGCCTAACCCAAGGTCACAACAGTTTTCTCCTTTGATTTCTCCCCAAAGCTTTAGGTATTACTTTAGATATATAATATATTTTGAGCTAACTTTATGTGATTTTAAGGTAATGCAGAAAAAGTGGAGATTCTGTTTTGATTTTGTTTCTATTTTGCATATGAATATCCAATTATCCAGCAGAGTTTATTGAAAAAATACCCATTTCTATGTCAAGTTCCCTTGATAACTTTGTGGAAAATTAACTGGCTATATGTATGTGGGTCTATTTCTAGACTCTCTGTTCTGCCCCATTGATACTAACTATTCACAGGCCAATATTACACTGTCTTGATGCTATACTTTTATATTAAGTCTTGGAATCAGGTAGAATGAGTTCTCCAACATTATTATTTGTTTTCAAAATTGTTTCAATAACTCTAGGTTTTTTGCATTTCCATGAGGATTGTAGAATCAGCTTGTATTTTTTTTCCTTTCTTTCTTTCTTTTTTTTTTTTGAGACAGGGTCTCTGTCACCCAGGCTGGAGTGCAGTGGCACAATCTTGGCTTACTGCAACCTGAGTGATCTTCCTACCTCAGCCACCTGTGTAGCTGGGACTACAGGCATGCACCACCATGCCAGGTTAATTTATTAATTCTTTGTAGAGACAGGGTTTTGCCATGTTGCCCAGGCTGATCTTGAACTCCTGAGCTCAAACAATTCTCTCACCTCAGCCTCCCAAAGTGCTATGGTTACAGACATGAGCCTCTGCACCCAGCCCAGCTTGTAATTTTCTATAAAAAACAAGAAAGACACTCTTGGAATTTTGGTTGGCATTACTTTAATTCATAGATCTATTTGAACATAATTTATATCAGAACAACACTAAATCATCTGATTCTTGAACAAAGTACCTCTCTTCATTTAATTTCTTTCATTTAATACGTTTCAGAAAGGCCTTATAGTTTTCAGTGTATGGATCCTATACACGGTTTGTTAGAAGTACAGTTAAATAAGTGTTTGATGTTTTCTTTAATGTTATTATTAATAGTATCATTTGTTCAATTTTAATTTCCAATTGTTCATAACCAGTATGTATAAATGCAGTTAAGTTTTAAATATTGGCCTTGTGTTATGAAACCTCAATAAATTCACATACTCTAGTGATTTTTGTTGTTGTTGTTGTTGTAGATTTAGGACTTTGTATGTAGACAATTGTGTGGAATAAAGACAGTTTTAATTCTACTTTGCCAGTCTGAATGAATTTCATTTCCTTTTCTTACTGCACTGGCTAAAACATAGCACTAATAAAATCAGAAGTCATTGCTGACATTTTTTATTGAGCACTGTGCAAGGAACTTTGTATATATATATCACTGCTTTGGCTATCTGCAACAATGCTAAGAGAAGCACACTGTAAGTGCTAGGTAATGGAAAGGTTCATAGACATATCAACTAGGTCAGATGGAGGCCGTGTTCTTTATTTTAAATGTCTGCTTTTGGTCAGATGTTCACAGCTTACGTTTCTATATTATCTTGTGTATAAGTATTGATCTTTTTCATTTTTGCTTTCTCTAAAGACAACGCTATCTATCATACCATTGATGGACTCCTAAGATGAGGACTAATGGCATTATTCTCTACTTAATGTATCATTTAATGAAAATAATCATCGATTTTTCTGGAAAAATAAATACGACCATGGTCCTATGTGCAAATTTTGGTTGCAGTCTAACTGCAATTCAGTTCAACACATGTGACTTGAAATTCACTTAGTGATGTTAGGTACATAAAAGGAATACACAGATCCTGTGTTGACTAACCCAGCTCCCACTCTCAAATTACTTCTCCCTGCCCACCTCCACTATAGAGCCTGAAAAAAGCAAAATACAAATTTTTATGGCCAATGAGGTGTTAATGGAGTCCTGATGTCCACTTTTGAAGAAAATTTGCTTTTCCTGATAAAAGAGATAAAGGCTGCTAGAACAGACCCATTTTCTTTTCTTCTGCCTTAAGCTTGAGACAATGGCAGCCATAGGACAACTATGAGGCTTCATGCAAAACAATGAAAGCCAGCATGCAAAGGAAGAGGGACTGCTGAAATCAAAAGAGCCTGTATTATGGAAAGCAGCTTGATATTATAGAATATGCAGCTTTTTCTCATGGTTAGTGTGGTTACAACATTCTCTTATACCTTTCAATTTCCTAAGGAGAAGCCTAACTCCCTATCTATGAATTACGTTTCCTCTTGCTTGCAATCACAAAAGCATTTCTAACATACAGTAAGACATAATTGTTCCGGGGACTTAGGAAGTCATGAATTTTCAGTTTCCCCCATAACCCGGCAATGGCAGTGGTATAAATATAAATGGTCCAACATTTCCTCCAAAGAGGGGGGGAAGAAAAAGACAAGAAATCAAATCAGAAAAAAATCATGTTTTTAGAATAATTACAAGACAAAACTTTTAAAATTCAAATTAACTCTAAGTAACTCTAAACATCAAATCTAAGCAAGTTATTTTCTACAGTACATGTTTATGCTCCCCCTGCTAGCCTTCATAGAGGACAATCTAGGTAAAATTGCACTGAAGAGAAAAGAGAGAAGCTAGCCCTAGCATTAAGATTGTTCTAAAGTTATCACCATTATGAGAAATTAACCCTACATTTGAAAAATTATGCAGTAGGTCAGAATATGGCTCACAGGATAGGTGCCTACAGGTGTGCCTAGAAGGGGGGACAGTCTTGGAAAAGAAATCCTCCAGGAGAGAAGAGAGTGTTTAAAAGGGTGAGATATCACAACTCAATGTAATACATAGACTGAATGTTTTTTGCTATAAACAACATTACTGTAGTGGGTAATTGATAAAATTAAATGAGGTCTATAGATTATCTTATAGTACTATATCAATATTAATTTCCTGACACTAGTAATTGTACTGTGTCTATGTAAGGCAAGTGACTTGAGGATATACGCACTGAAATATTTAGGGGAAAATATAATATGTCTGAAACTTACTCTTAAACAGTTCTATATATATTAAGGAGAGGGGTGTGATAAATATGGTAAAATATTAACATTAAGAAAATATGAATGAAGGGCACTTGGGAATTCTAATGTTAAATACAATTCTTGGAACCTTTCTATAAACCCAAATTGATGTCAAAGTTAATAAAAAGAAAGCTTGTTTTTATGTTTTAAATAAAATGTCTCTATTCTCTCTATATTAAAATAAAGATATCTAGGTTTTTGAAGGCATAGTTATAAAATGATAAAATACATGTATTACCAATAGCAAATTAATGCAAAGTAGCGATTTTTAAAATAATCTCATTATAAGAAATATGTTCTTTGCCACTTTTAATAGCATCATTAAGGTGGGACTTTATTGTTCAATATGTTTTCTATTCTCTTGACTCAACACACTTAACATTTTATTTCGCAACTTTCAGTGATAGATATGGACAATGAGTCAAAAATCCGTAGGTTTTCTCTGAAAACTCTGGACTACATTTTGAAAAATATATCAATTTTAGCACCAATGAGGCAAATGGATTGCTTCATTGTTAAATAATCTTAATAAGATGTCGACAGCAGAAAAATATTCTCAATCCTCAGCAAGGTCTTCAGGTAATGAAACATTGATTTTTTTTTAACCTCTAAAGTCATTTTGCAGGAAGTAAATGAAAAATAGCTATTTGTTTTCAAGGGCACAATCCATTTTCCGATACTTAATTTTATATTTAAAATTCTTTATAATCTCTCTACCTTCGTTAGGTATTTGTTTAGTTTGCACTAGTACTTTTTTGAGTAAATATCCTGAGTTCATTCTCAATGCATGTCTCAAACCAAGATACTGACTTCAATTATGTCATTAGAAAAGTTATACATGTGGGGAAGCATCTATATGTTAGTAATGCTTTATGCATCCAATAACCGTGATGTAAAATGTGTTGGCCTAACAGTTATGCGTATTCTTTCATTTATTTAAATATTAGTAAATTTGAAATTACTTTGATATTTAGATCAAAGGCCTACAATATTCATGAGAATTATTCAGAATCCAAAGTCTCTGTTAATCCAGTTTGAATTCTTTAGCCTCTGATCTTAGCATTAAACCCCCCAAAAATGGAAAATAACTGATATTTAGTAAGTTGAAAGTATAGTGGTGTCCATTGACTATAAAATCTTGTTAAATAAAAGCTAAACACCCTATGTTGGAGAAATAGCATTGGGATTCTTAAGTGAGAGGTGCAGATTAGCTAAAGTGGGGTATTTTCAGAATGGCAAGGAACCTCTGGTCTCTACATATTGAAACATTTCTAGAGTGTCCAAACTTTGAAAACTATTATTTCAAAAGAGCTGGAGAGCCACCTGTTTCTCAGCAAACTCAACAAAGCAAGCCATTGTTATCTATTCTTGTCTCCAAATGAAAGCAATTTCCTCTGTTTGTAAATAATAAGCATGGCAACTTGACAGAGTATTTTTTTGGCCTTATTTTGGACACCCAGAGAAGTCCTAAATAATTTATTTTGACTCTGAGGTAAGTCCTAAATAAATTATTTTCAGCTAGGCCTTGCTCCTGGTTTTGACAATAAAAGCTCAACATATTACTGATTTGTTTTTCTAAGACCAGCCCAGTGAGCGCAAAAGAACCAGTGGGTAGGCAAGTGTAGGAGCAAAACTGCAAATTTATTTTGGTCACCTAAGGTGTGGGGAAGAGGTCTGTCGGCCTCCGGCAAAGAAGGCCGACAGAGTCCCCCCGGTTGGGGCTCTCAAACGGAGTTCCTGCAGTCCCGACATCCCGACAGGAGTGAGAGACTCAGGAAGGCCACATGGCTCACTGGCCAAGTGCGGCTTTTCTAGGAGTGGGAGGGCAATAGGCGGGGCACGGGCGTGTCGGGGGGCGTTCCGCAGGTGCGACCAGGTAAATCTTGGTCTCTTCGGATTGACGTCACTTGGCACATGCCCAGTTGATCTGCACCTTCCCAGGCGCCGGCTGCATTTTCGCGCACGCGGGAAGAGTTGGTGGTGAAGAAGAACCCGGAAGTGCACCATCTTGCCTCCGTTCATCCAAACAGTCCAACCTTTTATTGATAATAGTGATAAAGGGGCGCCGTGGTCTGTCTGGCTACTTCCTGCTGTTAAGGGGCGTCGTTAAGGTCGGGGCCTATGGTTGGTATTTGGACGTACGGATGAAGAATAAAATAAGGCACAGTATTAGTATAGGAATGAGGAATGGAAGCATTTGTTGGAATATGGGCAAAACCCAGAAGGAAGGTCCTGGCAAGGCTGAGGAGTATGAGATAGTTAAGAAAATTTAGTAAGTTTGAGGCGAGTGGGGGAAAGCCAAACTGATTTCCACTGATTGCTTTCGGTAGGGGCCCTTTTTAGCTGGGAATGAGGAACGAGTGCGCAAAGTAGTTGTTGGCCAGGCAGCAATTAAGGAGTGGAGTTTTTCGTGGAGTGGATGACTTTCCCCTTACTCCTACTACAGAGATATTGGATGGAAGGCTAGGTCCAGAGAAGGACGGCAAAACAGAATAGGTAGCCTCGCTGTCAATTAAAAAATTGTCTTACCTGCTACCAGGAGAGTTACCCGCGGCTCGGCGAGGGTGATGGGGGTCCCCGAGTCTCAGCACCTTCAGTTGTCATCGTCGTCCAGATGTAGGAGCTGGAAGGAGCTCCCAGGATCCTGGGAAAGGGGGTCACGTGGAGACGCAGCACCTGTTCTCAGGGTGGGGCAATCAGACTTCCAGTGTCCTCCCTGCTGGCAAGCAGGGAAGGGGCTTGCTGGTGGACGAGGGTTAGGACATTCACTGGCCTAATGTCCCGATGCCTTGCACTTATAGCAAGGCTGCGTTGGGGCTCGGGGACCTTGCAGACACCTGTTGGCATAGTGTCCTGCCTTGCTGCACTTATAGCAGGCTCCTTTTGTAGCTTTGGAGTCTGTTAGGTGTGTGCTCTCTGGTCTGGGGTTATGACTGGGCTGTAAAGCCGCTGCTAGGAGCTGTAACTTCTGTTTGAGGCGAGCCTGCCATCTCCTCTCTGGAGTTATAGACCTTAAAGGCTAATTTAACTTGGTCTTGTATTGGTGTCTGAGGACCATCCTCTACCTTTTGAAGTTTTTTACGAATGTCAGGAGCTGATTGAGAAATGAAATAAGATGCCAAACTGGTGGCCCCTGGAGGGGAGGCCAGATCTAACCGATCTGGGTATATTGGGTTAGAACCTCAGTCAGTTTAGGGTAGAGGTTAGGATAACCTGGAGGTCATGCCAAGTTAAGTCATAGGCCTGACAAAGGTGTCTAAATTCCTTTATGTATATGGTAGGATTAGCTGAGAAATCACCTAAACGCTTCTCAATTTTGGAAAGATCGGCCAATGAAAAAGGGACATGTACTCTGACTACCCCCTCCGCCCCAGCTACCTCTCGCAAAGGTGCTAACACTGTAGGAGGGTGTGGGGCAGGAGTGGAGGCATCAGCAGGGCACTTAGAGTGGGTGTGGGCAGAGACAGGAGACTCAAGACAGCCAGTTGGGGGCCGGCCCCGAATGAGGCATGGGACCGAGTGGATTACTAGTAGATAAGGAGGAGGAAGGAGGAGTCTGG